>NC_067137.1:14155658-14455658 GCF_903995435.1 Acomys russatus | reverse complement strand
ACAATGGGACAGTATACACTGAAATTAGACTCACAAGCCGTGGATAACATAGGATGTATGGTGAAGTAAAACTGACATGTGCCTAAGGTTTTCCCTATTGCTACAGAACTGGAAGTGGGAACTGTGATGCACACTCCGGGTGCAGCTGTCCCTGGTGAGCACTAGGAGGAAGCTCCTCCCTCTTAGCACCCCACCCTCTTACCAGAGTGTATTGAAATTTCTTCCTGACTCTTCTGGGCTCTCTTATGAGCTCAATATTTGTGTCCCCAAAGGCATGCACTAAGAAGCATAGTTCCCAGAGTGATGGTGTTTTAGGAGTTTGGTGGGGCTTCAGAGAGGTGATGAAGGGCACCCCAGGAGGGAGCCCTTGTGATTCGGGTTAGTGTCAGAAAAGCGACTCCCAGAGGCCTCAGCTTTTCCGAAACGTGAGAGCCCCATGAAGACAGCTGCCTGGAAACCAGGAAATGGGCCTCCAGTCAGTGCAGGTCTTGGCCTTCATCTTGTGCTTTTCATCCTTCTAAATGCTTGCCATAATCCACCCAGTATCCAGAATAGTCCTTTGGCATAGAAAACCGGACAGACTAAGCAAGACTCCACAGAGCGCAACTGAAACCACTTTGAGGTGATCTGAAAGTGGAGTTTGACTATGGGTAGAGTAAAAAGGATGCTTTGATTAATATGGAGTGATTCCTGAACTTTCCATGGCACAGGTCTGAGTGCACCACATGTGGTAGGGAGCTCTACAACTTATGCAACTTCAATACACAGGGTGTCTGTGAGGGCTAAGGACGTCATTAGTGGGCTTTATGGAGTATGGGGATCCCTAGCACAACAGTGAAGGTGAGCTGCATCCCTGCCCCCCATGTCCTCTCCTCCATCTCCTTCCTCCTCTCCCTCTCTCTTTTCAAGTCCCTTCCTGCTCCCCTTGCCAGCACCCCTGGATTCCCTAGATTGCTTCTTGCCAGCAGCAGCACTCACGGTCTGCTGCACTACTGTTTCTCTCTCACTTGTGCACATGGGTATGTGTGTGTGTGTGTGTGCATCCTCCATTTGACTTATGTTCCTATGTTCTTCATCTTTGATCAAAAGGACACAAGGGATTGTGTAAACTAATGCAGAGGGAATTATAAAGAATGTAATTTATTAGACACAATTTTTCAGTCATTTAAGGGATCAACCTTCCATTAGGGCCTTTGTTAAGGTGGTAGATTTGTGTGAAGGGGTTACAAGGAAGGAGAGCCTCCAACTTGCTAAGGTTCAGCCTTACTGAAGGGAAAATGTATTTGAGGAGGGATTAAAAGAATTAACAGGACGCCAAGATTGTTAAAGACTGAATTGATTCCCTTTCCTCATATGCTAGGGTTCCAACCCACTGGATCCCAGAAAGACTGTATTTGAAGATAGTAAGAGAGGTAAATCAGGCTAAGTGAGATTGTCTAAGTCAACGCAAGTCAGTCTGACTGTCATCCTTATTAGAAGTGGAACTTCGGACACCCAAGGAAACACCAGAGAAAAAGTAGCCATCTTCAAGTCAAGAAGAGAAAGCTAAAGGGAAACCAACCCTGCTAGTCTTAGACTTGCAGTTTCTAGAACTATGAGGAAATAAATTGCTTTTACATACTTTATGTCTTCTAGTCTTACAAAATACCCAGTAGTGTTTTGTTACGAAAGCATAATAAAGCAGAGATGCAAAGTGTGGATCTAAAGACATAAGGATCAAACTAACAGGGAGAACAGAGTGACCATTCGGAGGCTGGAAATAACGGGCTGTGTTCAAGAACAGGGCGGACATTGGTTTGCTGGAACTCTAGGACCATTTACCAGGTAGGGTCAGAATTATGGGTAGCCAAGGAAGGTAGTCAGTGGGGTATCTGGATGGAGAGGACCCCTAGAATTGCTCTTGTGAGCCCTGTTAGCTTGATAGCTGGTTTCTTGTTGTCATAGCCATTTGTAGTCTATGTGCTTACTCCTGGCCAATAGAGTTTGCAGAGCTGAAAGACAGACATCGCCAGAAAAACACCAACTACAATGATCACCAGATGAGTACCTTTCCTGCCTTTCCTCCCATGTTTCCCATCCTGAAAGCAAAAGACACGGGTGCCTCTGATTAGCTAAAGATCCTCAAAGCTTCATGGAATACTAAAGTCTCGACTCGCATTTTAAGGTGAGGCAAACCAAAGCCCCAAATAAGGTTACTGATTGCTGTTGTTTGAATGTCAAATGTCTCCCAAGGTCCACGTGTTGAAAGTTGTGTACGGTATTGACAGTATTGGCAGATGCTGCAGCCCTTCAGAGCTGGGCCTTGTCATTGGGAGGGATACCCTTGAAGGGAAATGTAGGATCCTGTCACATCTTTTTTCCCCCATCTCAGCCATTGCATTAACCATAGACCAAAAGCAACTGATCCAGAACCTTCACTATTAGCTAATAAACCTTTTCTCTTAAACCTAATTATCTCAAGAGCTGGCAAGATGGTTGTAGAGTATCAAAGAGTGGCTACGTAAGCATGGCGACCTCAGTTCCATCCCAAAATCACAGTGGAAGGAGAGGGCCCAGTCCTAAAAAGTGCCCTCTGACTTCCACAATCAACACTGTGGCTCCCCCACCCCCAGATCCTTCAGTTAGTAGTAAAGATCCTAGCACAGACATTTTGTTTTAGCTTTTTTGTTTCTTTTTTCCCCCAAGTTTATATTGCTTTTATTTGAAATGGAGCTTTCACAAAGAGTAGGATGGGAAAGTGCCCTTAGATTTATGACTACGGGAACGTCCTGGCTGCCAGAAAAACACATACTCTAGAGTCAGCAGCCAGGCTCCGGCCCCAGCTCTCCACCAGCAGTGGCCTGGGGCCGCTATATTCAGATCTCTAAGTGCGTTACTTTTGTATGTTCATATCTACTTTCCCTACCATCCAGGAACAGCCCCATTCATCCCTGCTTCTCTGGGAACACCTCCTATTACGGAATCTGTAGAGCAGATGTGTGGATAAGTACCAGGGTTAGCCGAGGAGAGAAAGGATGGCACCCACAGCCTAGTAGAGAAAATGGGGAAACAGACCAAAGATCGCCCAATGATTAACAGGTAAGGTATCTGTAAACACTTAGAGTCTCTGGCAGGCGGGGAGGCTTGAGAGATGTTAAATGGCAGTAAAAGTACAGGGCAGATCTCTCATCTCCAGAGGGGTCACAAAGGGTCGTACAACAGGTGTGTCATGTGCTTTGTATAGCTTGAAGGATAGAACAGGTGCACCACAGCCGTCCATACCAGAAGCAGCCACACCTTATCAGGTCCTGATGGGGGAGGTGCCCAGTATCTGCGGGGGGGGGGGGGGTTCTGTAGCTTAGACTTCAGGAACAAGGAAGGCTAAGCTGCCTCAGCACCAGTGCAGGTAAACCCAACAAATCAAATCCTTGAAAAAAAAAAAGGGTGGGGGGAGGCTCGGAACACACCTTTATTCTGGTACTCTAACCTGGCTAGACCCTCAAGGGGACCAGTCTTTCCCAGGCTTAGCAAATTCCTAGAGACAGGGAACCTTTGCCCTCCGGGGATGGCTTTCATATGCAAACCCACTAATCTAAGTCCACACTCAGCCGCGCTCTTTATCAGGCTCTCCTTTTGTAGACCCAAGATCTCCTGGCCTAATCACCCCAGGCCAGGGCTAGATAAACCCCTTGACTCTCTGCTCCAAGCCCTTATCAACAGTTTGAAGTGGCTCTTACTCTCCTGGTGGAAAGAGAGAGCTGGCTTTATTCACATACACTAAACAAACAAACAAACACATTGAACAAAATTTCAGAAACCCACTTTGCCTCACCCCTCAGGTGAAAACCACAGTAAATCTCGCTCGCCCTGTCTCTGTTCCTCCCCTCCTATTCTTTCTTTCTCCTCTCAGCTTTACCTCATTGTCCTTTTATCTGACAATGATGAACCTGGATTCTGCAGATGGAAGATTCAAGATGAAGGTCTCTACACCCCACACCCCACGTCCCGGAGGATTCTAGAAAACCATCCTTTCTCCTTTAGCCTCAGTCTCTTCAAACTGTTCATAATGGCTTGTGACAGTGACTCCAGTCTCTTACTTAGGTTTTAATTTTGCAGGAAAGGTTTTAGTATTTTAAACTGTTCAAATAACAATGGGACATAAAACACCAATTAAAGTGACCATCCCCTTTTCATCCTGATACCCCATTCCCTGACCCCCTCACCCCCCCCCCAATGCTGTTAAAGATCCAGAGAACTTTGTGGGATAACAGAAGTGCTCACTCTCTGAAGGTATTAATTAAAAAATGGTAATCATCACCGTAGAAAAAACTGAGACGTTCTTTACAAAAATTAAGCTGAGTGTCACCACCTGACCCTCCCCTCAACACTACCAAGTCAGTCAGGAACCACACAAAGACCAGGAACAGAAAGTTTATAACAGCTTGGCTTATAACTACTCCAAACCAGCTAATTAAACTGTACTACATCCATACACCTAACTGAAAGGTTATCAAATCACACAAAGGCACAGATGAACCTTACGTGCCTGATTCTGAGTGAAAGAAGCCAGCACTAAAGGTTACCTGCTGCATAATTACATTTACACCATAGTCTGAAAAGGCAAAATCATACAGAGAGTTTCTGGAGGAAGAGTTGGCAAGGTAAAACCCCTGGGTACTTTATCAGCATGGGGAACCTTGCTATTCCCAAGCTAGATGCATACTGTGCACTCGTTAAAACCCATAAAATAGTGGTTCTCAACCAGTGCATCATGGCCCCTTCAACAAACCTCTGTCTCCAAAAATATTTACATTACAAGAGTCATAACAGTAGCAGAATTACAGCTATGACGTAGCAACAAAATGATTTTATGGTTGGGGTCACCACAACATGAGGCAACGTTAGGAAGGTTGAGGATCACGGCCATAGAGCTTTACATAATGAAGATGGACTTTATGCAGAATTCAAAACTCATTTAGGAGGTTGGAGGATCTCTGGGTGGCATATAAAGTGTGACAAAACAGTCTACCTGTGTGACAAACGATGAAGCAACTTCACTGAAGTGGGGGGGGGGAGGGGAAAGTGCTGATCTGAATCAATATGGAAATTAATGGATCCATAAGATTAAAGGCACTCCAGATGATCACATTGTTGTCCATGAGGGCCTGGACTAACAGTTCCAGGGTGCTGTAAAGTACACGGGAGTTGATCAGTTAAGAAAATAGGTGGCTGGAGGTGGAAGGCCGGGACATCATTGTAGGAGGGAGAGGGTGCAGGCTTGCAAGACTTACCTCTTGTGGGCTAGAGTTGGAATGCCAGGACAGAGTTATTTAGTGTAATGTAGGCACTAGAAGCAGGAATTTTTATAGACCTATGACGATGCATATAGGTTGACATGCGCACCTGTCAACATGAACGCACAAACATGTGCCTAGAAGCCACGGCATCACAGCTGCAAGGAGCACACCCAGATTTTGGTATTTAACATCATTCTCCAATAAAAGAGCCAGGTTCTCAGGGGGTGCTGATGAAATGTGCAGCATGAGCACTAAGTAGCTTGTAGTTCTAGGGGGGAAAAAAGACTCCAGTAAAACACGATGTGAAAGCTCCCAGTGGCCAACTCCAGAACAGTCTGAGCGACACCATAAAGTAGAATTACATTGTACTCCAGAACATATAATCAATATCCACAAGACCGTGGGCAAGAAGACTAAATAATCAAATACACGAGGGGGGGGGGAGCAGGGAGATGCCACTAGAATAGTGTCAAGTCATTCATGTAGGAACTTAGTCACTGAAAAAGTATATTATAAATCCTTGCTATTTCATTGCAAGGCGGGACTATGTGACTTCATTCAAAGAGCACGTTATGAAGGGGAGAAATCTAATAGCACTAGCCTGGACAGGTGGATGAGATCAACACCAATAGTCACAATTCCTGTTGCTAACAGCAGCCTCTGTGATGCAATCAGAACCCACTTTATCTTTGTGATCATCACCTTTCAAATTCATGGCCTCCATCCAATCATGGGAGAAAATCAGATACTTTCTAATTGCGGGAATTTTTACAATGTCTCAGGACTCTGAAGTCTCAAGAATGCTAGGTGTGGAGACATGTACCTGAAAGCCCTGAGTGCTGGGGACTGAGCTGGGAGGATTGTGAATTCAAGGCTAGCCGGGTTACCCTGTCTCCAAACAGACCATCTAGACCATCAAACTCCAAGAAAATCTAAGAAAGTGGTACTTCAAATACGAGCCTATGGAGACATCATAAGTAAAAGTAATGAGGTGTGTTGTATGAGAGCCAGGCACAGAAAAGATATTGGGGGATATAAAGGAAACTTGAATAACATGAGGGCTTTAATTAAAATAGCATTTCAGGCTTGGAGAGGTGGCCAAGCAGTTAAGACCTGAGTTTGGTTCCTAGGACCAGAAATCTGGTCCCTCACACCTTGCCAAATTGCTCACAACTGTATGTAACTATAATTCCAGTGGCATCCAAGGGCACCAGGGTACACACACACACACACACACACACACACACACACACACACACACACACACACACACGTGCACACACACATAGGTGTGCACACACACATAATTTAAAATAAAGTAATATCTTTAAAACAGTACTTCACTATTGACCATTAATTACTAATATAAAAAATACAAAATGTTAATAGAATGGTGTATTGTAGCTTATTTAAAAATTTAGAACTATTTAAGAAATTTTTCTTTTAAAAAAGTGCTGAGAAGAAAATAAGGGGAACCATCATATATTGCTAGTGGGGATGTAAAGTAAGTCCAGCCACCACGGAAGTCAGTATGGAGAGTCCTAAAAAAACAAAACACAAAACAAAACAAAAAAACCCAACCAGCTACACCGCTCCAAATCAGCATTCCACAGAGAGTCTTGCACATCACAGTAGGTAGGTTAAGGGACCAACCCAGGAGTCCAACAACAGAGGGATGGATAAAGAAAAGGTGGCATAAATACAAAATGGAATTATTTTCAGCCACTAAGAAGAATGAAATTAGACCTTCAGGAAAATGAATGCAACTGAGCTAATCAAATCAGGTAAAGCAAATTAAACCATTTACATAAGACAAATGGTGTCTTCTTTCTCTTACATGTGGATGACAGGTGTAGATACAATAATTATTTGTGGACATAGGTATGACATGAAAGTAGGGATGCATTTTTCTAGGAGAGCAAAGGGGGGCTTAATGGCAGAGGTGAGGAAGAGAAAGTGGAGGGTTGAGGGTGGGAGGTACAGTCAATGTATAATATACACCGGTATAAAATGTCCTCATTAGCACAGTGTCATAGGCAATGGATACATATAATGAAAACAGTTAATCTAAGGGAGAAAAGAAACATTGAAAAGAGGATAAGTGCTCTATTTTTTAAGCTAATTTCTTTAAAAATTTTTTATTTTTATTAATTTATTCAGATTACATCTCAATTGTTATCCCATCACTTGTATCCTCTCGTTCCTCCCTCCCTTCCGCTTTCACCTTATTCCCTTCCCCTAGGTCTATGACCTCCTCCCCCACTATATGGTCACAGGCTATCAAGTCTCATCTTGGTAGCCTGCTTATTCTTTCTCTGAGTGCCACCAGGCCTCCCCACCAAGGGGAAATGGTCAAACATGGGGCACCAGAGTTCATGTCAGAGTCAGTCTCTGCTCTCCACCTAACTGTGGAGAATGTCCTGTCCATTGGCAAGATCAGAGTAGGGGTTTGATGTTTACTGCTTGTACTGTCCTTGGTTAGTGCTTGTACAACCACTTTGGAAATTTATCTGGTGCTTTCTCAGAAAACTGGCAATAGGGCTTCCTCAAGACCCAGCTATTTCACTCCTTGGAATATACCCAGAAGATGCTCCATCACACAACAGGGACATATGTTCAACCATCTTCATAGCAGCCTTATTCATAATTGCCAGAACCTGGAAACAACCTAAATGTCCCTCAGTCAATGAATGGATAAAGAAACTGTGGTACATTTACACTATGGAATACTACTCAGCTATTAAAAATAAGGAATTCCCGAATTTGTGGACAAATGGATGGAACTAGAAATGGTCATACTGAGTGAGTTAACCCAGAAGCAGAAAGAATCATATGGTATATAATTACTTATTATTGGACACTGGCCCAAAAGGCATGTCCCATGAAAGTCTTCACTTACTAAGAGATTAGGATAGATGTGAGGACATCCTACTGTGACTCTGGGTAAGAGAAATATAGGAAAATGGGGAAATAGAATGATCCAGAGGGTCCTAGAAACTACAAGAACAACATCGTGATGGGTAGATCTGAGCCCAGGGAGGGAGTCTGCTCAAACTACTGCACTAACTAAGCTAATTTCTATCTTTTACTCATTACTCTACAAGCTAGGATTTGTGAGTTTACCTTCTTTGAAATGTAAAATGATTATATTTAAAAACTCATAAATAAAGAACTGGAAATCTTCAATAAACAGCAGAAAACTGAAATTAATAATCCAGCAAAGTAAGCCAAAATGTAAAGCATCAAGGGTCCAGATACATACAAAAGTGCAAGGCTCCATATCTTAGATTTATTATTATTTTTATTTATGTATATGTATGTATCTGTATGAGTGTTTGTCATAGTGTGGAGTGTTTTCAGAGGCCAGAAGACAGTATCATTCTCCTGGAGTTTAAGGAAGTTGGGAGCCTAATGCAAGTCCTTATGACGAGCGGGAAGCACCCTTCACTGCTGAGCCATCTCTCCATTCCCAGACTCCATATTGCTTTTCCCATGCTGATTGCTTTCCCACGCTGATGAGATGAGTGGTCATATGTCCATCGTGATTGCACTGTTGGAATGAAATCATGAAGTCACCATGACAAAAAAATGAGCTCTGCTCATCTGTTTTGGCATATTGCTTCAATATACAAAATATGACTGAACTGAAACAACTGGACATTGAAGACTTTAGAGCAATGGTTCCCAACCTGTGGGTCACGAGGCCTTTGAGGGTTGAGCAATCCATTCATAGGGTCACCTAAGACCAATAGAAAACACAGATATGTACATTACAGTTCACAACAGTGTCAAAGTTATAGTTAAGAAGTAGCAACAAAAATAATGGTATGGCTGGGAGCCACACAACCTGAGGAACTGCATTAGGAAGATGGAGACCCACCGCTGTAGAGATTCCTGTTGCACCTGGACTTTTACCTGTCAGTAAATATATGATTCGATGTCGAGTATTTGGCAAGAGGCTCCTGTTTCAATTGGCCTGGTATTGGCCAGTGTATGGCCCTTTGGGTGAGTGGCTCATGACTTCAAATTGTTTCAAATGTTCGGCAGTAGTTTACTTGGGAATCTTCTGGAAGCTGTATAGAGTCGTATCCTTACTATCTCTAAGGAGATAGGAGACAGGATAACCCTGAAAGTCTCCTGTGGATCCCAATTATCTCATTAGCAAATAGGAAGAAAAAGCAAACTTCTGCAGCATGGGGGAGTGGAAGGGCTTTCTCCTGGTGTAATGCTGACATTTATGACCCAGATACAGCTCATGTAAGTGTGGTATGTACAAGGCCTGTGCTGGGAACTGTGAACAATGGAAAGATGAAGGAAACACAGGCCTTGCTGATCTTTCCTTAAGGAACTGGTCACTGATGAAATAGTCTCACAAAAATATTGAATCAAGAAAGAGTGACCTTTGGAAATTAATAATACTGAGTGGATATAATTATTCAATTTTCCTCTGCTACTTAATAAAACTTATGGAATCATATGAAGCTCTTTTTCAGTCAGTTACAACTGATTACACCTTTGGTTAAAGTCCTCATAATGTTCCCACCTGCATCCTTCATTTACACTCTGCCAATGTCCAGCTAGTCATCAAGTCAAGGAGAGGGGAGCACCTTGAGTGGCTTCTCACAGCCATTAAGACACAACTTGCAGCATTTAGCAAGCTACACACATTCCTGCCTGGCCCTCCTTGCTTCTACAGCAGCATTTGCCCACCTGCCAAGCCCCAAGCAGTGAGCTATGGAGGGACGCCACACTGCCCTTTCTTTCACCGTACCCAGGGTTCCTTCCCTGCCTTCCATCCTGTCCTTCATCTAGCCACTCAGTGTTCCTTCCATCTCTGCAGGAGAATCATCTCTGTTTTAGGGTCCCACCCACTCCTCCTCTGTGCTACTTACTGTTCTGTGCTATGCACGGCTCTGTCCCATCTATTAGCTTCTGGAATGTGCACCCACCTTCATAAGCCCTTACTCAGCCTTAGACAGTCCCTTTGGGTAGCCCTCCTCCCTTTAGAGTTAATCACCCCATCTTCCAATGAGTCATTAAAAACTTTGTTTATCGCTCCATTATAGCCCCGGGTTGTCTTGGCCTCCTGTTATTTACTATTGTGATCGACCTGAGTTTTGTTGTTGACAGTGTGCCAATCATGCTGTGCAGCCAGGAGTGAGCTTGAACTGATGCACTTTCACCCATTTCATTTCACCTATTTGCAAACCATTTCAGAAGACACAACTTATCTTCTTCATCATGTTTCCGCACAATACCAGGCAGGACACCCGTGATTAAGACAATTATTCTTTCTGTGTGGTTCTTGGGCCTCTAGGCAACCAAACAACTCAAGGTGGGTGTAGAGGGTGTATCATTTGGCCCCACTTCTGGACGTTTCTAGCAGGTCATACCAGTCTGCATAACATATAATGAGCCACACACAACCGAGAGACAGGAATTTATAGCGTGTTTATTTCAGCTCTTGAGATACCTCTTCTGCATTCAAGTCGAAGTACAAGGAAACAGTTTGGATCAGAATCTGTGACTACGTACAAGGTCAGTTTGTCAACCACATCATTGTTTTCTGCTAGAGCTAGCAGGCAGCTTCGGCTGCACATTCCTGGGACATGAATAATATCGGCTGTGATTACGCTTCAGTATCTCATTCATCACCAATCCTGTGGACACCGAATATAACCTAATTAGGAAATGTGAAGCACCCTTTTCTGGGAAGGAGGGTTAAGGGGAGGAGAGGGACCTCAGCTCCCTGATGGAGAAGTGGGTGGGTCCCACTAAGAGTCACACACAGGTTGGGATCTGGCAAAGTTCAAAGGGTAGATGTGGCCTGTCTAGTCACATTCCTCACATAATCAGTAAGAGGCTGAGAAAGAGACACAGCTCAGGATGGACACCTTTACTTCCATCCTATAATACTTTCTTCACTGCACTGTGCAGCAGTTGTCAGGACTAATAAGCCAGTCAAATAAGTATTAGCATGTTAATACAGTGGCTAACTCTCCCTGCCTAATATTTTTAATATTTTTGTTGTTTACTATTTGGACTCCTCTCAATAGGAGCTCTGATTTTTTTTTTTTTCCTGACAGCTCCTTTGTTTTCTCATCATGGTATTTATATGGCACTGAGACAGTTGTACTCTGTTTTCCAACAGGAAGAGAATGGAAAACTAAGGGTGTCTGCTAGTTAAAGTTCAAGGACCGAGCCACTCCATTGTCCTTTGCTTGGTACAGAGAGAAACATTTATGCAGCCCTTTCTCCTTGCCTTCCTCCAGCCTTGGTGAGGTCCTGATAGGTTGCTATTTGCCACATATGGCAAGTATGCTGGCATTAGTGTTACGGAACAACTGGCAAGAAGAAAGAAGAGGCTGTGGGCAGAAGGCACAAGAAAGTCTGCTCTGAGAATGCACACCCAGCCAAACACACAGAGCCCCCCCCCAGTCAATGTCCTACACTTACAGAACTTTAACTCTGCTTTAAAAGGTTAAAGTTGATCTTTAACCCCTTAACCTTGCCAGATCCCAACCTGTGTGTGACCCTCAGTGAGATCCACCCATGTCAGAGAGAAGCAGGGATCCCTCACCTCCCCTAATGCACTTACTCCAGCTTCTATCGACTCAGTACAGACTCTAGAGTCTGTCTCACCTTGGCCATGTGTGAGCATCAGTGGTCTAAGATTTGTTGATGATGTGACATGGGATCTCAGCAGCCCAGACCACTAGAATCCCTTGTCTTGAAGCACAGCTAAGCCAATCTATATCATCCCTAGGTTTCCAAGTGTCTTCTATTCCCCTCATTTCAAAACTGTGGCTTCTCTGAAGCTTCTTTTCTGCGTATCCTGTAATTTTACTGCCTTTTATTTCACCAAGATAATACTCTAGCTTTGGAGTAGGTTTCGATGAACCACTGGATATCACTCACTTATTTGTATTAACTGGCTGTAAGGAGGAGCGAAGCCATTCTGCTTCTCTATTTCCTAAGCTGGCACATGCAGCTCTCTCTAGATGCTATTTATCTTGGTTTCCATGTCTTATTTATTTCCCTTATGACTTTGGTCTTCACCTGGCCCAGAAGCTATACAGCTGCAGCTTCCCCTAGTTTACC
The DNA here is from genome assembly GCF_903995435.1 of Acomys russatus. NCBI lineage: Eukaryota > Metazoa > Chordata > Mammalia > Rodentia > Muridae > Acomys > Acomys russatus. The sequence goes on along the minus strand of NC_067137.1, from coordinate 14,443,281 downwards.
TCGTGGCCATCCTTTAATAAAACGTCGTACAACTGGGTAAAAAAGAAGAGCTTGTTACATCGATTGCTGTTAAAGAAACTGAGGCCCCAAAGGATTTGGTGACTTCGTTAAATGCATATTTAACAAATATCAGAGGCAGGATTCAACCCAGAATTCTTTTCTCTAAATAGTTTGCTGTTTCCCTAAATCTACACTATTTGTTCTGATTTAGGAAACCACAATTGTATTGATTATTGTCAGTTGGCAGGCCTCTTCCAGTTGATAATATATTTCTTCTGGATCTTTCCAAATTGTTGAAACAGAGTAGCTAGCACTTCTAGACTCAGATGAAGCTGCCACGTGGGTGGGTAAGGGTGACAACATCTACAGATGCCAAGCACGAACAACTAAGGTCCCCTAAGTTCCTTTGTAGTTATTTGGAATGGAGGCTTCAGTTTTCTAAGCCAATAACACTATAGCTATGTAGGTTCTTGGGATAGCTCATAACAACTGACTAAATGCTGATGTCGGTGGGACACACAACATAATTCATCAGGTGGCTGAAGGAAGGCCTGCGTTATGTTCTTGCAGTATGATAATCAAGGTCCAAATCTATTCAGGCGTGCTCATTTTAAGTGTTAGTCTCTGTGGAGTTGTCTCTAGCTCACAGTGATGACACAAAGGAGGGAGGAGTCATCGAAATTGTTTCCTGAATTTTCGTAATTGAAATAACTGGTTTTCTAAGTGAGATAACGAGGGCTATTAGAGAGAGAGAGAGAGAGAGAGAGAGAGAGAGAGAGAGAGAGAGAGAGAGAGAGAGAGAGAGAGGTCAGACTCTGTGAAAGGAAACAATGCGCAGATGTGAGGCAGAGAAATGTCAGGAAAATGCAGTCGTGGTGCCAGAAGGATCAGATCTGACTGAGGGTGAGGATTAACCTGAAGAGAACTCTGGAGCCAATAAAGGGCCATAGGCTACGAGGTGTTTGAAGATGTGACATCCACCATATGAAAAACAGACGATTGTTGGAGAACTTGGCCTTCAATGGCTTTGGACAGAGAAAACTCAAGCTTAGAGAGATGTTTTTCTATGAGGAAAGTTTATGCGACTTAACTCTAACAAGGTGTGGCATAGGATGACAAATTAGCCACTGATCCTCACCACCAGGGAACAGGGTACAACCCAGAAAAGGTAAAGTCTGAGAACAGATGGGAAACCAAATATTATTCCTACCGGAAATGTCTTCGTTATACTGACATATTGGGGGGGGGGCAAACCTGCTGGGGTACATGAGGGTGGCTGAGTTTATAATATATATAAACTCAGATAAGCAAGTGGCCAGGGTAATAGAGAACTGTTCATACATAATGCACAACAGGAACACGAACCTGAAGAGAAGAAGAAGGTACCTTCCCTGAATCTTTAGCGTTTGTTCTTCTACCTAGTCTGTGATGGGGCATTTTCATTAGCATAGAATGGGTCTAAAGTAAAGGACAAATAGAATAGCAATTAAGGGGTGACCCAAGGCAAGTGGCTCCCTTCTTGGCTGATTTGCCTGGTGTTTTGGTACTCTTCTGTTGCTGTGATAGGACACCACGATCAAGACAGGCTATAAAGAAAGAATTTATTGGGGCTTTGCTTATAGTTCCAGAGAGTTAGAGTCTGTGACTATCATAGCAGGGAATATGGCAGCAGGCAGGCGAGGCACTGGAGGAGAGAGAGAGAGAGAGGGAAAGAGAGAGGGAAAGAGAGAGAGAGAGAGAGAGAGAGAGACAGACAGACAGACAGACAGAGAAAGAGACACAGAGAGAGAGACTGAGAAAGAGAGGGAGGGAGAGGGAGAGAGAGACAGAGACTGAGAAAGACACAGAGACAGAGAGACACAGAGACAAATATATAGAGAGACAGAGACAGACACAGTCACAGACACACAGAGAGAACTCAGTGGATTGGCATGGGCATTTAAAACCCCAAGTCCCACTCCACAGTGACACACCTCCTTTAAATAAGGCCACAACCCCGAATCCTTCCTAAACAGTTGGCCAAACTGAGACCAAGCATTTTAATATATGAGCCTGTGGGAGCCATTCTCATTCAGTTCACCACACGAGGGAGAAAATCTGGACAATGTCTGATGTCTAGTTAGAGACTTTTATTGCTGCAATGAAATGCCATGACCATAACAACAAGTTAGGGAGGAAAAGGTTTATCCAGCTTACACTTCCACATTGATGTTCATCACCAAAGGGATTCAGGCCAGTAACCCAAGCAGGGCAGGGACCTGGAGGCAGGAGCTGATGCAGAGACTGTGGAAGAGTGCTGCTTACTGGCTTGCTTCAGATGCCTTGCTCAGTCTCCTTTCTTATAGAACCCAGGACTTCCAGCCCAGGGCTGGCTCCACCCACAATGGGCTGGACCCTCTGCCATTGGGTCACTAATTGACAGAATGCCTTAAGCCTGGACCTCATGGAGGCACTTCCTCAGCTGAGGCTCCTTCTTGTCTGATGACTCTGGCTTGTGTCAAGTCTCGACACAAAACCAACCAGTACATCTGAAAACAGAATAGGAGAGTCAGTCAGAGGTAGAGGCAGAATACTAAGGAGGAGATGGTATCCTAAAGGAGAATTTTATGAGAGGAACCGGAAAGCTAAGGTAGAGCTGATAGAGGCCAACTGGTACTAGGCGACTTCACAGGGTAACAATTGCAATGACCTTCGAGGGATGAAGCCTCCACTGGGTTTGCATAAGCCAAAGAAAGGAGGATTCTTTTCTACCTGACCTTCCATTAGGGTCTTTATAGGACAGGCTTCTCAATTCCACATAATCTAGTCCATGTGTAGCCTGGGCTCTCACGGAGATGCTAAATGATTGAAGATGGATCCCAGAAGGGAGACACCTAGAAAAAGAAAGAGCTAAGCGTGCCCATGAGAGGATTTCCTAAGGGAAGTTAGTGGGAAGCCAAGCCGGGCCAGCTGCCCTAAAGATTACTACAGTGAAGTGGGGAAAGTGCTCACAGGGAGTTGTCAGTTTGGCAAGACTCAGAATCATTGTTTCTGTCCTTTTGTTGGGACTGTTTGTTGCATTGCTCTCTATTAACTAAACTTCTACTGAAATAGTCTCGCACTGAGAGTATTGGCAGGAGAAGAAACTTAGTTGTTTTGTTTTGTTTTAATCTCAGACATTACTAGACAAATGGGGCTACTGGCAGATTATTCCCAAGCAATGATACACTGTGAAACTAATTATGAAGGGAACGCACAGAAGGGTTTTCTGTGGTGGCTGCTACACTGAGGTGAGGAACATTTAAGAAACAAAGATGGTCTCAAAGGATTCATTTTTGGCAGCATTGCTGAAGAAGAAAGAGTTAACAGTGGGGTGGGGGGGGGCAGGGGCTCAGTAATCAAGAGCATTTGTTGCTCTTGCAGAGGACCCAGGTCCTATTTCCTGCACCCACATTGTGGCTCACAGTCACCCATAACTCTAGTTCTAGGGGATCTGACAGCCTTTTCTGACATTCCTGGGTGCCAGACACACATGGGGTACATTTACACACACACACACACACACACACACACACACACACACACACACACAGTAAAACAAATAAATCTAAAAAGTTCGAGATAAAGAAAATAAAAGCAGAGCCTGAGACAATGTTGTTGACACAAAATCTATATCATATAATTGCTGTGAAGTGAAAGACTGGGAATTTGGTTTTAGCTGTATTGCACATTTTCTGGTATTTTCCCCATTATATCCTATGGTTTTTATCCCACTCAGTTTTCCATTTACCCCCATTAGACCTTAATAAGCACCTAGATAACTTTTGTTTACTGTCTAAGCATTATGTGTTCCATCTTATAGTTAGCAGCTTGCTGAACTTGTCCTTAAATATGGATTTCCATTTAAAGTTTCATCTACATATAGTTTCATCTGCCTCTCCCATCTCTGGCTTTGGTTCACTTATTAAATCCTCCCCAACACCATATTAAATGCTTATTGACTTTATGCCAACACACTTAGAAATATTTATAAATTAAAATTTATAATATTTCTGGTATTTATGCAATCAATACATTAATTTGTATTGTATAAGTACATGTGTGTCATATATATGTATGTGTATGTGGTGTGTGTGTGTGTGTGTGTGTGTGTGTGTGTGTGTCTTTACACATTTGAAGGTCAGAGATCAACACTGGGTATCTTCTTCAATTATGCTCCATCTATTATTATTATTATTATCATCATCATCATCATCATTGTTGTTGTTATTATTATTATTATTAGCAGTAGGTGGGCTAGTACACATGCCTCAGTGTATATGTGGAGGTCAGAGAACAACTTTGTGGTGTGTCGACTCCCACCTTTATGTAGGTGGATCCTGGAGATTGAATTCATGGCAAATGCCTATACCTGCAGAGCCATTTTTCTGTCCCTTCATTTTATTACATTTTCTACTTTTCTTTTGAGACAAGGTCTCTAACAGAACCCAGGGCTTGCTGAGTTGGCTAGACTGGAGGACCTGCATGGCCCAGGGATCCTGTCTCTGCCTCCCCAGCATCAGGAAATTGTGGCTGAAGAATCAGCTGTGATAAACAAGAGACCAGCAGCACTGGAGTGAAGCTTTCACTTGGGACCATTGATTCTTGTTAGCTGGGGCTAAAAACAAAAGCAAAACCAAAAACACTATGTATGGTTCACAAGAGACGAGCATCGGTGAGAGGAAATATCAGAAACTATGGCACACAGCGGGCCAAGGGTACACCTCAAGAAGACAGCTGAACATGGTAACATATAAGAGTCTCCTATGTAGTACTGGTTTTTGTGACATAAAATCCCCAGGATTAAAGGTGTCATGAAGAGAAGCAGAGGTTTGGGGTCACGTAACTGGGTTGGAGTTCCTCCAGAGAAGCCAGAAGGCCATTAGTGAAGATGCACCCTCAGTTTCGGTAAAGATCTAGCACAGCAGAGACGCCAGGTTGATGAACAGGGTGGCATGGTGTACCTATGAGACAAGCTGCTTGTGCAGTGAACACCAGAACCGGGGGTGGGAGAAGGGAGGGTCGCGGGGCTGGGGGAGGTGAGGATTCCTAAGCCTTGTGGAGCCCAGAAGACCATAAGTTGAATATCAGACATTAGGCACTGAACTTTTTACACTGTGAAATTTTGGTTTTGTTATGTTTTTAAACGTGCCCTGGTTTTTTACTCTCGGAAATAGAAAGTATATACTTAATTTGGGGTCTTATAGGAACTCACAGTTAAGAGACTTTGTAACTTTAAAGAGGCACTGAACTCTCAATGTTCTGAAACTGTAAAAGACTGTAGGACTTTTAAAAGCTTGTCTGTGTTTTATATTATGATGTTAACATGAGATTTGGGGATAAACAGGAATGGAAGGATATGGTTTAATGGTGATGTGCTTGTGTGTCACATTGGTGAACAGTCGATTGTGCTGTTTAGGGTTTTTTGTTTCGTTTTATTTTTTATTTTTTGTTTTGTTTTAGGTTTCAATTTAACACAAGGCAGAGTTTTCTGGGAAGAGGAAATTTCACTTGAGAAAATTCCTCCATCAGATTGGCCTGTATCTGTGCAATTTTTAAAAATATATTTATTAGTAACTGATACTAGAGAGCCCAGCCCACTGTGGAAGGAGTCACTCTGGATAGGTGACCCTGGGTCCTATAAGCAGAATGAGAAAGCCATGAAACTCAAGCCAATAGACAGCATTCCTCACGACCTCTGCCTCAGTTTTGCCTCCAGAGTCCTTGGTTTTCCTCAGTGATAGACTCTAAGCTGTAAGACGAAATAAACCCTTCTCTGCCTAAGTTGTCTTTGCTCAGAATGTTTTATCACAGAAATAGAAAACAAGCTAGGGTGATATCTCAGAGGACTCAAGCAAAAATATTCCCCATGAAAAGAGGGAAGAAATACTTGGTTTAGGGATTTCCTATTATGTCAGGTCCTAAAGGTTAACTTCCCCTTGGTAGATTGGCTTTGTGTAGGTCCTCCGGGCTACCCACATCTCCTTCGTTAGCTCAAATGCTGCAGTTCAGTCAAACGAGTCTGCTGTTTCCCAAGCAGAACTTTTATTCCCGGCCCACCACCCCCGGACTTAGTGACATTTTAAAGTTGGAATTCTGTTTTCCTTCTTTTCCAGCTACTGAGTCTTCATACTAAAGACGACTTTGACCTTCTGCCGATGGTCCTGATTAAATTCACCCTGTTCTAGCTACTGTTTTCCGAGTTCCTCAGACACTTTCCAGTTCACTTTGTAGTTTAGCAGTTTACACTTGCCGAAAGGGTTAAGAAAAACTCTGCTTTTCCAATCACTGCGTGTGTGTATAGTCAATTCAGACTGTAAATTCCATTAGGACCCGGCTTCTCTCAATTTTGCCTCTTCTCACATCACCTGTATCAGTTACTTTGTCATGCACCAGATTCTATAGCTTATTTGAGAGGGTGCTTCTGAGTGAACATGAAATCGAGGCATTTCAAGAAGTTACAACGTATCTAAAATAGCAGAGAGGTCAAGAATGCTAGATAAATAGGATATAAATATTTAGTAGCTAGTCCACTGTTGAATAAATAAGCATAAATGAATGCCTGTGTACATGCCGACCACTAGGGCTCACCTAATCCATTTTCAGTGCAAGTTATTTTAGTTTATTAAATATTTATTAAGCACCTAATATGCTCATGCCACTGTGCTAGATCTATGGAAGGAAATGCAAAACATTCAGCTGACTACCTCGGGGAAAGCATACATGGGGAAAAACATACTCTACCCAAGCGGTTAAGGCAAACAGAAAAAAGGAACATTGGGATTGTAAGGAGGGACACCGAAGCTGGTGTGACAGTGCAGGAAACGATTCCTAGTTGACTCACATCAGCAAAAAGCTTGCCACTTAGGAGGTTAGTGAGGGAAGAGGGGTGAGAGTAAGGAAGGGTGAGACAAACACAGTGAGGGGCCCGCAGTTTGGGGAAGTTAAGAATGGAGAGGTATGTGGAGATAGATGATGGAGGCTCAGTTAATCATGACAGGGAGCTCTGCCAGCCCTAAGAGAGTCCCTGGACCACAACAGCAGAAGGCTAACGGGGCCAACTTTGTGTTAGAGTGGACCCTCTGGTAGCCAGTTGATGGGTGGATTTCCTCAGTGACTTAAAACAAGGAAGAGGGGGTGGTAATTAGGCCCACGACGCTGGGAGGCTTGATCTTGGTTGTAATAACAGACACGTGGAGAGAGAACGGATTAGAAGGCTGGTTAGCAGGGTAAAGTGGAGGACCTGGAGACAGCAGAACATGGAAAAGAAAAGAGAAAGAGGCTAGATTCCTGGTTTGAGTGACTGGGTGACTTTGTGTGTCATAGTGACAGAGGAAGAAAATGAATAATAGAGGAGCGAAGACAAGTTTATTTTTATCCTTGTTCAAATCGAGATGTTCATAGGGTCTTTCAAGTGAATATAGGCCCATCTTCAAATGGAGAAGCTATTTGGGAAAACTGTGTATTTAAGGGAGAGAGACAGGTTTCAGTTAGGTAGGGGAAGAGGCATTTGGAAAAAGGCAGATACGTAAAGTGGTTTGGGTAGCCATGGAGATGAAGTGCCAGATCCTTAGGAGGAGGGGAGGACAGGAAGAGTGGCTGGACAGAGACGGGAGGCTCATAGTTGTACACAGTGAGAGTACGGGAGGGTCAGGGAAGCATCAGCCGTGTTGTGTCTGGTGACCAAGGATGGCGCTGCTTTCCAGCTTAACAGGGTCATCAGCCTTGAGTGAACCACACAGAATGTGGGAGTTTAAGGTCTGGGTTTAGTCTTATGCAGCTCTAGTAGAGGGTAGTTACAGAGGTAGTGGCTTTAGCTTCATGTGACAATGTCGTCTGTGATGGGGGCATCCAGGCAATTGCTTCCATGGGTGTTTCATCAATACAACACAATAAATATATTAAAAATAAAAATAAGGTCTTGAGATGTCTATATGCTTTTATCCAAAGTTAGCTAGAAGATACACATGTAGAAGATAGGCCTTTAACTGGGTCAGAATATTTTAGATTCCCTTTTTACATTGGTGAAGGAGCCAAAGTGGAAGAAACCAGAGAGATAAAGAAAACAAATGCTAGGTTATTAATTCAGCAGCAGGAGTTCGTTGCTTGGGAATGATTTTTAAAGTCATTTATAAGGATGAAATGAATTTTTAGAAGGGATGCCTTTTCCCCCTCACTTTAACCAACTTTTTGTCATTGTTTCAAGACTATTAATTTTTGTTACTCTGTGACAGTTTAATACACCTTTGACTCAACTTTCAATGACCCCCTCCCTGAAGTTTCTGATAGTTTTTGTAAGTGCTGTTGCTAGGAGTCTTGCCTTTTCTTGCTCTTAGCACATTTTCCCCTTTTCCATGTTGTGTATTTGAACCACTCGCTTTTGTCAAACATCCTAGATTATGAATATACTGGGGACCTGCATCTAATACAGAAACTGTCTTCTCACCCAAATCCTTTGGAGTGCTGTCATCAAATCCTCTTATCAGTCTAAGAATCTAGTGCGAAGCAGAATCCAGTACACCAGATAAAGACACAAAGAGTACAGGGGGTCAGGGACATTCTGAGTAGAAAGAGGCAGGCAACTGAAGGAAGGAGTGCATAATGTATTAGCTAACTATTGCTGTGTAACAAGCTGTCCCAAAGATGGCCAGAACAATTATTTATTATTATGTTTTAATGCCTTGTAGGCTTGCTTGATTCAGGTGGATGTTTAGCTAGTTCTGCTATTTGCCACATACGATGTCTGTTGGGGTCACTCACACGGTTGCACTCAGTTAGGGCTCTATCTATGATGGTGCCAAGTCTTCCAGGGCCTTTGTGACATGCACTCACACTATTCGCTGTGCCGGCTGAAGGGTGAAGTAGCAGTTGGAAGCCAGAGGCCAATGATAGAGTTCTCAGCTCTTGTGAAGTGAAGGCATGGGGTCCAGCAGGTATCACTAATGTCACATTCTATGGATGAAAACAAGCCACAAAGCTTGTTCTAAGGGAGAAGTTGATGAATTCAATGGCAATCTTGGGCTGCTACAGGGTGATCGTCACAGATGTGTTTATAGATAAAGTACAGTGAAGGAGGAGAAGAGCTACATACAGAGCCTTGACTGGCTCATATGTGTGTGATGTGGACATCTAGGACTGTGTTTATATTTAAGAGAAATGTAAGTATCCAGGACTACTGTGGTCAAGTATGTTTTATCCTCCATGTCTCTCAATCAAGAAATACTTTGCCCTGAACAGTATTCTGAGACCCAACGGGGCTTCCCAAGGCATTAGTTCTGAGGGCAAATATAATAAACATAGTCATCTACCATAATTTCTCTTCAGAAAGTGTTAATTTAAATGAAAGCAGTAAATTTTCATTTTCTGCAATAACAAGAAACCCTCACACCATTTATGTAGTATAATCCAGAAATTATAGCACACTTTATGGCAAAGCATTTTTATGAACAATCAAGTGAATTAATCCAACGATATTTCCTTGCTTCAGGTTTCGAATGCTAAGACTTTCTGCCGCACGGATGAGAACAAAAGCAACAGAGCACGCAGCAGGAAAGGAATAGAAAGCCTGAGCTCCTGTGCACACTGTGCTGTCCTTTAGCTCAGGGCCAGCTCCCTGCTTGTTTGCTGTTTCCAGTGGAAACCTTTGCCTGGCTCCGCCTACTTCTGTGGCTCCTTGGAAGAATTGCTGTAAGTTAACAAACATCCCAAACACTTGGAAGTGCTGTGATCTCAGTGGGCACGAGCACACTCAAAAAAAGCATCGTCTCTGAGGGAATATAGGTGGCTTTCCTTGTGGATACTTATTGTTTTATTTATTTTTAATTGCAAACGCCACAAATGAACATAAGCTAGCTGTGAAAACTTCAGGCATAATATAACCAAAATGTAAAACCTCATCTACACGCTCCCTCTAGCTGGCCTCGTCTAAGCCTTTCCTTCACCCCCTCTTTCTGAAAATTGCGGAAGTTGAAGATCAGTTCAAAAGTTTAAAAATCTGCTCACAGGTTGATGTATCTGCTTTTACATAACCAATATCGATTAACATGGATTTCCATAATATCCATAGATATCTGTTTCAGAAATCAGTGGGTTATTTTCTATGGCTGTCAAGGTAAAGTATAGGCCCTAGACATTTTTCCTGGACTGCGGACTCTTCTCATGAATATACTTCATGTCTTGTTGTTCTGAATGCACTTTACCTTATGATATCTGATTCGTTGTGGTAAAAAGTTATTTGAAACACTTCAAGACAAGACATGAAATTCATAATGAACTTATTGCAGTTGCCTGCTTATCCTTCAGTATCTGCGTGAGGTCATTTGAAGTTCATACACTGACTCTCACTTCAGATGACATGCCCCTCATACCCCAAACCAAGACTCCCTTTGACCTCCCCTCACAATCCCACATGGCTACCTCAGCAAACTCAGGCCCTTCAGCCTCTCCACTGTCTGCTCATCTAGCTAAAATTCATGACTTCTTGTTTGACTCATGTTCTTGCTTAAATTGTACCAATGAAATATTCTCTTCATTAATTTTCTTATGGGCCAAATGCTTCTAGGATATCTACTGTGTACTAGGTACCACGGATGTGTACATTATGAAAACATGTCTCAGGAGACTAGACACAGCTTAAGGGGTACTGGGAGATTCCCTATGCAAGTGCAGACGAACTGAGATGAAAGAGAAGAGTAGCTAGGTAAGTGCTCTGTCTCTCTGTCTCTTTCTGTCTGTCTGTCTCTGTGTGTGTGCATGCACACACATGCACACGTGTGTGTCTGTCTGTCTGTAAGGAGGTGAGTAAGGGTGAAACATATTCCATGCAAGGGCTGAAAATATCCACTGGTCCTATAGTGGGGCAGATACCTAAGACTTTTATAGCCCTCCAGAGGATACTTAGAAAATAAGAGGATAAAAGCAAAAAATTAGATTAGAGAAAAAGTCATGTCATATATCAGCTGTGTTAAGGATTTTAGCTTTTAATCTGACTGATTTTTAATGACTGTGCACTTGTGTGTGTGTGTGTGTGTGTGTGTGCATTTACACACCTTGCATAAGAAAGCATGGCTGACGGTTGGAGGAATGCAAACAAGAACACAAGAAGACCAATGTTTAAAAGACTCAGATCAACAGAGAGAGTAAATTATGAGCACTAACTGTCTCAGTATTCTTGACACTATGGGGCTAGCTCTTTAAACTTTTTTAAAAAATGTCCGCTTAGTACTTCATATGCTGATAATGAAATACATCTCAAACCTCAGGTGCTATTGGAGGTAAGACTGTGTGGACTGTCCAGCTCAGTTGTGACTGCCTGTATCGAAGCAACGTCATTTACTTCTATAGTTAGTACAGAGGTCACGCCACTAGCATATAGCCTTCCTGGGAAGGTGGTGAGGAAGAAGACTCTACTAAGACAAAGGAGTGGAGTGCACAGGACAGGGGTCTGAGTCCAAGCCTGCTAACCATTGAAGCCTCTAGGATGGCCTCACTTTGGTGAGCCTACACAGGTGAGAGGATGTGGGTACCAACCTTGACTCATTACCATCCTGTCTCTACTGCCCTAGTTTTTCCTCAATTTAATTCATTTATTCATGACTCAGATTTTATTAACATGTGTGAGTCATTTATCGAGGAGGTTATAATAAAAAATATCTGTATAATGTGACACAGAATTCCTGAGTACACAAGTGACAGTGTCTGAGGCACATTAAATCAGGAACAGAGTTAATTTCTGTCTTCAACACAATGGCTTGGCAGGACAATATTAACTGCACCGAGAGACAAGCATTCAGAAGCAAGGATCACAGCAACTACCCTTTAAAGGCTGTTTCTAAGAAAAAAAAGTCTATCTTCCAAAAATTTGATTATTCTGATTTAGTCAATTTATTAGAATATTAAAAAAAATAAATCCTGTTGAGGATACAGAGAATGGTGCTGTCCAGATGATATTGTTAAAATAAATCTTCATTCTTTTGTTTTGTTTTGTTTTGTTTTGTTTTATGGGGTATTGGTTTCTATTTTATTTCATGTAGCCAGCTTGATATATTTATTGTCTTCAGTCCCCAGTTCTTTTATTTTACTGTAATATTTCCACATTTCCCTGCCCAGTGCTTGAATCATCCCATGACGGGGAATAGAAAGAAGAAACATTTCAAAGATTAGAGAACGACTTCCGGCTGGAAAATAGTTCTGCCTGGGAATGTATCCTCTATTGGGAAAGGGGAGAAAAGCGAAAACACAGGAAAAAAGATTAGAAGCAAGGGGCTGTGGCAAGCAGGGACGCGTTTACATGTGGAGGGATATGGTGGCTCTGTGTGCTTTCTAAAGGTGTTCCCCAGTAAATAATCCAATCCCCAGTTTTTCAAGCCACTCCTGGACCTTCTCCTACCTACCAACTTTGGAGGAAAAAAATTAAGCTAAAGAACTCATCATTTGTGTTGCTCAAGCAAACCTGGAACAGACATGGGAGACAGTAAAATGAAAAGCATAGGCGTTAGAGTCATCCGAACCTACTTCAAGTGTCAGCGGTAGAGTATTTTATTTTTTTAATTCTGTTTCTTTCTTTGTAAAGTAGGATTATTTTTCAAGGCTGTGTATCTACGAGTTTAAACGCACACAGATATGCACCTGTAATTTCTCTTTGTATGGATATCATTATTTATCTTTTTAGCCACATACTTTTGTTAGTACAGTTGGTATAGAGTGTGATAGGCTTGAAACACAGATACACACACACACACACACACACACACACACACACACACACACAGATCCATATCATGAGCCTTGGAACCTGTAGATGCTGTTTTATAGGCAAAATGACTTTACAAAGGTGATCAAACTCAGGGTCTTGAGATAATAATCCTGAATTATCTCGGTGAGCTCATTGTAAGCTTGAGGTTCTTATGAGATGGATGCAGTCACCAAAAGAATGCCAAACTTTTTGTTTGTTTGCTTGCTTTCTTGTTTGTTTTGTTATGATGTTTTAAACAGGGTCACATTACGTAGTCTTGGCTGGTCTGGAACTTGTTATGTAGACCAGGCTCACCTCAAATTACGGAGAGATCTAACTACCTCTGCCTTCTGAGTGCTGGGATTAAAGGCATCTGCCACCATGAGGGGCTAAGATGCTAGCTTTGTATGGAGGAAGACAGCCACAAGGCAAAAGATGCACACTGCTTTAGAAGGGCAAACGTTCTAATCTAAAGACTCCAGCAGGAGCAGCAGCTTTGAATTGCAGGACAATAAGTGTGTGTCATCTCAAGCCACCAAGTTTGTGGTCAGTTGTTACAGCAGCCATGAGGAACTGATACAGTCATGGCTGGTCTATCTACTGAGAGTCACATCACAGTCCTGCAGCTTCTGTAGCTTAAAGACCCATGAAGGCCCTCAGAGGAAGCCTCTCCCAGGCTGTCCTAGGAGATGTGGAGGTAGATACCTCATCTACGTGGTCTGCAAGCGAACTGGACCTGCTCCTAGGCCTCCTTCAGATCAGACTTGGGATGAAAGAGGTGCTCAAGGGAGCCCAGGAAACAGGGAGGAGCAGGAGATCCCAATATATGCATGTGCACGTGCACACATGTACACACACACACACACATACACACAAGATATTACTCTCTGTGTCTGTTTGTCTGTGTTTTCCCTTGGAGCCTCTTTACCCAGCCACCAGGTTTGTTGTTGTTGTTGTTGGTTTTTGTAGCTGTTGATGCCCTACATATTTTGTCAGCTTCCATGACTCAAGGGGGTGTGGCCAACAAACCACATGGGTTGGGGGAGGGGCTGTTCTGCAGCATGCCACCATCATCTGCTTCCTCCTAGACATATTACTCAGGATGTGTTTGGCCCTTATGTGCTATTTTTGTTCTGAGGAGAACTGTCATTGATGGCTCTTAACCCTGAAATATCACACCATATCCCAAAGGCCAAGAGTGACTTTCCATTCACCTCAAGTAATGATGGAGACACAGAGGCACACTTCCTGTGCTCCCAAGCCCAGTGCTCGGCTCAGCAGCACTACAGCACTTTTCCAAATATATTTTTTTTAATGTTGTGCCCCTCCCCCTTGGAAGGCACTCATTCTTCAATGACAGACTGTGTCTTATGAAGCTCAGTATTCACAGACATTAGCACCGTCCTTAGCACATACACCTTTAATGCACGTTCACTGGATGCCAAACTTTACCTTACACAGTTAGTGACGTGGTTGCTATCTATCAGATGTAGCTGCTTCTTTAAAATTAAAGTGTAATGTACATAGGACACATTAATTATTCAGCTTAATAATATTGAGAATTGTCTATATCATGATGTTTGACTGCACCAAAGAAAAGGCAAGCGCAGGATACCTATCTTTTCACCATTGCTTCTGTCTACTTTTGAACTTCTGTATGGGGGCACTCATACTGTACACTTCACACATTCATTTGCTCTGCATAGTAGCCCTCTCAAGGGTCATGGTGCTGTGGAATGAGTGGCATTGTTGTTTTACTTCTGACTTGCATTCCAATTTGTGAATATATCACAGTGTCTTTCTGTACCTATTTTCTTATGGTCTGTTTTGAGTTTGGACTGTCATAAATAAGACTTCATGTGATACTTGTACTAGTGTCATTTTGAATATATATATATATATATTTATTTTTTTATTTAGTCTTGGAAGTACTGAATTGCTGGGTTGCCTACACCCACGTGGTTAAATATTTAAGTGGAGATATGTGGGTTGGAAAGGGAGAATGGAAAGGTGAGGACCTAAGCACATGTGAATGATCTTTATGGAAGCCCACAAGATTGTTAATGTATATATACATATATATGTGTTTATACATCATATATATATACACATAAATATCATATATACAACATATATGATATAATGCGCGCGTGTGTGTGTGTGTGTGTGTGTGTGTGTGTGTGTGTGTGTGTGTGCATTAAAGGAAGTTTGAGAAGAAGTGTCCTGAGTGGGTGGGTGTTGCTGCTCCCAGAAGATATAGGCTAGTTAATAATTCTACCGGAACAGAAATTTAAAAATAGACAGAATATTCATGCCAGGCATGGGATACCTCCCTATAAATTATTGGTCAATGAATCCCCATGAACATCCAAATCAACATTGGCCAATGGCGTTAAGTTTAGTCTCCCATCATAACTAGTTGGTAAGACTCTTTTGCTGAAGGCACTTCTTGCTTTGTGAGACACAGAGCAGGACACAGAGAAGTCAACCTTGAACTAACCTTGGTCTCCCTGCTGGATAGCTTACATAGGGCAAGGAGGTAGTATGTAGCCTTCTGAGATAGAAAAGGAACCGATGGTTTACTCAGCATAGGCACTACACGCTACAATATTGTCCTACTGGGAAGATGTGCCCAGTGGTGCAATAGTGGCATGTCAGTTACAGGAATAGCCAACCACCTTCTGATTGGGTATGAGGCCTGTTCCATGAGAGGGATTTCATCTGGCTGTAAACTCATCAAAAGTTTATGACTGGAAGATCATGGGTTCCCAAACAAAAATACTGTTTTTAGTTTGCTAAATAGATATGCTATCAAACTTCCTTCTAAGTATTTATGTTTATACCTATGCATTGTGCTACTATAAACTTTGGTTAGAGAGGAAAATGACAGCTCAAATTTTTTTTTAAGTTAGCTGTCTTATCACTGATTTTGGAGGCCTTTTTTATATCTTAGATACAAATTCATTGTCAGATGTATATACTGTCTGGTTACTCATTTTCTTAATTATAACTTTTGATATACACAAATTTTAAGTTAGGGAATATTTGTAATCCCAACACCCAGGAGGCTGAAGCAGGAAGATTATGAGTTTGTGCTCAAATGGAGCTACATGGTGAAACATTGTCTCAAAATCTTTTCATTTTAATAAAAGTCGGGTATCATTTTTCATAGTTAATGCTTCGTGTCTTCTAAGAAATATGTACTTATCTTAAGAATGCAAAATCTTTAAATTTGTACTTTCTACAAAAACTTTACTACTAAAGATTATATTTTGTTATATGACCCATCTCAAACCAGTCATATTGCATGAGGTGAGATAAGAGCTAGGATTTTAAAAAATATATTTTAATATTTTATATGGTTATCAGTTTGTTTCAGCCATTTGTTGACAAGTCGTCCTTTCTTCATCTTGTCACATTTAGTTTTAAAAAGCTGTTGGCTCCAATTTTGATATGAATCTAAAACTGCCTTAACAAAATAAAGTCTTTTCAAAAAAATCAAACAACCCTATAAATAAACTCTATAAACTCAATGTCTGGGTTCTGTTCCATCTACCTCTTTCTTATCAGGCACAATTATGTTTTTCCTAGCCTAACGTTATACTCGGCTTTGGAATGAGGCATGATAGATTTTCAAACTTGATTCTTTTTCAAGATTGCTTTGGCATTCCAAGTCAAGATTAGATCCAGCTTGTAAATTTCTCACTAAAAGCCTGGGTGGAATAAGGATTCCTGAGATAGCAGTGAATCTTCTCACCAAGGTGTCTAGTGTACCAATGATCTGAACTTTGACCAAACACAAACCTCCACTATCAAGGAGACCGTGATGACGAGGGTTTGCACTTGCTGTGGAGCATGCGCTGGGTGCAGGACCATAGCCTGAGGTGGGAGGCCAGCAGAAACTTTTACAGAGCCATTTATTCCACATTTAACTATGAATTAGTGCCACCTAATGAAGGACAGAGACGAATGCTTTTTGTTGGTGGTTAATAGAAACTTAGGACAGGTTTAAGCTAGCTTCTTTACCATTGGAGGGTGTTGCGTGGAGATGGGGGGTGGGTCCTCATTCAGGTAGGTATGAGTCTGGGGCTAGGACTGATGTAAACCCGGACTATCACCTGACCCAACCTGAAAAAATGGACAGATTTCGAGAATGTTGACTAGGCCGTGTGCACTTGGGGATAAAGTTCTAGGTTCTCTGTCTTTGTTATATTGCGGATTTGATATTATCATTGAGAAATCACAAACTGCAGGAGATAGCCTCAACATATTAGCAGATGGAACTATGACAGGCATGTTGTAGAAAAGCACAGGTGTCTTTTCTTGAAGTATCATGAGCTGGTCTGGCACGTCCGGCACTTAGCAGTTTCTATGTATTATATGACAAATGAGAGCACATGAAGTTTCCTTGCCCCATCAATTGCTCTGAAGATTCACCCTCAGGACATGCCTACAGTCATTGAAAGCACTTCATAAGTCAGTCTGCATTGCTTTCTCACTGGGTTTGCGGGGGTGGGGGGAGAATATTGGGCAGTTGGAGATTCTGATTAGCAGGGAGGAAGATCACAAATGGTTGGTCCAGACCATGCTAGTCCTTGCTCTTAGTGAATCAAACCAAACTTTCTGGTGACTCACAGAGTGGTATAGTCTGTCTGTCTGCTCTCCATGGGAGAGCATCTTGCATCATCCTGTCTCCCACCCTCTGAATTAGGAAAGCATTTGGTACCTAACCTTGCTTAGTGTTAGTACTTTAACTGCTAACCTTGTTCATGTAATAATTTGGGAATGCAGGATTGTCTTGTGTTCTAAATAAAGGATGAACGTGGGAAAGTAGCAGAGTAGGGGGCAGCTTGTAAATACTAAAAGCTCTGATTCAAAAGTAAGACATTAGTATTAGAAAAAACATTTGTGGATGTTTGAAGATGAATATTAGGAATTGGATTCCTGAGACTAGACAGAACAAAACAGAATGACAAACACCCAAGCCAACTTGAAACCTTGAGGATCGTCTTGTACTGTGCTGATGTCTTTGTGATGGGAATTGGAAGTGTATCCAAGGAGCTTTAAGGAAAAGCTTTAAGTACAGCTTTTATTTGTGTATATTCTCCTCCCACAGTGTTGAGGAAGTGCTGGCACTCTTTCCTAGTATTTTTTTTTTTATAATTCCTAACCCATGTATCTTCCTAGGTATTGATATGGACAAGTGTTTAAGCTTGGCTTGCTGGGATATGACTCTTGAAGGCAATGAGCAGTGTTTGGAGATGGAAAAGGAACACAGGCAGTGGAGGGCTTGTAAGAGATCACTGTACCGAGGTCAGGGTATGGTGCTCGATGCCTGTCCACAACCCTCTGGTCATTGTGTTCCATCATCTCCAGTTAGAACATGGCACGCCTTCTCCTGTGGCAGTAGCTGCGGCAGCACAGATTCTTTTTTTTTTTTTTAATTTATTCATATTGTATCTCAACGGTTATCCCATCCCTTGTATCCTCCCATTCCTCCCTCCCTCCCATTTTCCCCTTACTCCCCTCCCCTATGACTGTGACTGAGGGGGACATCCTCCCCTTTATATACTCATAGGGTATCAAGTCTCTTCTTGGTAGCCTGCTGTCCTTTCTCTTACAACAGAGAAGACCGTACTACACTCAAGATACACCGTTGTCACAGAGGCCTGCTCTGCAAAGACGTATGTGTGATGGCATATGTCAGCCCTCAAAGAAGAAAATGTCTTTTACCAGACAGGAGTAGCTCACAGCACCCAGACATTCTGATGCAGAGGTGATAGGAAGGCTGTCACAATGGGGGAGGCAGGGCTTGTCTTAAATGATGTCCTTTAAACTAAGAACAAACGCGTTCAGAAAGGAACAAGCCTCCAAATGAGGGAAGGTTGGACCTTGTCCGGACTGGTGGCCTGTGTGACAGAGTAATGGTTAAAGTGAAAAGGGTGACTGAAAGTACCCTTACTAGAAAAGTTAATCTGCGTGTCTTGGGCTGCAAACTGAGCACAAGACTTTATGCTCTTGAAGTATGACCCTGTTTCCCAGTTTTAAAAAGATCGTTTAAATTTTTTTTATTTACCGTGTATGTGTGTGTGTGTGTGTGTGTGTGTGTGTGTGCATGCATGTGCATGTATGTGTATACATTTGTGCAAAGACGCATGTGTGGAGGTCAGAAGGCGACTTGCTGGAGTTGGCTCTTTCCCCCTACTGGGACCTGAACTTGAGTCATCAGGCTTGGCACAAATGTCTTTATCCACTGAGCCATCTCGCTGGCCCAGGTTTTTTTTGTTTGTTTGTTTGTTTTTTGTTTTTTGTTTTTGTTGTTGTTGTTGTTAAGATCTGACTATATCCCCCTAGCTAGCCTGGAGCTCACTACATAACCCAGGTAAGCCTCAAACTTGCAATGATCTACCCGTCTCTGTTTTCCAAGTCCTGGGATTACAAGTGTGTGTTGCTGTGCTCAGCTAAGACTGTGCTTTGAAACCTCACACATTTTGTTTTCTATTTGCTCTGCCATTTCCATGCCACCAGAGTTATCTTACCATGAGCTTAGCACGCATCTCGATACTTTTGAATTGCGTGTGCTTTACAGTATGATCGTTATAGTCTTGGGTTTTCATGTTACTCACTCACACCTGTTAAAATGCAGTGGAAAAGAGGCTGGAAGACCTCAGCATGGGAGAAGAAGCTCTTTGGTTTGATATTCAGGGGGAAAATAAGCATTTGGAAAATTCAGCTGAACTGAGTTAATTGCCTTTTCAAACGCAGTAACACTTTACAGGAAAGAAATCAAGTATATTATAAGGAAGGCATTACTAACAAGTATGTTGATTCAAACCTGGCTCTGGGGCCTTGCAAAGCTTCTGCAGGTTTCCATGGAGACAGAGGAAGAGGCTTGTATGAACCGGTTAAGATCCTGAGACTTGCAGCCAGAATGGTATGAACTTGAATTCCAGCCCCCGCTGTTCACTTGCGGCCCAGGGCAGCTCCTTCACGTTCTGAGAGTTGGAGGCTGAGAATGCTCAGCTACTCCTGGGGTGTAAATATAGCATGTGGTGCAAGCGCGGTGCCTGGCATGGAGCATAGCACAGAAGACCATTAATGAAAGACAACCCGTACTAATGTCCATTAAAAACAGGATCTCTTAGGGCTGGAGAGATGGCTTGGTTATTGGGAGCACTGGGTGCTCTCCCAGAAGACTTGGCTTAGCTTCCCACTGCCCATTCTGATGCCCTTTCTGTGCTCCTCGGGCACTGCACACACATAGTGCACAGGTACTTATGCAGGCAAAACACTAACACACATAAACATAAAAATAAAACAGAATCCCTTTTCTAAGCCATGGAAACTTGCCCCACTGGGAAATTGAGACAGGGACTTAAGAGGGCAAGATAAAGAACAGGAGGTAGAAGGCTTTCTCTGGTGTAGTAGGCTTAGGCCAAAGGGACCTTCATGCCCATGGAAGGACACATACATCACCACAGTACTCACAAGCTCTGTCACAAATCTCTGGTCGCAAGGTGAGGAGATGGCTCAGTGGGGAAAGGTGCTTGCTGTCCAGCCTAACAACCTTCGTCCGATCATGGGACCCATATGGTAGAGGGACACAACTGATTTTTGCAAGTTTTCCCTCTGACCTCCACATATGTGCTGGGTCAAGAGTCACCCCCTGCCTTAAAAAAAAAAAAAAGAACCCTTACTGAAATCTATAATCACGACAACAGTATTAAAGGGGTTCACTTAAGCAAATGATGCTTTTAGAAAAAGCACAATGATCTTTAAACAGTTATCACTATGATGAGGAAGTGAGGGGCTGATGTCTTCTGCTTACAAAAGTAACAATAAACACAAACTTTGCACACTGCTTGTCTGTTTTGCATGTGTAAAGCGGACATCTTGGCATGCCATTTGGCACAAAGTTGCACACCAGCGAAGTTTTCATATGGATTATGAAAATCTATAAAAATTAGATTGCAACATAGGAAGCCAACGTTGGCACTGGCCAGCTGATCATTAATCACTCATTGTGGGAGTGGCAGCTGACTGGATCGTGCCCCCTTTGCTCTTCCCGCTCTCGTTACCTGGGGCTCACCACTCAGCATCTTCCCATTGAGAGAAGCAGGATTCTGACCAAGAGCATCCTTTAAAATAATAATAAAATAAAAAACTCGGCATGTCCTCGACCCACTTGGTTTTCTAGGACCACAACTGGGTCACTGCAATAGATTCTGAGCCAGTGTATGTATTTTTCTCCCCAGGTGAGAGTTTTGAGCGGGAGATGCAAACAGATACGCTAAAGTAAGTGAGCCACATGCCTCCCGTAGGCATCTGATTTGTCCTGGGACTAAGGGCTCAAAAATAGCTTGATGCTTAATTACACGGCTATACTTAGTCCATGAATTTGCATGTGTAAGTAATCAGAGAAGTATTTGCTTAGAAATGTGTTCCATTTCCTGTTTGCTGTAAATCAAATCACTGAGCAGAAGATAGGATTCTGAAATAGGCTTCAAAGCTGCAGTGACAGAGCCACACTGTCCTCTAGGACATTGTGGGGTCTCATGACCCAACTAGGTTAGATATTCCTTTCTGGAGGAGGCTGCCACTGACAGTCAGGACATTGAGACCAAAGTAGGTCAGGTGACTTGCAACCCAAGTCCTCTCCATCTTCTCCTCTCCCTAAGAGAAGCCAGGTCTTATCCATACTGGTTCTGATATGAAAAGCAGTAAGAACATTTAGAAACATAGTGCGTGTAAGAGACACATTTTAGAGGTCCAGGGGCAGGGGTACTGCCTGTGTCAAATTCCTTAAATTAGTCAGGTACTCATCAATTTAAGGTTTTCAATGCATATTATATGCACCACGTTGAGAATACAATGAAAACTATAGCCCCATATTTATAAGAAAGTAATAGTTGAGAGTCAGTTGAAAGTAAAAGTTAAAGGAAACAGGCAACTGCAGCAGGAAAACGCATGAAGACAATCACCACACGCTGTAACAGGTGCAGTTAATGCCAGTAAGTGAATTCAACTATCTGCCTTATGTTGTCACTTTCTCTTACTAGTTCGGTGATATACACACTGTTTTCAGGTCCTCTGTAGCAGTCAGATTTTCTAATACCTAAAGAAACAAGGCGGCAATTCCATCCCATCTTAGTTAGGGTCACTATTGCTATGCTGAAACACCATGACCAAAACAACTTGAGCAGGAAAGTGTTTATTTGGCTTATGCTTCCACATCGCTGTTCATCATCAAAGGAAGCCAGGACAGGGACTCAAGCAGGGCAGGAACCTGGAGGCAGGAGCTGATGCAGAGGCCATGGAGGAGTGCTGCTTACTGGCTTACTCCTCCTGGCTCGCTTAGCCTATTTTCAAGTAGAAGCCAGGACCACCAGACCAGGGATGCACCACTCACAATGTGCTAGACCTTCTGCTGTCAATCACTAATTAAGAAAATGCCCTACAGGCTTGTCTTCAGCCTGGGTTTCCAGAAGCAATTTCTTTTCTTTATTTTTTTGTGAGCATATTTTGTTAAATATTGCTTCTTGGATACAAAGCATTGCCAGTTCATTATTGCTCCTGTTTGCTACCAATTTCTTCATTCTTTCCTTTCCTTTTTTTCTTTTTTAACATATATTTATTCTTTTCTCACAATATTACATTTCAACTACAGTTTCCCCTCCCTCCACTCCTCTCAGACCCTCCCCCTACACTTCCTGTCTCCCCTAGATCCACCCTCCTCCATTTCCCATTAGAAAAGACATTTTCTTAATTGAGGTGCCTTCCTCTCAGGAAACTTTAGCTGTGTCAAGTTGACATAAAACTAACCAGAACACCTTCCTTGACTGTATTCAGGATCCCAGCTCATGGAATACTGCTGCCCATGGCAGGATTGGATCTTCTCCCTTGACTTTGTCCCTTCTGGAAACTTCTGAATGGACATACTCAGAGATATGGTGCGCTAACCTCCTGGGTGCTTCTTAACTTAACCGAACTGACAGTCAAAAATTCACCACTACAGCTTCCAAGGACCCAGAGGTCATGCACTTCCCTGCCTTTGGTCCTGGGATTAGCCATGCAGCTTGCCTTTGGTCAATGGGACATAAGCAAAGGCCTGAGATGGGCTGACAGGTTGGGTTTTGTCTTTGTGCCTGTCTTAGTCACGCTGCAGGTGGAAGGGGAAGAAACAAGTGCTCAGCATAGTCCACTGAGGTTCTGTGGCTGTGTGCGTTACGTGAGCTGTCTGACACAATAGGACTAATATTGGCAAATGAAGGAGGGGCTCCAAACCCAGGCTTAAAGACTGTGAGGAGGTCCCTAAGACACATTAATAACTGGGCGGAGACACGAAGGATAAGAGGATGAGTGCTCTCTCTCTCTCTCTCTCTCTCTCTCTCTCTCTCTCTCTCTCTCTCTCTGTGTGTGTGTGTGTGTGTGTGTGTGTGTGTATGTTGCTGGGGAAGCTGGGTGGTGTGGATTGAGGGAAGGAAGGAAATGAGAATGTGTCTTGTTCTCTGAAATACAAATAGAGAAGTCTGCCTGGAGCATTCGGCAGAGCCAACAACTGTGCATGGGACCTCCATCACAAGCAGAGGGAAAGGCTGTGTATTTAAATATCCTCTCACTGGACACTGGTTTCCGGTGTGGCATTACTGAAGACTTAGTCCAGGATCTTCTCATGGAAAAAGCTGTCTGGTAGTAGAACTGGTGCTCACTTCCTATTAGGATTCTATTATCCTAAATATTATTAAATATTTTTGCTTCTTTTATTTTCCTAGTAAAATATTTAAAATACAGTAATGCATATTACTTTGAAAGAAAAGGAATTTGAATGGGATCTAACTGGCCTCTTTAAAGGAAAAATGATACATTTTGCTGTCCAGGATTTGTCATCTCCTTGGACTAATGCGATGCTAGAGAAATCCTGTACACTTAGCAGGATTAGATCAGTGATCTGTGTCTGAAATGTACATCATATTCAATGGTAATACCTGGGGTAATGCCTGGGGTCATTCCACCTTAAGTCATTCCCTACACTGCCCAGGCCATGACTCAAAAGCACACCATTAACACACACTTAAGTATACATGCCTCCCCCAACACACACTTTTCCAGGTTAGAACAGTTTTAACCTCATGCAGCACAGACGTCCCTGAAATTTGACTGACACCTGGCTTCATGCTGTGATGGAGCTACATCGCAAGTACAAATGGTCAAAATAAGCTTCAGAAGCTAGTGGTTTACAGAATGTTTCTGATTCTCTGATTCACTGTTTGCCAACAGTTTACCTATAAAACTGCCCCAGCGTAGGGCACTTTCTAGACCTCGAAACTGGTATGTTCAAAGTGATGTCCACAGAAATGGCTAGCTTTGCCTCCAGCACTTCTCCAGGCCAAAAGCTGGCCTTTGGGCAGTCTGATATCAGGGTTCTATTTCCTACTCTGCCACAAGAAGATACATGACCCTGAGGGCAAGTCACATGAGCCTCCATTGCCTTTAGGCTCCTCATTTGTCAAATTAGAGGGTTGCACTAAGCAAGCTTACAATGGCAACCTCTTCCATGCCAAGCCCTCACTGGTTTCATTCAGTGTGTGCTTGGTTGCCATTTACTCTCCAAATCCACGCAGATGAGACAAAGGACAAGGGAGGCTGAAGTGACAGGAAGCTGCACATAGGCTGAATTTAAAGAGCTTTCTGACATATAGAAACAGTAACTAGCCGAGCATGGTAGTGAGCGCCTTTAATCTGAGCACTCAGGGAGACAGAGGCAGGCAGATTGCTGTGAGTTCGAGGCCAGCCTGGTCTACAAAGCGAGCCCAGGACAGCCAAGGCTACACAGAGAAACCCTGTCTTGAAAACAAAAACAAACAAACAAACAAAAAACCACACAATAACTAAGAGGAAGATTATACATTCACTCAGCCTGCTTCCAGAGATGTTCAAAGACGCAGCCTGGATGGGTTTACAGATAGACCAACCAGGGTCTTGAGTGAGTCAAAAAGAAGAAAACACTCAGAAACAAGGGCTGGCTTTACTGCTGGGGCTTGTTTTATTTAGTGTCATTGTTGGGACTCCTAAGTTGTTGGTAACTCACTAATTCAAGTGAGCTTGGTGACATACTTGTCCTAAGGGCGAAAGTGTCTCGTGGCACAGATGTGAAGGTGGCCTTTCAGTGACATTTGTATCCATGAAGAGAAAGATTGTCAGGAACTTTGGCAGGGCCTCTTCCCTCTGCCCATTGCTTGTGTCTGAAGCCTTAGGTAGATTCTCCTGAACACATAACACACCTCCTTCAAGGGCTGAAGTTCAAGGGTTTTTTTGTTTTGTTTTGTTTTGTTTTGTTTTTGTTTTTGTTTTTTCATCTCAAGCAGCAACCTACATGAACTAGGCATTTTCCAATCTCAACGTAAAGTTTCTAAGGAGAGCTTGGCTCCTCTGGCTAGTATGACCAAGGGTTCACTGCAAGGGTGCTCAGCAGCAGCTATGCTAGTGAGTTCCTGTGTTGTCTCATGTGCTTTTGAGCAGAAGCTGTAAGTCCTACACCCCCAAGGGGTGCTACTCACATTGTATTGTGTGTGAACAATGTCCCCTGGAACCACCCAATGACTGTCTGGGGGTAGTTCTCAGAAAAGAAAATAATAGTTGGTTATAGCCAAAAGATGCTGACTGTATCTAGCCAAGTGGTTGATGAAAAACCAGCCCTCTTTCCCCCAAATACAAATCTGTTTTACTAGCTGGACCTTAGAAGTCTAACTCACGTCAGAACTTCAGATCTGGCCAACCTACCTGCTCTATAAAACACATATCCTTACCATCTTCTTTTTTTTTTTTTTTTTTTTTTTTTTTTTTTTTTTTTTTCTTTTGGTTTTATTTATTTATTTTGGTTTTTTGAGACAGGGTCTCTCTGTGTAGCCTTGGCTGTCCTGGACTCTCTTTGTAGACCAGGCTGGCCTCAAACTCACAATGATCCACCTGCCTCTGCCTCCCGAGTGCTGGGATTAAAGGCGTGCACCACCACACCCAGCCACAGCAGGGTCTTCTTATGTAGCCTCTACTGGCCTGAACGTCACGACATTGACCAGGCTGGCCAGTACCGCTCACTTTGCAGTTCTGTGTCTTTGTGCCTGCAATGGACAACATAAGATAGAAGAGCTGATAAATCTATGTTTCTTTCCCTGAAGCCTTCTAAGTGTTTACAATGGCTTTCAAAGCCTTTGAGGTCTTTTCTCCCCTTTCTTCGTTTAGAGACAAAGATTCCAAGTAAGGCCTCCCCTAAATGACGATCTGCGGGAATGCCAGAATTCTCTTGACTCTACTTCTACAAGTAGACCCCAAACTTAAGTTTCACTCAGTGAGAAAATGGTTTGCACATCAACAATGAGCCACATATTTCTTTTCCAAAGCACACAGGTCCACTGGACACGACCCAGTCTGACACATTCTAAATTTATTTTCTTAGATT
The DNA here is from genome assembly GCF_903995435.1 of Acomys russatus. Lineage (NCBI taxonomy): Eukaryota > Metazoa > Chordata > Mammalia > Rodentia > Muridae > Acomys > Acomys russatus. The sequence continues at coordinate 14,417,074 of NC_067137.1, read as the reverse complement.
CAGAACTTCATGCGGATTTAAGAACGCTAGATGTGGAGATCATTTGAGCCCTGATCCGGACTTATTTAACTTGGCCATTCTGGGGGCCAAGTCTTTACTCAAGTGGCTACAGTTAAGATATCAAATCTTTGAAAAGCTGAGCAGCCTTTGTTTCGTGCTTGGCATCTGGTACGTGTCAAATGGCCCGGATCAGATATTTCCTTTCCTTCTGAGAACACATCTCTTTGGTACAGTCTTGCCAATGAAGGAAGCAAGAAACTCAAGCCAGCCTGAAGTTTTGTAAGCTGTGGAAAACTGGCTGAATTCAGCATGAAAATAATTTGGAAGGATGAAGTGAGCACAGAGTGGCCTCTTCCTAGGCCAGTCCTTCATTCCTCTTTCAGAGACAATATGATCATGGACAATTGCTGAAATATGACACTGATATTTGGATGATATTAGTTCCTCTGACTCTAGACTTGTGATCATATAATAAAAACATCACCAACCAACTTTATTATAGACTTATCATTGATAAGTGCTATTTGCTGTAGAATTAATAGTATAAACAAATGGTAAATACTTCATTTACTTAAGAGAGAACTCTTCCATGATTGATGATTTAATTTTGCATAGGACCAGTATGTATTTGAAACACTCCTATATGTCGAATAAACTAAATCTAAAGGGTAAAACATCAAATGCAATGAAGGCATTTTATAGTAAGAAGTTTTATTACTCAAACAGTTGTTGTACTCCTTAGTCTTACTTAGTGATGCTTATCTTTACCTTTACATAAAATATAGGGAAAATTACCCTTATTTTCCTAAACCAGTTTACTATGATACTTATAGGCTCTGAAAATTTCTAAATGTGTAAAAGTAACACATCTTTGCCAAGCTTAGAGCTGTCAGTTCAGATTTAAGCTCAGCTGTGGCTCTGCGTTTTCTTCTGTCTTTGCAGAGGTTCTCTTACTTTCCTGAAGGATCTCAAGTGGGTGTTTTGCTGTGGCTGTTTGTCACTTGGCTGACTGCTTCTTACAAATGTGTAATGTTGAGAATTAAACCTTACTACTTAGCTACACCCCTAGCCATGGTTACCTGCTTTTAAATGTAGAACTTTGACAGACTCATAGATAAACATTGATAACTAAGATGGGCAAACGATTTCTTGATATGCGAGATGAAAGTGCTAACCAATCTAAGTACACCTACTATGTGCAAAAGAGGCTATGTCTCCTGTGGTGATAGTAAAGGTAAGATGTGATCCCAGGCAGAAACAGTTACAATGTAGTGGTGAAGACTACAAAACAATAACAACAACAACAAGACTATAATCTCAAGAGAACACAAAGATGGCAGACACTCACTGGGTCTGCTGAAGGAAATTGTGAATGTGATGTGTGCTGTGCAGAAGCTCACTAGACTCACACGGAAAAGCCTGTTGTGCAGAGGTTTATCAAAGGCTTTGGGGGCTTTGATCAAAGATATCTGAAGAAATTAAAGAAATTACAGAAACAAAGCTTCTGCATGGATGGCATTCTTCACAGAAGAATTAATGTTTTAGTTAATGATTTGTGGGTCTTTACCTTTCTGTTTCTTCTTCTTCTTTTAAACCAACAATTAAAAGTTTAACTAATTGAAATTCAGCAAGGCCATCCATCTAAGTTCCAAACTGTAAAGGAGGACTATGCTGACCAGCACATGGATGGAAGTTTGGAATGCTATGTCCTCAGCACAGGCCTTCCAAAGGAGACCCTGTCTGAGAGCCACCTGATGGCCACATGGTGGAGGAGACACTGTGAGCCTCAAAGTAGCCCAGTGTTGAATGTTTCTGAACGTCCACCTGTAGCACTGTGGCACTGAGGATGAAGAGAAACAGAAAGCAGGGTATTAGCCACTTTTAAAGGAGATGTTTATTTTAGCTCATGGTTTGGAGGGTCACTGTCCATAGTGGCAAGGGAGGTTGGCAGCTCCATGACATGGTGGTGGGCCTCCTGGCAGTCACCTGCTGCCATCGCTGCAGGTCAGGAAGTAAAGACCAGACAGGAAGTTGTGGAGGTTATAAATCTCTAGACCTGATTGCAGTGGCCTACCTTGCTCACCTCCTACGTGTTCTATAGCCTCCCTCAGAGCTGTTAAATGGGTATGAATATTCAACCCTGTGAGACTATGTAGGACACTACACATTCAAACCACACTACAGGGTCCCCACTTGAGGCTTGTGTTCATGTGAGTGATGACAAGACCTGAAGACAGTCTTTTACAAGATTGGATAATTAATTATATATGGTGGTGGGAGATGGGAGGGCACTGAAGATGATCTCTTTTTGCTATGCTAAAAATGTTTCTCAAGAAGCACATAAAAAGTATAAATTACCGTTCTTTAAAAAATTAAGATAGCTCAAATTCAGTTATGAGTTTAAGTTCAAATTCAGTGCTGAAGACATGTTGGCAGTTCGAGTTTTGGAGCCTCTAAAATAGAATTCTCTGATGGAAAACATGTGCTAAATTTTTACCGATGGGTCCTGGAACTCACATTCACAAGGATATGAGCCCATGTTATTTCAAGAAATAAAACTATGACCACAGTGTCCCTTATTTTTCTTGAAGCACACTCCCTCTGAGTTGGATAAGAAAAAAGTGAGCATGAAGCAGCTTTGGGTTTTCCCTACAGGAAGCCGACTTGAGACTACACAGAGAACATTCTGATACAGGAAGAATTAACTACTCTCTGGGATCCCTTCGCAAGCTGACCGGAAAGAATGCCAGTGCTGGAGCAGCCTAGCATGAGTGAGAATGCTATTTTGGTCTGTTGTAAAGAACTGTGGAATGTAGATCTTGAACCATTCCATCACAGTCACCAGAAGCACAAAACAAATGCTGTTTTAGAAAGAGAAACGTGAAATGAAATAAAGATTATATTGACATCTTCAATGAGTTTAATGAGCATTCTCTCTCTCTCTCTCTCTCTCTCTCTCTCTCTCTCTCTCTCTCTCTCTCTCTCTCTCTCTCTCTCTTCCTCCTCCTCTTCCTTCTCCTCCTCCTTTCCTGCCTGCCCCATCTCAATATAGTGTTGAGTAGTTCTAAAGTTTGATAGAGTCCAGGTGTAGAGGGAAGGAAACTGAAGCATTGCAATGCTTTTCTCTTCAGACCATGATGGGGAAAAAACAGAACACACCATCATGAGTAGCACCAAACAACCTTTCTTAGGACAAACTGAGGGCCTTAGTATCCAGAAGAAATTTCTTGAAGAGTTCCAAGATTTCAAGGTAATGAGATTTCTTCATGAGGCTGGGTGAATGCTTCACTTTTCTTTAAAGAATATAGACATTTTAAAAGGACCAATTTAAATGCTTTTAACTGTGCTAGCACAGAGAAGGTGGTGGCTTTACAGGTGATGCCATACCTTTGACCTAGGACATACTGTGTGTATACATACCTAATCTTTGGTCTTCCTTTCAATCGAAGTAGTAATTCTTAGTTCAGAATGTCTAGGGGCACTCCCTGTTCAGGAAATTAAATGCTTGTAAGATTCTATGCCTTACATAAAATTTAACTTCCATTTTGTAGAACCATTATCATTAATGAGTTAAGTTTGATATACTTAAACAAACAGAAACATTATGGTGACAAAGAATATTGGGTTGAATTTCCCAGGCTCTGGGCATATCTGCCATCTATAAGCTGAAATTCCATAAGTAGTGAATCATTTATTAGGTTAAATATTGTCGTTTCTCTTATACCTTCAGATCAGTCTGCAGAAAAAAAAGCACATAGTAAATTCTCACAGAAAATAGTTCAATTTTTGAAAAAAAAATAAAGCCTAAAAAACCACAATAGTTGTTGAGAATGAATATATTGTGCTTGACAATGTAGATTTATATAATTGCTCTAGAAAACAATTTGGGGGATTTTACTTCTGGCGAAGATGGAGGAATAAGGATCACAATTATCTATGTGAAAAAGGCGATTTTTAAAAAACCTGATAAATTAGGTAAAACGCTATTTTTTTAGATGTGGAATGTCAGATAATAGGCAGCGAATACCAAGAGATAAGCCTTCGGTACTACAGAAAGACAAAGAGAGCTTCCCGGTGGCATCCTAAGAGAGTGCTGTGATGTGTTCTCTTGTCTTGCAGTTCTTGGAAGTTTCAGTAAACTGATACTTCATCATGACCAATGGATTTATGTTTTGACAGCTCTACCCTTACTCTGAGCCTTCTCTTCCTCTTGTATAGCTGAGCCAAATGGCTGGATTTACAGTCACTTGTCTTACTGGTAGGCTGACCTGTTGACAGTAGTGTTCATATGCTGATGAAGTACTTTATCTCTCCAAAATTTTCCATCTGAAAGATGAAATGTGCCTCTAGGGATAGTAACTAACTACATGTCTCTTCAGAGTCCCACCTGAGACACCTGTTGCTGTGACTCCACTCCCAGCGTGTTTACTGTATAAAGACATCAGTTGCCAAAGGCTCTACCAAAGTGAGCATTCTGTAGCCATTCAAGTGCCATTGAAGGGACTGGTCCCCTGAGTCACTTGCACACTCTCTTCTATGGATACAGTTTTGGTTTGTTACCAGGACTGCACTCAGGTAATTTTCCTTGGCCTATTTTGCCTATATCTTAATATTCCCCTTTCTTAATCTCTGCTTGTGTTTTCTGATGTGTTGGAATAAACCATTTCATTCTGAAATGCCTTTGTGTTACTTGCATTGTTTTATTCCTCGTTTTTCTCCTTGACGTGACAGAATATGTACCAGGAGGGGGGAAGGGTTTATCTTGGCTCACAGTGTTAGGGAGCACAGTCCTCCATCATAGTAAGCACATGGAGGTCAGGTAGCTTTGTATATAGTTGTGGGAGCCTGAAGTGACAGCTTCTTACATCTTGGCAAACCAGGAACCACGGGATGGGACTGGGATGTCCAGTCTCAATGGCTTAAGTCATCCAGCTGGGCCCCATGTACCAAGGGTTCCATGATTTCACTGAAAGGCTTGGGACCAAGTATTGAAGCAAAGGAGACGGTGGGATATATTTCACATTTAAACAATGGCCACGTTATTCGATTCAAGGATGAAGGAGCCAACTGCTCCTGGAGGTTAAATTGTTATAGTGAAGAACAAAATCTTCTTGCTGATCTAGTCTGCCCTGACTTCCCTCCCCTATGACCTCTCTCATGCTGGAAAGAGAAATAAGCCTTTTCCTTCCCCAAGTTGTTTGGTCGTGGTGTTTATCACAGCAATAGAAGGGCAAACTAAGGTTAAAAAAAAAAAAAAAAAAAAAAGAGACAGCTACTGACCTTGTAGCATTATTCCTTTAAGCCAAAAGATGAGAACTGAATTGTCATTTTCACATTGGGTTCTATATCAAGCTTTTAGAGTCTGGCTTTCTTTTATTTAGCATTCGCAAGACAAGAAATGCATTCAGACTCAATCAACTGCAATCAGTTTATTGACCTTGAATCCTACAGTGTTTTCCTCTATTCTGTCAGGCCTTGGGGATTTGATGTTAGTTAAAGCTGTAAGAGCAAGTCTCTACCTAACTGAGGTTGCTGTGGTGCAGAGAACACAGGATGGAGCCACTGTCAAGCAACTGATAAGGAGGCAAGGGCCCCAACTGAGGACTTAGGGGACAAGAAAGAAGGAGAATACACTAAACTCAGAGTCACTGGATAGAATAGCAACGGGAGAGGCTTCAAAGTGAAACAGATCATGTGTCTTGGGAAACTCAAAGAATGCTACTATCAAAGAGGAAACTCCAATGGAGTCCCCTAGCTTTCTCTTTGAAGTTTAGAGCGTTGTTGATAACCATGCTCCAGAAAACTGGGAATGAAGGGAGAAGATGTGATTGGAGTTATCATCAATAAGAGAGGGGTCAGTGAGTGGGTTAGCTATTCTTTTAACTTCTCCTTTCTTTTAATGTGTTTTTATTTTGTTCTATTTTAAGTATTTTATTTAACATTCATACATGCATATACTCTTTCTCTTTGAGACTAGGTCTCATTATATAGACCAGGCTGGCCCTAACCTCATAGATTTGCCTGCTTCTGCCTTGTGAGTGCTGGGATTAAAGGCATGTGCTGTGACACCTGGGTCTCCTTTTCTTTTTCTTAATACAGACTTAGAGCTACCTGTATGTGTGAAAGTGTTGAGGCATTTACTGAGGCATGGATAGTGTCTCAGAGTCCCCACTCCTGAAGGAAACTGACTGTCTCTTCCATACCAGCCTTCAAATGCCAAGAGTTCCTCAGATGGGGTTAGACCGTCAGGGGCCCCTTCCCCTCTATTCTGGGTATCTGGCTGGCTTGACCTTGTACAAGTCTTGTCACACAGTCTCAGTGCCTGTTTACTAGTTTATGTTTCCGTTTGCATCTATAGAGGAAAAGCCACAGGACCCAGTGTCTAACTGAAGAATCCCAGTGGGTGAAAGGAAGGCAGAGTTCAGCGAGCTGGTGATGATACAGAGGCATGCAGAGGCAGTGCTGAATAGGAGCAGAACCTTCACAGGTAAGGAGAGAGGGGACAGTCATGTGTATCCCAGACTGCTGCTTTGTTTGTACCCGCTTGCAGTAAGTGAGGAGGAAACACGAGACGGAAAACGTTCTGTTTCTCATTCACACCGTTGTACACTGTATTCCATCCTCATGAAATGCAAGCTTTGAAAATTCCACGAGTGTGCCCTCATCTCTGAGTAGATAAGGCTTAATGGTTAGCAAGCACATAGATCATGGACGTTGGCAAAATTGGTTTGCATAGTGGAGGAATTGTTTTGTTTTGGCTTTGTTTTGTTTAAATTGGAAGCTGCCTTCTTCTTCTGAACTAGAAGGCCAAGCTTGGGCATTCTGCAGCTGTTCACACTGCACTTGTATTTACCACAGCTCCGTCAGGTGGAGGTTGCAGCACAGAGCCTAAAGCAGCATCGGTGCTGGGTCAATCATTATTTCTACTCCCACCTTCATTTTGAATATCTAGCTTTATCAAGCAGCACAGCTGGTGGTAATAAAGTGCCGCCATTAAAGCGCTCATCATTTTATGCTTACTGACTTGAAATTGATTAGGAGTGGGTTACTTTGGGGCATGAGAAGTATAAAACAAGGACTTTTAAAATCTAGATCTATATTTTTATTCATTTTACTGCTATTTTATAACATAGAACACCACAAATCGAGAATTTTCTTCCTGTGCTTTTTGTTTCTTTGTTTTACATTTGGGGAGTTTCCATTAGAAAACGAAAAATGGCAGCCGCTACTGCATACTGGGGTGGTTCTTTGAAATTGTTCACAATTTCCATTGATTTATCCCAGACTTCTTTAACCCATGATTAAATTCTCTTCATGTTCCAAACTACCAAAGTCCCAGCCTCTCCTTGCCCCCCTCAATAGAGCTAACCTCCTTCCTTTTCCTGGGCACTTCCAGAGGCTTGCTGACATATCTGTGCCCTCACCCCCAGCTTTCCTTCCAGCCGCACGTGTTTCCAGAGCCCTGGTGGCCATATCTGGCTCCTATTCTGAACCCTGGCCTGTTTTCCAAATGTCCCAATCACATCTGCGCAGGCACCCAGGGAGTCCTGTGAAAGTGAAGAGAGACACAGTTAATAGCACAAAAGTGGTATCTGGGGCTCAAGGGCCAAGCCCCGACTTTGGGCTTCTGGGCATCCCCCTGAGCTTCAGGCTCTGTGGCTCTGTCACTTGAAGTGCAGGTCTTTCATCCTCCTTCCTGGAATTGGTACCCTGCTTCTTAGCACAAAGTGGCCCAGAGTGCTGTCAATTTCCTTCAGAGGAAATGCCTACCATGAAATAGAGTGTGAGCTGAGACCTCTAAAGACTGGTCTCAAATATCTACGTGAACTACGTGGCTCCCGTCTGTATGATGGTACCCACAGTTTTCCCTGCTTCAGGAAGACTGTACTCATTCCAGGCATACATCCGTCCATATTACAGAACAGCGCTTAATACGATGGACCACAGGATCTACATCTGAGTTTATGATAGCTTGCCTTCTCCCCAACTAAAATAAGAGCACATGTTTTATATTTGGGAAACCGAAAGCCCTTTTCTGGTCCTTTCCCTCCAAATACAGAAACTCTGTTTCAAAAGAGGATGGAGAGCGGACCTAACATTTCTAAAATAACAATGATGATATTGGGGGTGGGGGGAGGCTCCAGTTCTATTGAGTGTTATAGTAGATTAGGAAACATTTTTTTTTTAAGGAAGCAAATGAGAACCAAATATTCAAAACCCATTTGTATTTTGCTTTATGTGTGCTGTGATGTATATGTGTATGTGTGCATGTGAATGTGTGTATTCTTGCATGTGGACGTCAGAGGTTGACTGCAGGCATCTTCCTCTATTACTTTCCTCCTTAGTTTTGAGATTGCATCACTCCCTCACTCAGTGAGGCTGGCCGGCCAGTGACCTTCATGGATGCACCTATCTCTGCCTCCCCAGACCTGGTATTACAGGCTTTAACGAGGGGATGATAGCATTCATACACACACACACACACACACACACACACACACACACACACACACGGTGGTAATTGTGAGGGTTTGCTATAGAAGTGCCTGAAATATTACTGAGTAATAAGTACTCAATAAATATTAACTACATTTGTGATAAAGAAGATGGTGATGGCAGAGTAAAGTCAAACTCAAGGTGACAGAATCAGGATCTGGAGAAATCCAGAGAGCAGTGAGTTGAGGGGACTGTGCAGTGAGGGTGGAGAGGGGAATGGCCTTTATAACCTAAGGTGTCCATTAAAGATCTGTCCCTCTGGGCCCCTAGAATCAAAGTCCTGCATATGGCTCTCCAAACTCTCACTGGGATGATCTGACAGCCCAAACTCTGAGAATCTGGCTTTGGGCTCCCATTTCTCATGGCTGTGAAATGATTCTTTCTCCTTCCATTGTCCTCCTTCATTTTCTTTTCCCTCTGTGTGTAGGTCAGAGGGCAACTCCAAGTATTGTTCCTCAGGCATTGTCCACCTTTTTAATCTACACAGGATCTCTCATTTGCTTGGAACACAGCAAGTAGGCTAAGCCAGCTGGTTATCCAGCAAGCTCCAGGAAACTTCCTGTCTCCACCTCCCCACCCCCAGGACTACAGCCGCATACCTGGTTTTAATGGGTTCTTAGGATTGAACTTGGGTCCCCAGGCTTCCACAGCAAGCTCTCTACCCACTGAACTAGTTCCCTAGCTGACTGGCTGCCTCTCGCTGCAGCACTCCTATAGATCATTTTGGAAATGCCTTTTGGAAGCTGGCAATGAGACTGCATTTTGGTCTGTCTCTCCTCCTCACCCTTATGTCCAAGGCTCTCTACTGCTTTAAGGTGGTCTTAGAAATCATATTTTCTCTGTAGATGTCTATCATGTCATAGCCCAGTGGGTGAAAATGGCACTCAGGATAACATTCCTTTAAGGAAGTCAAAAGTGATGTACATTTCAATGTTTCCTCCAAGGGCCACTTTAAATAACCCTATGGTTTGTAATTATGAAAAACAAAATGCTACGGCAAAGAAATCTTTGATGTTTTGAAAAGATACTATCTGAACATTTTTGAGTGCTTGACCATGGGTAATTTATGTTAAAGATTTACGAGTTGAAGATAAATGGGAGTATTTTGATGGTAGAGCAAATGGGGTAATTTGAAAATGAAATTATTATTAATAATAACTTTAAATTTTTGTGCTGATTTACATGTTTAAAACTGTTTAGTAAAGATAGTAAAGCATTCATATTAACTATATTCATTATTTATTTTATCAACAAGGTGAATATTTTGTTCGTTTGTTGAGACAGGTTGGTCTTGAAATCTCTATGTACTCAGGATGATCTTGAGTTTCTGGTGTTCTTTTCGCCTTAGGCTCCCAAATGCTGGGATCACAGGCAGGCACCACCACTCCCTGCCAGAGCTTGTTGATTTTCAAACTATGTTTAGGTGATTGTCAAGCAAGAGCTAGGAAGAATAACCTGTTGGCTTACATCTTCATGAAATGACCAAAGATCAGAGGTGGGCATTTCCTCCTCTTCATCCTCAGCTGCAGCCCTCATATTTCAGACACTCCTGTGAGGTGCAGTCTCACTCTACCCAGTCTTCAAGGTACCCTGGGCCCCAGATGCTCCAACATACCATCTTCAAACCTTCATTCCTATGCTCTGTTACTTATTGGGGAGAGAGAGTGTGGGTTTGGCCTTCCCAATAACTCTTTTCTTTTCATCCTCTTTGTGTGTACTTCTTTTGACTTTCTGCAAGAGAGAAACTGAAATCTTATAGAACAGCAGTGGATACCCCAAGAAAAATGGGTGTTAGAGATAGCTTTTCTTTTTTTCAGCTTCTGTGAGTATGGCCAGTGTTCTCTGAGATGTATACTGTAGCTGTAGCAAGTTGATTAAGGGGCCACTTCTTGTTTTAGGATTTTGCCTTTTCATTGACTAGAAATTTTGAGACCCAGTCTACATCTCCCATTGTCATATAACACAATGTAAAATTTCTTCTTATTTCTTAAATGAATTAAGGGAAAAACCTATTCAAACCAACTACTCTTATGGGTTTCTTTTTTCTAATTTTCTTTTTTAATCTTCTTCTTCACCCTTCATCTCTCCTACTCCCACCCTTAGTTTTTTGTCTGTGTGTTGTTTGTTTGTTTGGATGTACCCTTTAAAAAGAGCCTGTCTATGCAGCCCAGGCAGGCCTTAAACTTGTGACCCTCCTGCCTCCACCCTGTGGATATTAGGGTTAGAGATATAAGCTAGCATTTTCTTCTAACTTCAAATCAAAAGTGTCTTCATTCTCACAGAAGGCTACGAAAGAAGCAATAATGACTAACATTATTTGACTCTTTGTGTAACCAGCTCTTTGCAGAGGACAATGTGTCTTTGTGTGTTTTCCTTACTCATGCTATACCAGCCCTTTAAGGTAGCTGCAGCCTTGACTCCCATCTCTTTGTCATCTGAGGAGACTTGCTACACAGGAGAGCCTCCTGTCTGAGATCACATGGCTAATATGTTCTGGGTTTGGGTTATAGTCCATCTTCCTATCAAGAGGGATCCTTTTTTACTTTTTGAAGTCATATTTGCAGTAATCACGGACTTGCTGATTCTCAGACACAGAGTTGTCAAGTCTCAGAAAAATGAAGAAACGGGGACCCACCCTCGAAAACCGATGGCACTGAGCTTGGACCTCTGCAAATAGGTGGCCATTTACAAACTCAATTCCATGTGCCTCCTATGGTGAAGATGCTCCTCAGGCTGCAGACAGAATGGACTTGGAAATGGCTGGCTCCACTGCAAGCCTTTCTTTGTCTATATGCATGAGGCATTTAGAGGGAGTAAAAGATGCATCGGAGGAGGAGCAAGATGCAACCTGATGACCAGAGTTTGAGTCCTAGAACCCACAAAGTATTCTCTCTCTCCCCTCTCTCTTTCTTTCTCTCACACACACAGACACAAGCACAGACAGACACACATACACACACACTTTTAAAAGGAGAACATGATTTTAAAAGATGCTCAGTTAGACTTGCAGAAAAACGGTAGTGACACAAAGCATTGAGAAGACACTACACTGAGCTCTTTAATCTGTGATGTCATGGTAAGATAACAGACCCTGTCTGGGACAGATGTGGCTGTGTCTTGGCTCAGCTGCATCTGTGGTGTAATGCTAAGCAACTAATTGTATTTTGCTAGTGGCCAGTGTCTTCATCTGTAAAATGGGCATATGAGCCCCTACAACTGCCAAATTTAGGGGACTATTGCATGAGATTTTACGGGAAAATAATACCAATGCATAGTATTACTGAATCAACTTGGTTCCTTCCCCTTCCTGCACTTTCATTGGTCTGGCTACTGACTAGTTGATTCCCTATAAACAGTGCGTATATAGTCGGCTACTGGCCGAATGTCTACATCTATTTTATTCTGATCATCTTTCCCAGAGATGCATGAGGTCTGTCCTTCCACTGACAGACTGCTTCAAGAGTAGAGTCTATCTGTGTCTAGCGTCACCCACTCAGGGGCAAAGAGAAGCCCGCTCACCCTGCTCCCAGAGTGCATGCAGCTGGTGATTAGAAGGCCTTGAGTAACAGTGATTGAGCAGAGGAGCTGCATCGATCTGCTGACTGATTCATACTCAGGACCCTCCCAAGAGAGATCTGTGATAGACATGGTTGTACTTAGCTCCCTGGCTAACCACACTAAAGCAAACACACCACAGTGTCATTTGAGCCTAATCGGGCTTAGAAGCTGCCATTCACCAAGCCTTCTCAGCTGGGTGAGCCGAGGCCAGATTATGTGGCCTGGAAAAGGTGCTAAGGAGGAAGGAGAGGCTGGAAACAATGGCCCTGCTCAGGGGAAGGATGGCGATTTTCAATGTTTTCTCAGTGTTGTGGTGATGCTTAACACCGCCCGATCTGAGCCAGTTGTCATCCAACCACCTCTTCATGCCTTCAGCAAGGAATCACAGAGCAACTCTGTGAGTTTGTGCACACATTATACATGAGCATGTGTAGTTACATGTATGTGTGTGTGTGTGTGTGTGTGTGTGTGTGTGTGGTGTGGTATGACTCAGACACTCCCTCTGACTTTCTTCCTGTTTTCTTTCTTTCTTTCTTTCTCTCTTTCTTTCTTTTTTTGAGAAACGCCTCTGACTGGTCTGTAACTTACCAAGTAGACTAGGCTGTTTGGCCAAGAAACCCCAGGGACCTACTATTCTCCACCTCCCAACCCTGGCATTATAACTGTGTGTGCCACAGCTGGCTTTTTCTACATGAGTTCTGAGACATGATCTCAGGTCCTTGTACTTTTAAGAGAAGCAGTGTTTGAAAATCCAGAAATCCAATTATTTGTTCTATCTAGAACACTTTCATTAATTTTCCAGTTTCCAAAAACTCATCATTACAAATAACAGAGGTCAACTCGTCACTGGGACATAGGAGCAGCAGCTCACTGTCTTCCTGGCTCCTCAGAGAAGACAAAACCTTTCTTGTGTTGAGCCCACATATGCCTACTACCACCCCTCTGGGACCATTTGGGGCAGACATAAGCCCTCTGCATCCTTACAAACAGTACAGGTAACTCTCTCTTCTTCCTGTGGCTCTGCTTCTCAAAGACCAACATCCCCATGCCCTTCTCCTGCCCCACATGTGGCACAGCCCCTTTGCATCCTATCATAGCCCTTCTAATACTGAAAAAGGCAAAGAGGAAGTGATGGACCCCTGCCCTCAAAACCACATGTGAATATAATGTTCAGATGTTTCTGGAACCATCTCAAGGGGGAGAGGGCACATGCTGTGAGGAGATGCCTAACACGTATGACATGATGAATTTGCAACAGATGAATTAGCTGGATGTCCACCCCAGGGAAGTGGAGTGAAAACAGGAGCATCCAGACAGACTCTCAGCAAACACTTCCCACTGTGAGCCCGGGCTGTGCCGAACACCAAGCACTTGGAAAATAACTTGAGCTGTCTAGCAAATCTCAGACTCCAGCCTGGGCTGTGGTCTGTGCAGTCTTCCGTACAGTCACATAGGGAGAACCCTTCCCTTCCTTTCCTTTTCTTGACTCGGCTTCCTCTTTCTCTTCATTGGCTCAAGTTCTCCTTGGAGACCACAGACTGCCCTCAATAAAAACTGTTTTTGTTACTGTGTATGCCAAGCATACTGGGGAGGCGGGTTATGTCCAATTTGAAATTTTCTCTTAGGAAAAAGAAAAGCAAACATGCCCAGTCTTAAATGAGGTAGCTGGCAGCAATGCTGAAAATGCATCAAATGCTTCCAGGTTTGACAGCACTTGTGTGCTTGCTTTACTGGTAAAGATTTGAGATCCAAGTACACTGAAGTACATGCTGTTCAGGCACACAGGCTAAAATTCAAGCAACAATAGTCTGTCAGAAGTCTATCTTTATTATTCATTTTATATGTTATATGTATTTACTTATAGTACCATCATTAAAATAATAAAAGGTCAATTAAATGATTTATAAACACAAACATCAATAGGAGCCAATTGTGTAAAACAAATGAAACAGACATTTGTAGATGCAAACACCTGTCTAGTATTTTGAGTATCCCAAATTTTATTAGTTTTACTACTCTAAGTTTTACTTTATTTGTGATTTTATGCAGTTTGAACAAAAATGTGCCTTATAAATATATTTCTCTTCCTGTTCCTAGTTTTATTCCCTCAACATTTTTGTATGCTGTTATATGTTTTTATATAAAATTTCTTAGTTTTATTTAATGTGGATTTTAAATATAGTGAATATTACACATTAAAAAAAAAGAAGTCTATCATATATTCTTACTTCAGAGAACTCTGCTTTGGGTAGGGGTTTAATTGATTCCATTGCATGCGGCAGGTATCTTCTGAGACAGAAATTTTGCCAAGGAAACATGATTAAAAGACTCTGAGGAGCTTAGGGAATCTTCCTTTCACAGATCCAGCTTACCATCATCTTGCTTCCATTTAACCTTCCAGTGCTAAGCACAGGTGTGGCTGGAGTCATTTTGTGACCGATGGGGCCATGTACCAAGATAGCAGAGCAGAGAAATGGAAAGAGCCTGAGGCTTGATGTCTTCACGGATCTGTAGCACAGGAGGAGGCCTAAGGGACCTCCTTCTGTACCTACTACCTACCTACACACACACACACACACACACACACACACACACACACACACACACACACTCACTTCTTCATCTCATGAAATAGGACCCTCTATCTTCCCTAGAGCTTTAGGGGTTATGATTGCTTCTTGCCTTTTTTTTTTTTTAACGCCTCTCTCCACTCTTGCATGTGGTTTTTTAAAAATTAATTTATTCATATTACATCTAAATTGTTAGCCCATCCCTTGTATCCTCCAACTCTTTCATGTTTTACTATCAGGTGCTGTCAATTCTCCCAGCAAGCTATCTTTAATCAACCTTCTTTTTATCTCTGCTGCCACGCCTGTAGTAAACTCGCTGACACTTGGAATGTGGCAAGTGTCTTTTCCTGGGTTGTCTTCAAGTGCTCTGCTTCCTGCCTGTCACTGCCACACCACCTCAGAAGTGCTTTCTCAAGACAGGTCAGGCCCCCCCCCCACACCCTTCACTCCCTCTCTTAACACCCAAAATGGCTTTGCCCTTCAGGGAGCCCTGGGCTTTGTGTGAACCCTATCACTCATTTCTTTTCTTTAAGCTTTTCCTTCTTATTTCTGTGGCTCAGAGCACTGAGCTTCCTCCCCGCCTCCAACACACATATGCAAGCTCTTACCTTCAGCTCAATTCCCTCTGGTCCTTTAAGTCTCAGCCTCGGTGCCACAGACATTTGCCTGATCACCGTATCTAGAGGAAGTGCTCTGCCATTGCTGTCTTTCCTGGCTTATCCCACGTTGGGCACTTCTCATGATGGTGATGTAGAAGGACTGAACTCTTTTGCTCACTTGTGTGTTTTGTGTTCGGGATGTAGCACTGCTGTAAAGCCAGGGTCCATCTACTCCTGGGATCTTTTCTCTCTTGTGCTTAGTCTATTGCTCGTAGGTAAAGCTCAGAAAATATTTGTGGAATGAATGAATGGGTGAATTAATTTCATGTGGATATGTTATGGTACAATATGTATGTTTTCTTTCTATAACATGAATTTTTTCTATTTCAATACCCTTTAGGCTACAACTTTATAATCATATGTGTACAGTATAATTTCTTACCATTTTAAAAACTTTCCAATGTTTTAATTGACGCTTATTTACATAAGAAGATGATTTGAGTCACAAGAGCACATTAAGATATAAATCAATACTTTAGTCTATGATGTCAAAATACCTTCTTTGCCAGTTTATAATACTTTTGCATATTATGTTTGTTATAACTAATTTCCAGGTATTATTCTTGCATTTTTCTTTAAATGGGAACATTAGAGAGACATTTTAAGACTGAAATTTGTAAACACTTCATTGCAAATAACATGTAGATCTGTGCCTGGCTAGCACGATGGGTAGGATTGGACAAACTGGATTTTAATCCAGCCTTTGACAGTCTGTAACACCTGTGTGACACAGACAAGCTAACTCTTGCTTTCCTAAACTTTCTGAGTTAGTTGTGCTATCAGAAGATAACAACAAGTTAGAGACATAAGTTTCAGTGAGCAATATTGTAAAATTGTGTCAAAATGCCTGGAACGCAGGCTGCCCCCTGATCTGGGGTATTAGAATGGGTTTCCTCTGGCCGCCACAGCAGAATGGCACAGACTCAGTCCCTTAAACAGCAGAGCTTTTTAGTCTTACAGTCTGGAAACAGCAAAGCTGAGGTCAAGGTGCCAGCAGCACATCGCAGAGGCCCAGCTGCTCTCTGTGTCTTCCTGTGGGCATCTCTCTCTGCCCACACCCTAACCTCTTCTTTTTTTGAGGGCACCGATCATAATGTCTTAGTGCCCACTCTCAGGACCTCAGTTTGACCTAATTACTAATTTTAAAAAATTATTTATTTTGTATATCTATAATGTGTGAGTGTGTATGATATTTGCATATCCATGTGAGTATGTGGTATGTGTGTGTATCATGTGTGGATGTGTGTGTGTGTGTGTGTGCATGTGTGTGTCTATGATGTGTGGGCATCTCTGTGTGTGTGAGTGTAGGAATATGCTTGTCACAGAGATCGTAGGAAAACCTATGGCGCTAGCCCTGAACTTCCAGGTGACTTGAGACAAGGTCTCTCTTTTACTGTTCAATGCTATGAATGCCAGGCTAGCTGGTCCCTGGGCTTCTAGAATTTCTCTTGTCTCTACCTCCATCTCACTACAGAAGTCGTGGGTTTATAGACACACACTACTCTGCTTGGCCTTTACATGGATTCCTGGGATTTGAATTCATATCCTAATGTTTGCCCCAAAATGTCATCTCTCCCTTTTATATTACTCCTTCAAAGACTCTATTTCCAAATACAGTCGCATTCCTAGAGACTGAGAGTTGGGTCCTCAGTGTAAGAATCTTGGCGAGCACAATTTATACCATAATACTATTAATACCATAATACTATTAATGTTATCTCCTAAAATAAGCCAAATCAGATCATTGAATGTTATATATGTTCTTTCTTTATTTCAACATTAGTGATTTGCAGCACTACACACTTCCCAGTGAGAATTCTGAAACCATGAATAAATACAGGAGAATCTAGCAAGCAGCACCAGGAGTCTGCAGGAGGAGCATCACTTCTGTGTGTAGTGACTTGTTTCAGCATGAGCTTTCTTTATGCATTAGCGAATAATTTATCACAGTGTGCCTAAAGCATACAAGAATAGGGACAAACACAACCGGAAAGTGGATGGTGACCAAGCTGCCCTGGGAGTGCATGGTGTGCTGAGCTGTGCACTAGCACTAGCCTTGGGAAAAATCAGGGTTTCTCAACCCCTGTGTAGACATTCTGACCCACCCAGTGGAAGTTTAAACTTAAATGTAAAACTTTAAAAGTTATTCTGCTTAACTTCTTAAAAGTAAACGGAAAAAAAAAAAAAGGAAAAAAGAAAAAAGCAAATGGAAACATATCTCTTAATCTACATTAAATAGCAACTGAAACAGGGCTGCAAGGGCCCCAGGTTCCACGCTGGGAGATCCTGGTTTAGGCAGAAACTTTCCTCAAGTGACAGTAGATAGAATTCTTCATTGCATTGACAGTGTGCAAGGGACCCCCTGGGGCTGAACCCTGATGTGTGCTAACCATTTGATGATCTGTACACGCCCAACCTCCACTTGACCTCAGTTTCCCATTCTGTATAGTGATAATGACCATTTCATTCCCACATCACAGAACTCTTATGTGGAGGAATGAAAGTATATTAAAGCAGTTTTGAAACTTGGAGCAACAAATAAATTAATACCATGATCTCAATTGATCGTAACTGAAATGACTTTTATTCCACTTGGTGTTATGGTAAGTATACGCACTGGTACGTGTAGCCTTTATAACAATCCCAGAACGTATGCTTGTTATTAGCACCCCAAGTGACAGATGAAGAAGCTGGAGCAGAGAGAATATAAGTCACGTGTCAGGGCACAGGACCAGGAAGTAAAAGAGGTTGGGTTTTGACTCAGGTGTTCAAGAATACTAGTGCTGCTCAGCTATTAAAAACAAGGAAATCGTGAAATTTTCAGGCGAATAGATGGAACTACAAAATATCATTCTGAGTGACGTAACCTAGATCCAGAAAGACACACACAGTATGTACTCACTTATAAGTGGATGTTAGCCACATAGTACAGGATGACAATACCACAATCCACAGACCCAAAGAAGCTAAGTAGCAAGGAAGGCACAAAGAAGGTTGTTTGAATCTCACTCAGATGGGGAAATAGAATAGACAGTGGAAGTGGGTGAAGAGAAGGAACTGGATAGGAGATGGTGTGGGGAGGGAGGCAAAGCTGGGGATCAGATGTGAAGAGGGCAGGCGGGAGGTGAGAGGGAAGAGAGAGAGAGAGAGGGAGAGAGAGACACACAGAGACAGAGAGACAGAGAGACAGAGAGACAGAGACAGAGACACAGAGAGACAGAGAGACAGAGAGAGAAGAAACCAAGGGGGAGCATCTCTGAGACAAGCTGGCAACCTGCTGCAGGATAGTCTCTAGCTGAGCTCCCTAGCAGCAAGGGACATACAGACTGCAGTGGAAAGTCTCTAGCCAGGCAGAACTTCTAGTAGAAGGAGGGGAACATTAACCCATGCACAAAACCTTCGACCTTGTCCCATACACTTTGTTGAAATTTTGCTGAACTAGATCATGTGATAAGAAATGTCTCATGACCTCTAAATGTTCTAAAAGCCAGACTTTTCTTTTCCTTTGTTCTTGGGGTTGGCCTGAGAGCCCTCAGGAGGATTTTCTGGTAGAAGTTCTCTGAAGGCTGCACTCTCCCACCCTGTCTCCTCCATTTCTGCCCCTCTCCCTCTCTCTTCTCATGGAAGTTCTTCTTCAGGTCTAAAAGGCAGACTTGTTTTTCTGTTAGGCCTTACCATATTTAGATATCTGTGAATCTTGTACTGTTTGTTTCTAATGCTCTTCCTCCCACCTGAAGACCTGCTCATGGCCTCAAGGCCCTCTCGTTATAATAAACACCCTTGAAGGCCATTTTGTTCCAGCTTCTTCTGTGTACTGATCACTACAGCCTTCTACATCTTCCATACTTTATTTACAACCTGTTCTTGTTGGTCATTCAAAATTAGGATATCAAAGAGATATTGCTAGCTTGTTGCCATTGCATTCACAACAGTCAGGTACAAGCATTGTAAATGTGGATTAATAGAAGAGGGTGTATTGTGTATTGCACAGTGGAGTATTGCTCAACGTTAAAGAAGAAGGAGGAGGAGAAGAAGAAGATTCAACAAAGTGTATGAACTTTGAAGACATCATGCTGGTGCAATAAAAAAGTCATAGGAAGGCAAAAAACAGCAAGATTGCATCTATAGATGGTATCTGAAATAGTCTGCAGGTGGAATGGTGGTTCCCTGAAACTGGAAAGACAGGAGATGGAGAGGTACTGATGAACAGGCAATACATTTTAATTAATGAGATAACAAAGATGTGGAAATCTGCTCTGCAAGATTGCACTTAGAGTCAGTAACCATATATTGCACACTTAAAAGTATGTTCATAAGCTTAGTCTCATGTTAAGTGTTTTCTTGTGTCGCAATAAACAGTAGGAAGGGAAACTATGTAAATGTTATGGGAAAATTTTAAAGAATGGTTATAAGAAATTCTATAGTGCTGAATAAAATAACTGATGAGCTCAAGTCATACCAACTATTTGAAGGGAAAGTGAAGGAAGGCAAAAACACACAGTATTCTTGGAAAGACATATTGGACTAGGTGGAGGAAAGAAGAAAAGAGAGATGACTCTTATTTAAAAACTTGGCTTCAGGTATCTGCACAAAGAAGTACTAGTCTACTTTAAAGTAGGTTAATATTTATTGCCATGGGAAGAGGAACCACAATATTCTAATACAAAACGAGTGTGCCTTAAGCCATTAGAGACAGCCCAATTCTAACTTTGCCATTATGTAAAGAGATAGGAACGAATGAGGGAGGGAACACATGAGTGGATGTCCAAAATGTTACCACTCAACTCACAGGATTGCAAATGGGTTTTGTTCTGTCCAACTTTATGTATAGCTTTTAATCTTTCTTCAAAAATCAAAGACTATCTTGCTAACAAAATGTGTTTACATACAGACACTCACCATTTCATTTATCTCTGCAGTTGATGGACATTAAATTGTTCCCACTTTTTGGCAATTGTGAATAATAGCCACTCTGAACATAGCTACTAGGAACATTTGAGTCCAAGTCTTTGTGTGAGCATATGTTTTCAATTCTCCTGGACACATATACCTAGGAACAGAATCACTGGGTCATATAATAACTCCGTGTTTAACATCATGAAGAAGTGCCAAAATGTTTTCCAAAGCAGACACAGCATTTTACATGCTCTCCAGCAATGCAGGAGGCTTCCAATTCCTCTCCAGGCTTGCCAGTGCTTGCTGCTTTCTGTCCTTTTGATGGCAGACACTCACTTTGGATTCAGCGTGGCTTTCGTTTGCATTTCCTTGGTGAGTGGTGATGATGATGGGTGTCTTTTTGTGTGTTTGTTGACAATTTGTACATATTCTTTGGGGAAATCCCTTGCACATTTGTAGTGAGGATTATTTGTCTTGATGGTGTTAAGCTGTAAGAACCGTTTACATATTCTAGATGCAAAATTTCTTGTCAGGTTGAGGATTTACAGATTTTTTTTCTCTGTGTAAGTTCTTTATTTTATTTTATTTTATTTTTTTGTTGGTGTTCTTTTGAAGAATTTTTTTTTTTTACTTGAAAGAAATCTACTTTACATGTTTCTTTCACTGCTTATGTTTTTGGTGATGTAGATAACTGACCATTCCTTTATCCAATACCAAAATGGTCTCCCATATTTTCTTCTAAAAACGTTAGCATTTCGGCTCTTTTATTTAGGTGTGTGGTTTATTTTGAGTCAAATTTTATGTCTAGTATGAAGTCACATGTTCAATTTCATATATTTGTCTATGAAGAGCTCTACTTGTTTGGTACTATTTGTTGAAAAAAAAAACCTACTTTGCCCTATTGAATTGTCTTGGCACTTTTATTGTAATGCTTAAATTGTATGTGTTGATGACTATATAATATTGACTATATGTAATGAATATATATAATACATAATGACTATACATAATATATAATGAGTAATATATATATATATATATATATATATATATATGAGAGAGAGAGAGAGGGAGAGAGAGAAGATGGAGACAGAGACAGAGAGAACACCTATAATTACTTGACTTTAAATAAAAGCAATTATTCTAGATAATGTAAACGGTTCCTGTATAATCAAGAAAAGACTTTCAGAACAAAACCAAAGGTCTTCTGGAGTCAAAGACATTCTGTCTCAACACTGTAATGCAATAATCTTGGGTATGTTTTACCTGTTGACCTGCCCAATGGTTGTCAGACTGAATTCCTCCAAATGGCAAGAGCTATCAAGACTGCCACATTCACTGCAGCATTGATAACAACAGAAAAAATAAGGAATCAAGAAAAGGACAACCATATAAAAGAAATGTGTTGTATATTCATATAGTAAAATATCACCCAACCAGAAAAGCCAATGCTGCCATAATTAGCAAGTGGGTGAGCATAGAGGACATTATTTGAAGTGGAATAAGCTGGGCAAAGAAAGACGAATATTGCATATTCTCATGTGTTGAAGCTAAACATGTTAATACTATGAAGTAGACAGGAAAACAGTGATCACCAGAGACTGGACAGTGATTAATGGAAGCAAAAAACAATTGGAAGTTCTAGTGCTCCACAGCACAGAAGTACAACTACAGCTATCAACTTCTAACACATTTCCAAGTGTCCAGAGGAAAGAGTGCATATACCTCCAATACAAGGAAATGATAAATGTGTGCAGTGAAAACATGACAATTGTCCTGACTTGGTGGTTGTCCATCGTTACATATGCTAAATTACAGCCATGTCCCAGGAATATGCACTACATGCCAAGTAGACATAATGAACACTGAGTTTCCTTGCCAATTTCCTAATTTTAGAAGAAAGCTTTTTATCCTTTATAAATCCTTTCATTAATTTATTTTCACATGCACGAGTCTTTGGCCTCCACATATGTCTCATGTATGTGCCTGGTGCCCATGGAGGCCAGAACAGGCCGTCACATTCCCTGGAACCGGAGTTACAGATGGTTGGGAGTCACCATGTGGGTGTTGAGATTTGAATCTGGGATCTTTGCAAGAACTGTTAATTCCAAGGGAAAATGAGCATCCGATCCTGTGGTGCTAGAGCTAGGGTAAGGCTAAGGAGTTGAATGACTCAGGAGAGCTCTGAGCGCATAGGCTCTAAGTTAAAGGGATGGGAACGTGGCTCAGTTGTGAGCAGTGCTTGCAGAGGACCCAAGGTCAGTCCCTCCTTCATGTGGTATAACTCCAGCTCCACAGGAGCTAATGCCTTCTTCTGGTCTCTGAGAGCACCCATGTACCCACCCAAACACACACATAAATAAAAATAAAGTAAATACGTTACAAAAATAAACTAAACTAGACACACATAATGCCGGAGTGTTCTTAATCGTGCCTGTTGGTTGTTGGGTATGCCATGTGTTGAGGGTAATCTACATCATATGCTTTGCCCACACATCTTGTGCCAACGCTCATGGCCTTCAACTCTACAGATGGAGGTAGAGATGTTGGGCTCACATGTAGGCAGGAGACTGAAGCAACATATCTCCATGGAGTGAGCTGGCTGCCTCTGTTCTGGGTTATAGTTCCTCACTCCTTCAATGTAGGCTTCTCAGTTTATTCCCCCGTGTCCTTCTATGCAGTCGACATTGCTAAGCTTTCTTCCTTAGTCCACATTGGACTTAAAGACATCTCTTCACCTCTGTGAACAATCATAGAACTGATTAGGGTTGTTTTCTGGAAATTTTACAACTAAGGAAGAAAGCTTAGGTGTCAGAATAGGTACTTCAATGTCTATTGTCAATTCAGTTTCTTTTTCTATAGGAAGTGGCATTCAATATATACCCACGTATTTATTTATTTATTTAATCATTTTACATCCTGATCCCAGCCCCCTCCCTCCTCTCCTCCCAGTCTCACACACCTACGCCTTTTTCCATTCCCTCCCCTCCTTCCTCTCAGAGAATGGGAGCCCCTCCCCCACAAAATTGGTACCAATCCACCCTCAAGTGACTTCAGGGCTAAGCACATCCTCTCCCATTGGGGAGTGACAAAGCAGCCCAGCTAAGGGAAAGTGACCCAGTGGTAGGTAGCAGATTCAGAGACAGCCCCTACTCCTATTGTTAGGAGACCCACATGATGACCAAGCTGTCCATCAGCTACATAGGTATGGGGGGGGGTGTCTAGGTTCTGTACATGCAAGCTCTTTGGTTGGTGTTTCTTTGTGAGTCCCCGTGGGCCCAGGTAGATTACTCTGTAGGTCTTCTTGTGGTGTCCTTGCCCTCTCTGGCTCCCTCTATCCTTCCTCTCACTCTTCCACAGCATTCCCCAACCTCGACTCGGCCAATTGCTTGGCCTTGGGTCTTTGCATCTGTCTCCATCAGCTGCCAGACAAATCCTCTCAGAAGACAGCTCTGCTAAACTCTTGTCTGCAATCATAGTAAAGTATCATTAATAGTGGTCTGCCTATCATATTGTTCTACTTGTAGATTTCTAGGACCCTCTGTATCCTTTTATTTTGCTATTCTCCCATGCGTCTCTTATTTAGAGTCCCAATAGGATGCCTTCCCCTCTGTCCCAGTTTCCTGGTAAGTGAAGGCTTTCGTGGGACATGCCCCTTGGGCTAGTATGCAGATATAAGTGAGTATATACCATTTGATTCTTTCTGCTTCTGGGTTAACTCACTCATTATGATCATTTCTAGCTCAATCCATTTATCCACAAATTTCAGGAATTCCTTGTTTTTAATAGCTGAGTAGTATTCCATAGTGTATATGTACCACAGTTTCTTTATCCACTCTTCTACTGAGGGACACTTAGGCTGTTTCCATGTTCTGGCTATTATGAATAAGGCTGCTATGAACATGGTTGAGCAAATCTTCTTGTTGTGTGCTGGAGCATCTTCTGGGTATATTCCAAGGAGTGGAATAGCTGGCTCTTGAGGAAGCCCTATTCCCATTTTTCTGAGATAGCACCAGATAGATTTCCAAAGTGGCTGTACTAGGGGTCCCACTCAAACTAAGGCACCAGCCAAGGACAATACAGGAGGTAAACTTTAAACCCCTTCCCAGATCTAGCCAATGGTCAGAATATTCTCCACAGTTGAGTGGAGAGTGTGATATGACTTTCTCACGTACTCTGGTGCCTCACATTTGACCATGTCCCCTGGAGGGGGAGACCTGGTGGCACTCAGAGGAAGGACAGCAAGTAGCCAAGAAGAGACTTGATACCCTATGAGAATATATAGGGGGAGGTAATCCCCCTCAGGAACAGTCATAGGGGAGGGGAAATAATGGGAAAATGGGGGGGGGAGGAATGGGAGAATACAAGGGATGGGATAAACATTGAGATGTAACAAGAATAAATTAATAAAAAATAAATAAATAAAAATAGTGGTCTGCCCTCTCCCATGGCTTGCTTCTCAAGCTGAGCCAGTCACTGGTTTGTCATTCTCTCAATTTCTGCTCCATCTTTGCCCCCACACTTCCTGTAGCCCAGATATATTTTGGGTCAAAGGTTTTATGGGTGGGTTCGTGTCCCCCTCCCTCTGCTGGGAGCCCCACCTGGCTAAAGGAGATGCTGACTTTATGTTTCTCAGCACCTGCTGCTTGGAGTTACAGCTAGGGTCACCCCCATTGACTCCCAGGAGCCTCTCCTCTCCCAGAGATGCCCTCTCCTGGATTTCTGCTCTCTCTCCCAGTTCCTCTCACCCACCTTCCTCCTCTATCTGCCTACCTGATCCTCATCACCCATCTCCCACCTAGTTTCCTCCTTCAATCTACTTTGGATGTTTATTGTATTTCCTGTTCTGAGTGAGATTCAAGCATCTTCCCTTGGACTCTCCTTGGCTTTTGGGTGGGGATGGGGGTGTGTGTGGATTGTAGTATGGTTATCCTGTACTGTATGGCTAATATTTGCTTATAAGTGAATACATACCAAGTGTGAGTTTCTGGGTTTGGGTTACCTCGCTCAGGATGAGCTTTTCTAGTTCCATCCATTTGCCAGCAAATTTCATGAATTCTTGTTTTTAATAACTGATTACTATTCTAGTATGTAAATGCACCACATTTTCTTTATCCATTCTTCAGTTGAGTGATATCTAGGTTGTTTCCTGATCCTATCACAAATAAGGCTATAATGAACATAGATGAGCAAGTGTCTTTGTGATATGGTGGAGCATCCTTCAGGTATATGCTCAGAAGTGATATAGCTGAGTCTTGAGGTAGAACTAGTCACAATATTCTCAATCAATCTGAGAAGCCTTCAGATTGATATCCACAGTGGCAGTACAAGCGTGCATCGTGCCAGCAATGGAGGAGTGTTCCCCATTCTCCACATCCTCACCAGCATGTACTGTCATTTGAGTTTTTGGTCTTAGCCATTCTGACAGGTGTGGAATCTTAGTGTCATTTTGATTTACATTTCCCTGATGACTAATGACATTGAGCATTTCTTTAAGTGCTTCTGGGTCATTTGAGAGTCCTCTGTTGAGAATTCTCTGTTAGCAATGTAATGCACCATATAAACAAACAGAAAGAAAAAACACACAGTCATCTCACTAGATGCTGAAAAAGCCTTAGACAAAAGCCAACAGGGATACAAGGCACATTCTTAAACACAATAAAGACAATATCCAGCAAGCCAATAGCCAACATCAAATTAAGTGGAGAGAAACTTAAAGCATTTCTACTAAAATCAAGACAAGACAAGGATGCCTGCTCTTTCTGTATCTATTCAACATAGTACTTGAAGTTCTAACTAGAGCAATAGACAACTAAAGAAGAGATCAAAGGGATACAGAATTGAAATGAAGAAGCCAAAGTATCTCTATTTGCAGAAGACATAATAGTATGCATAAGTGACCCCAAAAATTCCACTGGGAAACTCCTACAGTTGATAAACACCTACAGCAAAGTAGCTAGATACAAAATTAACTAAAAAGAAAAAAAAAGTAACTCTCCTGTATACAAATGACAAATGAGCTGAGAAAGAAATTATGGAAACAACACCCTTTACAATAGCCCCAAATAATATAAAGTGTCTTGGTGTAACTCTAACCAAGCAAGGGAAAGACTTGTATGATAAAAACTTCAAATCTCTGAAGAAAGAAATTGAAGAAAATATCAGAAGATCTTTCTTTCTCATGGATCAGTAGGATTAACATAGTAAAAATGACCATTTTACCAAAAGCAATCTACAGATTCAATGCAATTCCCATCAGAATATCAACACAATTCTTCACAGACCTTGAAAGAACAATTCTCAACTTCATATGGAAAACCAAAAACCCCAGAATAGCTAAAACAGCCATATACAACGAAAAATTCTGGAGGTATCTCCATCCCCGATTTTAAGCTGTGCTACAGAGCAACAGTAATAAAAACTGCAGAGTACTGGCATAGAAACAGACTGGTTGATCAATGCAATTGAATTGAAGACCCAAAAATACACCTACACACCTACAAATACTTCATTTTTGACAAATAAGCCAAAACCATACAATGGAAAAAATAGCATCCTCAACAAATGGTGCTGATCTAACTGGATATCTACATGTAGAGAAATGCAAATAGATCCATATCTATCATCCTGAACAAAACTCAAGCCCAAGTGGATCAAAGAAATCAACATAAAACCAGATACACTAAATCTATTAGAAGAAAAAGTGGGGAAGAGCCTTGAACTCATTGGCACAGGAGACAACTTCCTAAACAGAACACCCAGAAGCTCAGGATCTAAGATCAATAATTAATAAATGGGATCTCATGAAACTGAAAAGCTTAATCAAGGCACAAGACACTGTCAATAGAACAAAACGGTAGGCTACAGATTGGGAAAAGATCTTCACCAAGCTCACACCTAACAGAGGGCTAATATTCAAAATATATTTTCGGTTGTGAGTCTAGCCTTTATCTGCTGAGCCATCTCTCCAGCCCAATATCCAAAACACATAAGAAATTAAACACCAAAAAATCAAATAACCCAATCTTTATATATTCTTAACAGAAATGAGTGCTGGTGGGATGAAACTATGAGTTTATACAGCTAATGAGTTGAACAGGAACCAGAGCTTCTGACATGGTATTTCTCTTTTGTTAATGGCACTACTGGCTTGTAGATGAGTGTCACTATATGTTAAAGGCTTCGCCCCCAGACTTCCACTATTGAGAGAAGGTGAAAGGAGGTGGGACCTATGGGAGGTCTTTAGGTCATTGGAAGCATGCCCAAAGGTGATTGTGAATCTTTCTGTTTGTTATCTTTCTTGTTGTTATGAGGAAACACCCAATAAATTCAACTTAAAGAAGAAAGGGATTATATTGAATCAAGCAATACATCGTGGTGGGGAAGGCACAGGAGCGAGAGCATTAGGTGACTGATGACACTACTTCTGTAGTCAGAGAAAGAGAGAGAAAACAGACGTGTTAGTTTGCTTTCTCCCAACCAGCAAAATGCTGTCACCTAACTCAACGTGATCTTGCCACCTGGGTTAAACCTGTATGGAGACAATCTAGTGAACATACCCAGAGGTTTGGCTCTTCAGTGGTCCTAAATCTTGTTAATTTCACAATGAACATGAACCATTTTAAACCCCAATCTTCTTATATTTGTTTCTGCACATAAGGTAAGTGGTTTCCGTCTGCCACACATTGTCACCATGATGTACAGCTTTGCCAAAGACCTAAAACAATGGCACCAAATAAATGACAATGGCACCAAATAAATGATCATGGACTGGAAATTTGAAATTATTAGTTTAGAAAAAGAGCTTTTTTCCCTGAATTAATTACCTCGGGCATTTGTTATAGTGACAGAAAGTTGACTCCAATGAAGGAAAAGCCTTTTTCCTATTCGTTTTCTAATCTGAATTATTTTCCTTGGCCATCTGGGTTCATCACCATTGAAATGAAGACTGGGGGACAGACAGATGTCATCTACCTTGCTGGTTTATGCTTTGATTTTCCTTTAAGACTGGGTGAAGGAGTCTCCTTTTCAAGGAGTTGTTTCCTTACTGAAACTCAGTGGGGTTTCTCACCAGGACTACAGACTCTGACTTTGACTAGCTATTCTTCTCATAGTCTTGACGAGGTTTTCCTCACACCGGTCCTATGAGGAAGATACTGTGGTTGCTAAGCTCTCAGAGAACCCTGGATCCAGAGACCCTGCTGTCAAGCACTTGCCCATCTCACACTGTGTTCACAATTGCTACTCCCTCAGCCTTGAGGGATCAGTTCTAGAAGAGATGGTGCAGAAGCTCTGAGGCACTGAGATAACTAGTGTTTGACTGAACTGCAAGATTTCAGACATATTGACTTTTTCTTTGACGTAAATCAAGAGGCAGATGCAGATATTTTTGAGTTTGGGTATAATGCAAAATTGGCTCAGTTTCGAAGAAAGATGATCCATATGATGAGCTCAGGAGCCAGTCGATTGGGTTGTGCTTGATCAGGTGGAAATCATAAAACCAAAATGGCCTATATTATAAATTAGATCTGCTTATGAATATGTATTGAGTATATACATAAAATAGCAACCATCATTCAATGTTAAGGTCTACGGAAGGCACTATATATATATTCGTGATACAAAATCCCTGTCCTTACATCGATATGATTAGAAAATTTGGACCAAAGTAACATTATATGATATACCCAGAAGTATCAAACCCTTTATCCAGAAAAGCCCAGCACCCCGAAGAGGCAGAGGCTCAATACAGGAGGAGAGGTCATGACGGCTGTTTTTGAATGGGAAACAGCAGAAAGCTCACTGGAAAAGAGAATTTGGATGGAACCCTCTAGGATAGAAATGAACAGACAATGCGTACATATTAGGGAAGGGTGTTCTGGATTTCAGTCCCAGTAAAAGAGAATATCCTGAGCACAAAGGCACACGTTTGCTAAGTAGTAAAACACCGCGTGTGCCAAATGGCCTAAAGCAAGTTATGAATCTCCTCTTTCTCATTTCCCTCAACTACATAAAACCTGGGTGTCAATTGTGATCTATCTCTTGAGACGGATGAAAACTTATGACAGTGCATGTCCCACCCCCACCCCCCACCCGCGCCCCACTCCACCACAGTCCTACAGCTGATGAAGATTCAGGGCTCTCTCCCATAGGGACTTTCAAGAGGTTCTGTCGCCAAGTTTCTGCAGCCCCAATGCCACTCCCCCTCTGTCTCCTGTAGCTTCACCTGACATGAAAACCTAGCCCTTTCCTAAACATCACAGAAAACCATGTCCCGTGCAAGCAGGAGTATTGAAGCATTGGACACAAAGAGAGACTGGAGGGAGGGCAGGCAGCCTGCACAGCAGTAACAAGGCCAACACGCCAAATGGGGCAAGTCTAGAAGGGTAGCTGTTCTTTCTAGTTAGGCTAACCTTCAACATGCTGCCTCCTTTCTTCCCCCTTTTTTTCTTCTAGTTGCAAAAAAATAGTATCCATGTTTTCTCCTGCCCTTTTCTCCTCCAACATCACAAAAATCCCAA
This sequence comes from Acomys russatus, assembly GCF_903995435.1. NCBI lineage: Eukaryota > Metazoa > Chordata > Mammalia > Rodentia > Muridae > Acomys > Acomys russatus. The sequence goes on along the minus strand of NC_067137.1, from coordinate 14,387,374 downwards.
CTACCCCAGGAATATCTCTCAAAGTATGTTCTGGGACAAACATAGTGGCATCGCTAAACACTGCTATGGAGCCAGACTAAGGAAAACACTAGTTTCTCATCTATCTGTGTTTAAATGGAAGGCAATTACATTAGCTTTGTTAGGTTATTGGAAAGGCTACATAAAAGGGTACTTGGCTAGCTTGGGCAGCAGCACTGACATAAATTGAATGTTAAATAAACAGGAGTGATGATGGTGCAATTACTGTGGTGATGACAGTGTCTGACAACTCACTTTGTTACAGTTTGAAGTCTGGTGACTTTGGGACTTCATTTAGAGATGAAAGTCTAGGAGAGTTCTTTACCAGTGAGCAACACGAAACAAACAAACCCCTAGATGCTTGGGGTGGGGCAACAGGGCACAGAGAAGAGTGAGAGACACAAAGCTATGCAACCAAATTTTACCTAATTAGGATTCAGATCTCAGCGTAACCCCGACAGTGAATGGCACTTGTGACCTGCCTCATAGCACACAGTACGAAGCTGCAGAGTGCCACAGACAGCACAGATGAATTCTGGTTAAAGATGAGGCTGTAGGCACATTAGTCCTCTCTCTGCCACCTTCAAAAATCTCAAAACGAACCCAAAACATAAAATATATTTATTTTAGTTGCCAGCAAAATAAGGACATGGCTACAAACTTTAGCCACAGATCATGTTGCAAACTTGGCAACTGTTGTGAAATATGGACTAAAATAAGGAAAAACACGAAGAAACAGCAACATACTCTCAGATCTTTGCTAAGATGGACACTTTCCCCAGACCAGATGTGATTGTCCAATGGTATACAATTGATGTGAGATCCAGAACATAGACGATCACAGTGGAAAAAGACTTTCCCGGTAGGAACTCAGCTTCACAACCCAGAGTAACCCAGGCAGAGAAGAGGAACCCAGTGATGTGCACTGTAACAACTGTTTATCCAGAGACATCAGAGGTGAAGACAGATAAAGAAAGAGGGAAAACATTCATCTTTTTACCAACCTTTCCTTTTTACATATGTATGGTGTCTGTGTGTGTGTGTGTGTGTGTGAGAGAGAGAGAGAGAGAGAGAGAGAGAGAGAGAGAGAGAGAGAGAGAGAGAGAGAGAGAGGAGGGGGGCACATTGTGCATGAAAGCATGCATGCACATGTGGAATCCAGACATTGAAGTTTGATATCTTCCTTGATCCTTCTATACTTTCTATATTGAAGCAGAATCTCCCATTCAAAACTGTGACATGTCAGTTTGGCTATTCGAGCTTGCCAGCTTGCTCTCAGAATTCCCCATCTGCCTTCTAAGTGCTGGGATTACAAGAAGACCATCATGCACGCACACCTCAGTGCTCAGGATCTGAATTCTGGTCCCCATAGTTATGTAGCAAGTGCTTTGATCTCTGAGCCTTCCCCTCAGATGTGCAATTACTGATCTCTTTATTACTGAACAGGGATGGAAGTTGATAGTCCCTGATGAGGAAAAATAATGAAGTTGATGGGAAGTTGTGGGTATTAATACACTATGAGCTATGTAGCCCATGCTGGCTTTGAACCTCCTGCCTTCACCCAACTTCTAGGATTATAGCCATATACCAAGGTACACACCCACAGACTACTTTTCAATGAAAAAAAATATTGAATAATTAGAAGGAAAAAGCCTATAGACTTGCTTTAAAATGAGAAAGAAAAATGAATATAAGACAAAGAAAAATAAATTAAGAGAAATTATCCAAGGAAACAGAGAAAGAGTCTATATAAAGAATTCCTTATTGCCTCAAAGGAATCATATGTGGGAGATAACTGCAAAAGACAAATACTGCACAGAAGAAATCCACACACTATAAACAGCAAGAAAAAACTAACTTGAATGAAGATGCATCTCAGTGGTAGAGCCCTCACCTAGCATGCCTGATGCTCTGGGTTCAATCTCCAGCACCAAAACTAAACAAAACTAAAACAAAACAAAACAAACACACTGTAAAATCCCTAATTTAAAATAGACATCCATTTATTCAGTCAGTCACACCCCTTAGATGCTGATGACCTGATCGGCAGTGCTAACTGGACAACATCTGTTCCTTCATATGGATCAGGTAGGAAAGAGGAAGTAGACAGTGAAAAAAATGTAGATTAAAATTTGATAGACTAATAGAAAGCATAAAACAGGATGACACATGAGTGTAAAAAGGTTTTGGGTAGCAAGGAAGATTCTCTGTGGTCATATGAACCATATTATTATATGAATGATTAAGGCCCACAATTATTTTGGGGAAATCGTTGACTTTGACTGATTTTATGAAGATTTGGAAGAAATATACATTCAGTAAAAAAAGAAAAGCCACACCTTGAACTTTGACCTTTGCATGGACACTCCCCATGTTGGCAAGGGTGGCTAAGAACATACAGCTCTAAGTCACACATAAGTCCCCAGGACAGGGACAACTCACATTCCGCTGTGCTACGTTTCTAAGCTTTGATGTTTGAGGGCTAAGAGTAGAAAATGTGACGAAAACATCATACGAAGTTAAGGAGTGTCTGCATAACAATAGTAACTATAACAGATTATTTTAAAAGACTAAAATGGTAGGTAAACAATATAGAATAAATATATAATTGTGGCTCACATTAAAAAAGTAAAGACAGAAAATTAATTGAAGATACAAGGAAAATCTGTTCCTAAATAAATGCTTATGTTTTAGATGAAAAGAGTGATGCCCTCTGCAATTCTGACATTTGAATGGTCAACACTAACACGTAAGATCAGCCTGTGTAACCAGCCCTCTGGGACAGTCTTGTGGCTTGGCTTGCGCTACATCGTGATTTGCGCTAGCTCACACAGTGGAAACGATGTGTCAGCTTTGAGACTAAGCCTGAAGAAGCCATGTACAGCATCCTCCTGCATCTGCTCCCACACTGGGAGCAAATATGAGAATGCTACAGGGACAGGGAGAAGGCAGGGCCTGGGTACCTCCACTGCCATCGAGACATAAGTAATTGGCACACGTGCAGGAGAAGTGACTGTGGGCCAATCAGCCTCCAGCTGCTCCACACTGTGACCCATTCAGGCAGGATCAGCCAAGCCACACAGACCCATCCACAGTGGCAAGTGGATACGTAGGAAATGGATCATTAGGCAACAAAAGCAACAGTCGTCTGCTTTTTCAAAAATCTTTTTGTTACCTATAAAAAGATAATTTTAAAAATAATGTCTTTTATAATGAAATATTTACCTGGATTTCAGCACAGATTAGCATAATCTCCCAGCATCTGGACAGAATTGGCTCCAGGACCTACAGATATAAAAATCTGGTACTGTTCTGGTCTCCCATATAAGTGACATAATATTTACATATAACCTAGGCAATCCTATTTAGATCAATTATAATAGTTACTATATTATAAAATAATTATGTGATATTATTTGGGGACTAAGCACAAGAGAAAATTCTGTGAGTGTTTGTATAAGTGCAGGTATTTTTTTTTTTAAAGCTGTTCTCAGTCTATGGATAGCTGAGTCCCCAAAGTATCTGGAGAGCCAATTGTACCTTGTAGTTTCTTTTTCTTCTGTTCAGTTAAAGTGGGATTACATTTCATCTTTTTATGTAAACAGCACTGAACATTTTATTAATACTTTTAAGAACTGGGTACATTTCAGGCAATTCTAACCACTTTGTATTTTAGCTATACTTCTGCCTAAAGAGACACCAATACCTGGCCCTTCCTAATGGTAAGGCTTTGTATAATTTTTGCACTGTTCTTCATTGTGCTGTATATTGTTTACATTTACTGTAAGGGGCATTGCTTTGATGTTATTGGGAGAAAAAAAAACAGTAGAATCTTTTGACAGGGAGCTGGGGAAAAACCCAGCAAAGTATGGGGACATGTTGAAAGGATGAAAATAGAATCTCAACTGATCTTTCTGTTGAAGAACGAATGTTCATTGGAAGCTGCTGAAATGAAGGCTCTTTAGATTATTAAGAAATACAGAATCGGTGTCAATAAACAGCTGATTCTTGCACTGTGTTTATGGAAAACGCCAACCACAGAAGAAGCAGAGAGAAGGCCAAAGGGAACCTTTTGTGCTACTTTGCGTTTAGGTTTAAAATGACTTCAAAACAGAAAAGAAAATGGACGGCACTAACTTGTGTAATTAGTAAGTTAAAATTTGATCTTGCTTATCTATCTTTGAAAAGTAAAACCTATTATTCTTTGTAGAAGAAACAAGGGACAATTTTAAATAACCTCTAATTCAAGTGTGTTATTTTAAAACAGTTGCTAGGCACATGCTGGGTTTTTAGATTTTGCTTTTTGAGAGAGCGGTGAGAATTGGACCAGGCCTTCACATCTGCTGGGCAAATGCTTTATGCTCAACTGTCTTCTCAGATCCTGTTTTATTTATAGGTTTTAGAATTTATATTTTAAAAAATAACATCTTCTTAGGATTTAGGGTATCAACAAGAGGATTTATTGATATAAATGTTCAGTTTCTTTACCGTTCTTCTATTGTTTTCAGCTAATATTTGACCTGTCGAGGACCCAATTAGTTTTATGTTCTCCAAATAAAACTTTGTATATTTCACCCACCTTTAAAATAATTATAAACATGCTTCCAGCTTAAAGTTAAGATTCTGTTTAATCAGAGCAACAGTTTAGCAACAACATGGTGTGCCCCACATTAGCAAAAGATGATGAACACACAATATGTACTGAAAGTTGCAGAAGTTTGAGTTTGAGTTTGGGCCGCACTGAGGGAGCCACTGGTCCTGGCTGCAAAGGCGGTGTCTTGAAATGAGTGACACTCTGGTTTCCATCAGTTTCATACCATTACCCACAATATCCATACACTAATGCCAAAACATGCTGGAAACATATAAACAAACAGCTCTGACACATTCCAAACGCTTCACGAAGCATCTATTTTTAGGAAGAGAATCATTTCTTTCCAGATGCATTTATAAAGCAAATCCCCTGGTGGATTCTGACCCAAATAGAAAGACGACAATGTAGAAACCTTAGAAACGTGGACCTGATGAAATAAAATTCCCTTTCTTTCATTTAGAACAAGCACTTGCTTCTTTCTTATTAAAACAAACAAACAACAACAGCAGTAACTCACACCGGGAATATTACGTTTGTTTACAGAAGTTGCATCCGAGACTTCTAAAATACTACCTTCCAGTCAAATGTCAGGAATGTTAATGAGCACAAGGAATGGGAGTGGACAGAGGCAACCACGGGGCAGGCCATCCCTCCCAGGGCAGAGGCAACCACAGGGCAGGCCATCCCTCCTAGCTCCCTGTGCAAACAGCCCTGCGTCTCACATTCCACAGAGGCTACACAGGGGTGTACTTTCAACAGAGATAATAAATGACGAGGCATGCTGCAAAGAAGATAGGCAGAGTTTTACAAAAATGTTCCCTGAACAAACACATTCTTCAAAACTGCCTTTAAAAAAAAAAAAAAAAAAAAAAAAAAAAAAAAAAAAAAAAAAATCCTGGGTTTAAATTATCTGGCTTAATGTGTATTTCAGTTAGACTCCAGCATTTCCTGTTTTGTTCATTCTCTGAATTAGTTTGCCGTCTCTGTTAAGATGGCTTCTGCAAAAAAAAGAAAGAAAGAAAGAAAGAAAGAAAATTACAAAATCCAGGCATATTTTTAAAGCGCGTGGGCAAGTTTTCCCATCCTAAACCCTCTCCTATTAAGTTGCAAGCCCATTAGTGCAGGTGTGGAATGGGGCGGCTCAGACACTGAACAAAGGAGCTCTTAGCCCTCCGCACTCTCATAGCTTACCATATTTATTGGGGTGCAGGAAATTTAAAGTAGGTTAAGTTTGACAATTAATAACCCTTTAGTCCTTTTAGTCTGTAAGTTTCATCAAAACCATCTCTTCTTCTGAGCCATGTCATCCTAAGTTCAACAGAGAGGACTTAGCAGTCAACCCAACGGTACACTCTGTCTGTCCTGTCCATCAGTGTCACAATTGCCTTAGAGGCTTCAAGGAGCATTTTATAACCCCATAGATCACAGTTCAGCCCATTTAAAAGAGACACCAGTTAATAATTTTAAATTATACAAATCAATAATTAAGTCAGCTTCCCTAGGAGTAAAAACAAAGATAGCAAAAAAGCAAAGATAGCAAAATGTTAGATTTTCAAGAAAAATCACTGAACATGAATGCATATGTTACTGTACTGTGTATTTGTGTTAAAGACAAACAAAACTCTCCAATTTATTAACAGTTGTTAAGATTGAAAAAGGAACATTGTAAGATTGAGGCTAGCCTGGGTATAATATTTGTGTGTGTGTGTGTGTGTGTGTGTGTGTGTGTGTGTGTGTGTGTGTGTATGATAGATAAATGGATAGATAGATAAATAAATAGATAGATAGATAAATAGATAGATAGATAGATAGATGATAAATAGAAGATGACAAAGGTTTCTATTGCCAATACAGTTTTCCACATATTCATTAGAAAATCTTTAGTGAAAAGCCTGAGCTCAGAATCTAGGATATAGCCATGAGCCAGTCTTTTTTTCATTCTTTCTTCCCAGTATCCAACGTTTCTTTTATTACCTGATATTCATTCAAACATCATTGCAAGCAGGCTATGGATTAGATAAGCAGCAAGGCCAATGCCAACCTTGGTACATCTTTTTACTTTCGCTGATAAAGGTGTGGTTGGGCAGTGCTGTTTTTCTTTTGGCCAGAGGACTTTATAGCCATCATGGTGAGGGAGAGAAATGAGGCTGAGATAGTCCTGCCTCCGTGGACAGTGTCGTCATCTGTCCTGAAAATAGTCATAGAGAAGAGGAGGCAGTGAGCATATGCACTTAAGGTAAAGCAGAAAGCCAGAGGTCTGCTTTGCCCCCTACACTAATGCCAAGTACATGGGTAAGGCCACAGTTTAGAGCAGACCTCATCAGCAGCATGCAGCTGACAGTGGACACAAAGCTTCAAGGGATGGCTTCTAAGGCACATGTGCCACCTAGCCATGTTCACATGCCACCCATCCTCCTGACAGCTGTTCTCACAGTTAGACATCCAGTTGTACATGTTGTTTGAAATGGGCATCAGAAGTGTTGTTCTTGGTGAGAGACAGGATGATCTAGGATTTATCATCCAAGATAGACCTTTTCTAAGAGGACATTGTTGTAAATCATGCCAGGTCAACAGACACACAGGAGCTTGCCTAGAGAAACCAGGGCACATAACAACCTGAGAGAGGAGACCCGCTCGGGATGGCAGCATCTTCTCTGAAGTAGGCTTGCAATCCATCGCACACTTGAGACACTCGAGTCCAGGAGGCTCCTCCCCCAGGGTTACACTGCCTGGAAATGATTTCAAGGGTGTATTTTGGGACAACAAAGCAGAGTTGTTGAAGAAAATGTCCTCATAAATGTGTAGCAATCGCTACAAAGAAGTCACATTCCCATTTGCCTTCCCAATGTGGTCAGAGAAGATTCTAGAATTAGAAAGGAAACCAAAAAATGAAAGACCTACTCTAAGAGTTTAATTTTGCTCTTCACAAAACAAACATTCAAAGTAGCTGATGGGATCTTTAAAAAGGTTTCCATCAATCTTCTACTTCCTGCTCATTCTGTCTGTATTGAGGGATATTCTCCCCTTGCCCCCCCCCCCCCTTTTGGGAAAAAAAAAGTTATTTTCTCTTCAGCCTAGACATTTTGCTAGTTTATCAACACAAAGCCTGTTATGTGGAAAGTGCACAGTATCTTTGCTGGAGGATAGTTGGCAGTCCAGTAGCCGTCATTTTATCCTTGCATCTTCCTTTATTTAAAATATCTTTATTTGAAATATCATCTCAAACAGAAATGTGCTGTCTCCATAGCTCAGGGGAGAGAGCCTGGGCTGTCACAGGAAAAGACAAGGCTGGGGCTGGGGCGAGGGAAGGGTGTAAATAAAGGCCTTGGCCAAACTACAAGAAATATTTAGCATTCCTGGCTTCCCACAAAGGATAGGTCAAGGAGAGGGAACGGGCTGTTGGGATGGTGCGTACAACCACAACTATTCTCTTTCAGGCCTAACCCAGTCCACTGAAACACATAACCCTTGCCAGTGGGAAGGCCCCGAGTTTATTTTGCTGTGTGGCATTAAATGCTCAGGGTAATTACACATGATGCCTGTCTATCAGGCAAGATGGGGTCAAACTCTGAGGCCAACACACAGCTGCTACTTTCATGGCTACGTGTTAAATGTGCTTCTGTGAATAGTTCTCAAAGCCATACTCAGAGCTCTCTGTGTTTAAAAGTGTGAATCCCCAGACCCCAGTCAAAACAAAGTTCGCCTCTTTCCATGTGCCCATGTGTAGCCTCCTTCAGAACACAGATGTCAGCCTTTTTGGATGGGGATTTTGCAAAAGGAGGTACGGTTGCTCTTCCTTGCTTGGGCAATGATTGGACAATGTGTCTATCGTTTTTATTGAGACTTCATAGGTGAAAAAAAAAACCACAACATCATCAGTAATGTAAAGCATCTTCCCCACCCCCACCAAGACAAAACCAGCCTCTCAAGCAGCAGCTTTCTCTCAACTCCACTCTGGTCCTTTGGGGCTGGTTTTAGCTTCTGCCGTCAGACCTATAAAATACTATATTGAGACCATTTCACCGGGTTTCCAGTGGTGGGAATTTCCAGCTACTGGAAATACCCTTTGCCAGCCTAAGCTCATTTGTTTTTCTTAATTTGAGTCTCTGGTTACAGACGAGGAGCAGAGCCCAGTTGAGACTGGGTGCTAATTCACTCACGTTCTCCCAAGGCAACAGTGAAGGAAGGGGTCAGCCAGGAAGACTCATGGGAAGTGGGACACTGTGACAGAGGAGTCAGCCTATGGAGAGACGTCGCATGAACACCCTTTGCTATGTGTATAGGCAAGTTTGGAGTGAGAAAATTAAGAAAAGATTCCCCCATGACAACAGAAGGATATTTGTATCCCACTGTTATCTTTACCTCTATGGTCCAAACTCAAACACCTTAGCACATGAGTGTATTTTATGGGAAGGACAGAGGAATAGGGGGAAAAGGAGGGGTGAGCACTGGGAACCTACTTTGAGACAAGAAACACGACCAAAACTTGCATGGGTGGTATATGTCATTGTCACAGTGCCAGGCATTATAGCCTGATTTTATTACATACAAGAGGCAGCTGGAATTCAGAGAGGCCCAGAGAACTGCCCAGAGCATCAACAGGAGTGTTCTCCAGAGGAGGTATCCATGAGGGAGATCTTAAGTTGGGCTAATTAAGCAGGAAGAGGCACACTGAGTTGTGCCACTCCGTGAGTTAGGGTTCTACACTACACAAGGAGAAATCAAAGCCAGTGCCAGTATTCATCAGCTGTAGTGTGACCAGCTCAGCTTCTGGGTGATCATGGATTCAGCCATATTGGAACTCAGTAGCAGGCAGTACAGGGCAGCTTCCGCTTCCCTGAGTCCACCCATCTAAACATAACTCATCCAAAAATCATTCTTACTGGAATATCCAGGATAATATTTGACCAAACACCTGGTCACCCTAAGACCTGGTCCAGTGACAGATAAATAAGTAAATAACCATCACATTGCGTGGACATGAAGTGATAAATCCAGGCTTCAAATCAAAGTCCTTCTGACACTAAGACTTAGGGCCTTTCTAGCCTTGTGGAAGTTTTTTTATTTTGTTTCCAACCAAGTTAATTGTTCTTAAGGATACAGATTCATAAACACAAAAACTCCCTTCATAAAGATGAGTGTCATGTGATGAAAAGTGATGATTTCTATTAATGAATTTATTTACTCACATGCTATAAACTGTGAGTCAAATGTACCCTTAAGTTTTGTCCCTAATGGGATCAAGTTTTGCTCATTATATCCTGAAGAGGATTCCCAATTGCAACATAGACTGAAATGTCCTTCAACCCCACACAAAAGCCATAATTCAAAGGAGTTGAGGCCCTCGAGGTAAGACTTAGACTCTGGGCAATGTCTGGTAACAGAAGAGTGTGCCAAGGACTGGCCAACAGGTAGAGAGGGACATAAATTTTCACAACTACCATCAGCCTCAGATAAGTTGAACACTATAACATTTACTGGGTACTTCCTCCAAACAAGGCAGAATGTTGAAACCTGCTCGGGCTAAGGAGAAACAAAAAAACTCAGTCTCTGCTCTCCATGTCCTCACAATAGACAGGAAATGGATTATGGTGGTTCTTAAGCAAAATGCCAAAAGATAGATTCAAGCAATGTATTCTGCTGGCTCCCAGTGCAAACGCTATCGTTGTGGTAAGTGGGAGGCCGGTGGAGGTGGTATTTGACATGGCTTTGCAGTCCTTGTAGGAGCGGAGCAGACACAGGAAGGGAGGGGGAAAACAGGAGAAAATGCACAAAAGAGAAGAAGAGGACTTGTCTAAGTAGCCGTGAGTCATTTGTTTGTCTGGCAGACTATGAGAGAGGGAGTAGTGGAGACATGACTTACTTCCTAGCATTGCACTTGCTCCTCCACTGTAGTCATAGGTAAGATTTATCACTTTTGGCACTTGCTCCTGAGTATGACCAGCCTTCCCCCAGACAACAGGAAGCACTTGCCTGAGGGTCATAAGATGCTGTCCTACGTCTGTGTCTGGGAGAATGGAACACTGGGAGCCCAGTGGTTTGCTCTCCATAAATCCAGCCTGGCTTCTGAGAACAAACTCCTTCTTGGCCTGAGTTATTGGTTTGACCTCCTTTCTGACCTCCTGCCATCGCTGTCCTCCACTCTGGTCTACCCCATTTGTTCTGACTCTCAGGCCGTCTACATGAAAGCTGGGTCAGCTCTGCTCGCAGCGGAGGCCACAGAGGAAGCTATGGGCCCCAGAGGAAAGTGGACAACCCACAATGCTTTCTGTCTGGCTCTAGGGAATTGCTAAAGCTGGTGGTGACCTACCAATTAAGCTGCAAACTGCTTGCATTTGGATGTGGTTTGTGTGTCAGTCTGATATTTAAAACAAAACAGGACAAAACAAGGCAGATTGTTTCATTGCATCTTAAGTTACTTATTTCTGGTCATGTTGTCAAAACATGTTGGGTGCAATCATCACAGGCCAACTTCCATAAGGAGAAGTCATGTGACAAGCCTGCTTCGCTCTCCCCCTCATTTTGGCTGGCTTAAGAAAGTGTCAAATTCTAAAGCTGACCTGGACTTCTCAGCCAGGACACTTGCTGAATTGAAAAACCTGCCTGGAGGGCTGTATAAAGTCCAGGTGCCAGGCCCCGTCTCCCACAGGGCCAAGTGTAATTCTGAGACCAGGGACACAGGTCTGTGGGCTTTAATTCTTGGAGATTTAGTCTTAGAGTTTGTAAGTATGTATGTGTGCATGTATGTATATGTGTGTGTGTGTGTGTGTGTGTGTGTGTGTGTGTGTGTGTGTGTGTTGTAACTATAGATTTCAAGAGTTAGGAAAGATCTCAGAGATAAATCAGCTTAGCATTTTCCAATCTTATAATAGGAGAGCTGAGAGGTCGGGGAGGAAGGGATGGAGGGACAACATTCCCACATCCCCAAGCTTATATGGCTATGCACCTTCCACTGTTGAGGTATAAACTGGGATCTCTCTGCCCGAGGATCACAAGAAACTTGTGTTAGTTTAGGCCAACTTGACACCAGCTACAGTCATTTAGAGAGGGAGTCTGACTGGAGAAAATGCCTCTATAAGATTGGCCTGTAGACAAGTCTGTGTATCATTTTCTTGATTACGATTGATTTGAAAGGGTCCCGCCCATTATGGGTGGTGCCAGCCTTGGTCAGGTAGTATGGAGTTGCACAGGAAAACAGACTGAGTATGGAGACATGAGGAGTGGAGCAGAGCAGCAAACAGCATTACTCTGTGGTTTCTGCTCCTGCTCCTGGCTCCAGGCTCTTGTTTTGAGTTCCTGCCCTGGCTTCCTGTAGTGATGGAGTGTGATACAGAGCTATAAGCTGAAATAAACCCTTTCCTCCTTAAGTTACTTTTGGTCATAGTGTCTGCCACAGCAATAGAAACCTATCTAAGGCCAAAGGAAATGATGACCTGCTCAACCCCACATGATCCTGGCCTCACAGCCTCCCTGACCTCAGCCCATGTTGCTTCTGTATGGTTCCTCTACTGCCAATCTTGGGATGAGGATGCTGTGTGATAGCAGATGAGATGCTTTCGGGAAAAGCACATTCTAGAAGTGCAAAGTGATGTGTGCGGTAGGTCAGGTGATCGGAATATCAGAGAACACCTGAGGACAGTGGAAGTAAGAACCTGGAAACCAAGAATCCTTTCCACCCATGTGAATTTGAACACAGCTTCCTTTTTGGATTCTGGGGGGGGGGGGGCATTAATTAAGAATCCATCTCTAATCCCATAATCTGTCCTAGATAAGTTTAACTGCTGTTCTACTAGGGGTTGATGCTTTGAAGGGAAGATGTTCAGGAGAGCATGGAGGTGTAAGCTCAGAGGAGGAGCAATCGGGGAGAGCGAGTGGACAGAATGAAGCTTCTGGGATCCGTTCCTCCCCTAGCCAAAGCTCTGGTGCCATGTGACACATTTGGCCCTGACAGTGTGTGAGATCAATTAAAAGGCCCTCGTATCTAATATTACAGAAACTATGTAATAAAACTTCATACCTTCAGGACATTTAGCCTGGTTCCTGTTCATATGAATTATTCAGCTATCAAACAAATAATCAGGGGCCCAAAGTGGCACAGTGGGGTTTCTTCACCCTCACAGACATCTGTGCGCTCTCTCTCTCTCTCTCTCTCTCTCTCTCTCTCTCTCTCTCTCTCTCTCTCTCTCTCTCTCTCTCCTAGTGGCAGAGGTCGTTAGCTGATTGGGAATGACTCTTAACTAGAAAACACTGTTCTATGACCCCCGCCACCTTTCCCACAACACCACTTATTCCATTTGCTTTCACATCATTGCCTGGAATCTCTGGGAACACTGACTTAGCCCTGGCTCCCCAGGACCAAAGTGTTTACAGTGACAGAAGCTATTCTCGCCTCTAATTTTTTGGTTGTGGGCCTAGCCTTTAATGCATGAACTGTATCTCCAGCCCTCACCTCTCATTTTTAGTAGCAAACAAGTAAAGTATTCCTGACTCCAAATAGTGCAGGCAAAATCGCCACCCATAGGTTTGGGACTGCAATCACTCTAGGTGATTGTTTAAGAAGGCGTCTCAATGGGTCTCAAAACTTCCTACATAAGATCTGCCTCTACTTTGCTCCCCTTGACAGGCTCCAGTAAATAACATGACTTGACAGTAATCAAACAGCTCGCTCAGAACCAGCTGAAAGGAATTAGAATGAAAGACAAGAAAGGAAAATTGTCACTTGGGTCACTAGGAGCTTTTTGTTAGGAACACTTGGGGGATTTGTGGGATGTGGTCTCCTGGACTAATCATCGGTGTAGGAAGTTTATAGCCTCCTCACCATGCCAACTTCTCAAATGACTTGAAAAGCACAAGGGGTGGCTGTTAATTTCAAAAGCAGTCATATGAAGCTGTTAGTGAGTATGGTACAGAATGTGCAATTAGCAGCCTTGAAATAAGGCTTTGAAAAAACAACAAAAACCTCTAAAAACCCTGGTTTTATTTTTATTTGAGCTAAACAAACAAACAAACAAACAAAAAGCCAGGTATTTGCTTCTGTTATTTAAAGGGGGAAAAAAAAGAGTATGGCACAGCATCCATATTTCACAGAAGATGGGCCATTTTATTCCCCAAGGCCATGTGCTGCAGATCCCTGGCTGCTCGGGAGAACACAGGTTACATATGGCGGCCACTATCCTAGTTGGCCTGAAACAATGGCTCTGGAGCCTCCTCCCTTTCCTTATTAATAATCTATCAGATAATGCAAAGGGGTGGAGCTATGTATACCCAGTAATGGCACAAGGCATAGAAACTAGAGAATGAACCAGTGGGTTCATTTGCTCAGTGAGAGAAGAAAATGACCCACGGAAAGAACAAGACATCCTGTGTTACTTCAGTGTGGAACTAGGGGTCTGGAGGTCACATGGAAGAAACAAAACTGGTACACCTAGTTCTCTAGCGAGAGAAGTCCCAGCCCACCTGAACCTTGTGATTCTGCATGTTAGGAAATAGGTACCTGATAGATCTAAAAGTTCTGAGGTACAGTGACAGGAAGAGAGAGCATCCCTCACCTCTAATCAGGTAGCTATGACTTGGACTCATCTGACCCATGAAGTCTATAGTGTTGCTTCCTGCTCCTCCTGCTGCTCTGCCTCCTCCTCCTCTTCCTCCTCCTTCTCCTCTTCCTCCTGCTCCTCCTCCTCCACTTCCTCCTCCTTTTTCTCCTGCTCCTTCTCCTCCTCTTCCTCTTCCTCCTCCTCCTCTCACCTCGCAGATCACATGTCATTTGTCCTATCATTACTGTATTGAGTAATCATTAAACATGGTGCTAAGAGCTAGGGATACAACTATAAGAAAGTGAAAATTAGACCAGAGTCCCCCATCCCCCACTGACCACAGCTCATAGGGCAGCCCCACGGATAAGCAGGTACATCCCAGCTGGGGACACTGGCTGGCTTTACCCTCTTTCCATATCTGCTGTGACTCAGAACAGTGATTTCAGCCATGAGGCATCTTGAGCAAAGCCTCGCTCCCACCTAATGCCACCAGCCAAGGACTGAATTTTGTTTGGTTTTTGGGACAGGCATTTTCTATGTAGCTATGACTGTCCTGGAATTCACTATGTAGGCTAGGATGACCTCTATGTCTCCCTAGTGCTGAGACTAACAGCCTCTGTCACTACTCCTGGCCCTAGGCTGAAGACTGAAACAAATATAACATAGCATAAAACATAACAAAACAAACAGAGTTTCTTTGGAGCAGTGATGAGAAGGGAAAGGAATAATGTAAACAAAGAGATTAGTTGCAGGAGAATAAATGGTTTCCTGCCTCAACACTGGCACCAAAGGGAGTCTTTCCCATTACCTAATTCAGTCTTATTGGCAGCACCCATTCTGGCTCCGCTAGGAGGTTTTTTGTTGTTGTTGTTGTTGTTGTTGTTGTTTTGTTTTGTTTTGTTTTTTGAAAGCAACTTTTCTGCCTTTCACACAATATGGGAACATTAGTAGTTTCCAGGGACTGGCCCACCGTGTGCAACATTTTCTCTTCCCCTGGGTGTGAGTGCACGAGAGTCCAGGAAATTCCCTTCTAGAAGCTTGTGATCTGGTGAGATCTCAGAGCTTCACCCACCACCAGCAGTTCTGAGGATGCTGGGAGCTCTACCTGTGATCTGTGGGAGGCTGTAAATCTATTTGCAGCTCAGTTTTGCATTGAGGGTGAGCGTATACAAAAATGCAAGAGGGTGGCTGTGTTTAAGGAAGGGATCTGATTCTGGGAAGGTTCTAGAATGAAGAAATGCTCTCTGAGAGTCAAGCACACTCTTCCAAAGCTCTTAACAGAGAAAATAAGGTTTACAATGCACTTAGAACTTTGCACACTCCTGAATTTTCAGTGCTCCCCAGCTCTTGAAGTGTCTAAGAAACCCCTGGTAAAAAATGTTTCATTACTGTTAGCTCTCCCCTACTCCCCAGCCTCCACCCCATGGGTTGTCTGTCTCAAGTGAGACCCAAGAATCCTAATGACTTACTCCTCCTGCCCAGTGCCACTACAGAGTGATGCTGACTGTCACTTGGAGGCTGCCTCTGGGATAGATTGTGGTAGGACTTAAGCCAGAGACACTCTCAAGAAACTTTTATCTTTCCTAAGACAGTTAACCTTGGAGTTTGGTAAGGCAGGGTGCAGGAGAGCCAAAAACTGCTTCTTCAATATATCAGCTCACTGGCTCACATGCTCAGTAGCTTGATCGGGAAGCTCCAGCATTCCCTAGTGATACAGTCAGCAGAGAAAGGCATATGGGAAGCGCCATCTTGGAAATCGACTTGTAAGTTTTCTAGAGAAGCCCTGGTTACGAACAAGAAGTAGGTATTTCTGAAGTCAGCCAGAGCCCACATAAAGCCTTTCAGCCTAACTTCAGATCATTGCCAGGTTACGTTCTTTTTTAATTGTAAACGTATTTATTTACTTTACACAGTAGCCCCTCCCTCCCTCCTCCCCTCCAGTCCTACTATGCCTCCCTCTTCTCCCATCCCTTCTCCCCTATTCTTCAGAAAAAGGGGAGCATCCCCCCCCCAACTCATCCAAACTCATCAAGTCCAATCAGGACTGAGTGCATCCTCTTCCCCTGTGGCCTGGCCTACAAAGCATCAACTGCGCATGCATCTTCCCCAGAGGCTTCTCGAGTTTAAAGGCTTCTAGCATTACACTATACTATGCTCACAAAAGCATGGGAATAACATATCGACAGACAGAAGCAAACCCCTCCCTGAGGCGAGTGGGGACCTTTAGATCCTTTTCTAAGTTCCACAGATGTACCAGACTGTGTACCCTCTAGAGCAGCGCTTCTCAACCTTCCTACTGGCGCGATCCTTTAATACAGTTCCTCATGATAATGGTGACCCCAACCATAAAATTATTTTTGTTGCTACTTCACAACTGCAATTTTGCTATGAATCATAATGTAAATATTTGATATGCAGAATCTCTGATCTGTAACCCTCGTGAACGAGTTGTTCGACCCCCTAAAGGGGCCGAGCACCACAGTTCTAGAGAGAGAAAGGCCCACTCCCTTCCTTGTGCGGTACCCATGTGTCTACAAGGAAAGAAACAGTATCTGACTTAGTGCCCACCGGTTGCTACTTTTCACAGCAAAATAGCTGGACAGCCGGCTATTCCAGGTTAGTCTCTCCGCCCACACAGACACGAATATGTGAACTGGAAAGGTGGTCACTGCGCCTCATCATCTGAATGGGTTAAACCCCTGGCTGGAAAGATGGCTCCTTGCAGCCAGGCATCCAGACAGCTGGGGACTGGGGAAGAAGTTAAGTCAGCCTAGTGATAGTTATTTCCCGAGTCTCTGTCATACCCGGTATTCCATTGGACTTTTCGTTTGGCAAGTTAACTTTTAAAGGAACCCCAGGACACGCAGGCCAAACAGTATCCCTTTGACTGACTGGTAATGCCCCTCCGCCCCCATCTCCTTTCTATCTCTGGCGTCCATTTGACTCAGCACTGTGAGCCTGGTTATAGAATTTTCTAGGGGAATTCTTAAGATGCCTGATTGGATACAGCTAGCCTCCAGCCCTAGTTCCTGTGAATTCCGCTTCCTGGTGAGCAGCCCAGGATGATTCATCTGGGGGCTGTGGAGCCACTCTGAGCGTTGTGGGCACAGCACGTTCAACTAGCAGAAGAGGTTTGTCCCTGAGCTAGCCCCTTTCTTCTGAACCCATTGGGATCCTTGAGCTGAAAGCCCAGGGAATCAGGGCAGCTTCACGGTTTATGTTCTCATCCTGTGCCCGGATGAGCAAAGACGGACTGCAGACAGGCTGGGTTCCTTGCCTCTTCCTGGACCAGGCAGAGGCCCTAGGAAACACTCTGAGCAAGGTCGGCTTTCTTGCTCCCACTCTCTTGTAGCAGGGCTTTGAACTCAGGGGTGTTGAGAGGGAACTCGGACACCCCTGGTACCTCCTCACAGTTGGAATCAGGTTCCAGACCCTGTCCTAGGAAAGAACGGGGAGTCGCCGCACTTCCCTTATGCCTTTCTTCATTTTTATTATTATTTTTTTAATTTTATTTTATTAATTTATTCATATTACATCTCAATGGTTATCCCATCCCTTGTATCCTCCCATTCCTCCCTCCCTCCCATTTTCCCCTTACTCCCCTCCCCTACGACTGTGACTGAGGGGGACTTCCTCCCCCTGTATATGCTCATAGAGTATCAAGTCTCTTCTTGGTAGCCTGCTATCCTCAAAGTAGAAGGACCCAGAGGGTCCTAGAAACCTACAAGAAGAACATTATGATAGGCAGATTTGGGCCCAAGGGTCCTGCTCAAATTATAGCACCAGCTAAGGATAATATGTGCAGTAACCTTCAAACCCCTACCCAGATCTAGCCAATGGACAGGACATTCTCCACAGTTGAGTTGAGAGTGGGGTCTGACTTTCACATGGACTCTGGTGCCTCATCTTTGGCCTTTCTTCATTTATCCATCTACAAAGACCTGTTGTCCTGGCTGGAGTCAAGATACTCAAGAGCAGCGGTTCTCAGCCTGTGGGTTGCGACTCCATAGTAGATGTTAACATTATGACTCATAACAGTAGCAACATTACAGTTATGAAGTGGCATCGAAATAATTTTATGACTGGGGGGGGGGGTCACCACAACATGAGGAACTGCGTTAAAGGGTCACGGCATCAGGAAGGTGGAGAACCACTGCTTTAAAGAGAGATACTTGTCTCTTTGGCTCTCAGACTTCCAGAGCAGTGGTGTTCCAGGAATTGGAATTTCTCCTGGTGTAGTATGCTGGGCGAAGGAAAAGGCTAAGGCCTGGTGCCAGTCAGAGGAGGCACTGGTCTCCCTGCAAGGGATTTCATGAAGTTTTGAAAACTCAGACCACCTTACACGGGAGACTGGAGCACAGACAGCGATGGGTCAGACCACCTTACATGGGAGACTGGAGCACAGACAGCGATGGGTCAGACCACCTTACACGGGAGACGGGAGCACAGACAGCGATGGGTCAGACCACCTTACACGGGAGACGGGAGCACAGACAGCGATGGGTCAGACCACCTTACACGGGAGACGGGAGCACAGACAGCGATGGGTCAGACCACCTTACACGGGAGACTGGAGCACAGACAGCGATGGGTCAGACCACCTTACACGGGAGACTGGAGCACAGACAGCGATGGGTCAGCCGAGGGCAGAAGCACACTTGACCAGGACGGATGAGCTACACACGCACCGCTTACTCTCTACCTAAAACCAAACCTCATGTCTGTACCCCGAAAATGGACTTTGGGATCACTGGACTTCTTCATCTGTTCCTCTTCCTAAATGGCCACGTTGAATACATCTCCTTTCCCTGCTTTTCACTATGACTTGTTTCTTTAGTTGGAGTATAGAGCGCGGGTGGTCAAACACAGGGTGTGAGGGCCGCAAAGGCTGAAGCTTTGGTCCAACAACTCCGGTAACACTCGGAACCAGGCAGAGCCCTGGAACGGACCTCATGGCTTGCCAACCCAGGTAGTGAACACCCACTTCGGAAACTACCATCTGAGTGAGTCCAGGCAAGCTGGATCAGGTCCTGGAGACATCAGATAGGCAGGCAAAAATGGAAGGAGGCAGTCCTCAACACTGAGCTTATTGACACGCAGCAGGAGGGTCTGTGGGAAAGCTTAACCGCAAGCTCCCGGGGCCTGCAGCCTCAACGGCTTGAAGGTCAGTCTGCAGAGTCACTGCAGAGAGCCATCCTGCATGACAGCTCTGATCAAAGACCCAGCACTCCGGGATTTGAAGACTGGTACCAGACTCAATTTTTTTTTCTGGCAAGGGCAGTGAAGAAGAAAGTTCAAATGCTTGTACTGTTTGGTGTGTTCTTTGTAGGCCCCAGGAAGATCACAGGCTGCTCCTAGGGCCCTCTCCTGAGGATTGCCGGGAAGGTGTTGTAGCTGTTCAAAGGTGGAGGCAATGAACAAAAAGGACCAGGCTCTATAGTGTCTCCTCCTCTGCCAACTGGTGTCCCTCACCACATGGTGAACAACTCAGCCACCATGTCATTTTAGCCCCAGCTTCCAGGTCACAGCCTGCTCGCCCCTCTATGGGGATGAAGGAGAATGAGAGTTTTTAAAAAAGCATTTGAGTTTTCTAAGCATCCCTTCCTCCCATCACATAGAATCTCACAGAAAAAGTGGATTTTTAAAAATAAAAGCAGATGAAGCATAAATCCAAGCCATTACATCATCCAATAGTCATGTTTGGCATTCAATAGAGGAAGTAAAAAGGCCTTGGCCTGGTTGAGACATTGGGGCAACAGATCACTCTGATCAAAATGGATGCCAGAAACGCAGCTGAAAATCTGTCTCCCTGACCACGTGGCTTTGGCCTCTGCAAAAGTAGCAGCTGTAGCGCAGAAATCAATGCACTTGTAGCTGTGGCTTCCTGGGAGGAGACAGCACCACGAAGCCAGAAAGTGTTGGGCAGGTCTTAGGGAAGCAACGCGGCTGCACAAGGGAAAGCTGCAATGCCAGCCCAAGTCACATGTCTGCAAATGCTACTCTGACGTCTAGGGAAGTAGCTCCCTCAAAGCATCATGGCAAACAAACTCTTTTACGATTAATAATACAGAGTTCTTTTGATGGGCAACAATAAATCAGTACAAATAAAGACAAATCATTCTCAATTAAAACGATATTCTTAATCTGCCCACAAAATGAGATCAGCCAGGCTCTAGACAGATATTTCTTACACTGGGCCCTCTGGCTTCCATGGTTGCTAAAGCAATTTGGTGAAAGTTTAAGTCCTTAAATCAGTGCCTTTGTTTGTTTGTTTGTTTTAAGAACTCTGGGTGCATTCTTTCTATTTTAAAACAGGCAATTGAAAAGTAGGCACAGTTCCTCTTATATGTCTTTGGCTAATAAATATACATATGGCAGCACCACGTCAATGTGCTGTGCCTCCAGAGTGCACAGCAGGGCTGATGGGACTGGTCCTGATGATGAGGAAGAGTAAGGAGTGCCATGTGTTTGGCGACAGCCCTGACACATGCCTGTGGGTCTTCAGCCCTTGGTCCATTTGCATCTGACCTCTGCAAAGTTCCCCAGTCTGGATGATGAACAGCAGTCACTGGGTGACGGTGAGCACTTAGGAGAGCACCATCCCAGCTGGACACAAGCATTTTCAGGAGTAGATAAACCTGGGCCCTTTGCTTTGGATAAAAGAAGAGTATATACAGGGGGAGGAAGTCCCCCTCAGACACAGACATAGGGGAGGAAAGTAAGGGGAAAATGGGAGGGAGGGAAGAATGGGAGGATACAAGGGATGGGATAACAATTGAGATGTAACAAGAATAAATTAATAAAAAAAATTATTTTGGAAAAAAAGCAGCTTTTAAAATAATTTTTAAAAAAGAAGAGTGCGCAGAGAGTTGAGTGTGGAAAAGCACCCAGAGGCTCCACGTTGAGTCTTTTCTCCCTGCAGGTAACAGCTTGAGTCCTGGAATGGGTTAATCAGGCTACAGAACCCCTGTTGAACAGAGGATCAAGGCATTTCCTACCTCTGTGCTAAACACACAGAGAGTAGCATTTGACAAAGACAGAAGGA
Source organism: Acomys russatus (assembly GCF_903995435.1). Taxonomy (NCBI): domain Eukaryota; kingdom Metazoa; phylum Chordata; class Mammalia; order Rodentia; family Muridae; genus Acomys; species Acomys russatus. The sequence goes on along the minus strand of NC_067137.1, from coordinate 14,366,184 downwards.
TGCTGAAGCCCAGTGGCTGGGGAGCAGGTTGGTTGCAGGTGCTCCTTCCCCCAGTTCAGCAAGAAGTTATACCTACATATTCCTAAGCTTGTTCAAGATAGCCTCTGGGTCCCCGAGAAAACCTCTGGCTTCAGTATCAAGGGTCTGCAGCTGTAAATGAAAAGGCCAAATGCTAAAGCAACACAGTGTTTGTATTAGTATGCTTCCTGCATAGTAGGTACCCTCGTGGTGATGGGCTAAGACCTGCAGTCGACAGAGAAATAGGTACCTTGAGAGGACCTGCCTCAAAGGCTGTGGTTATCTCTTAGCCTGGTCAACCCACTTCTGGATGACAAGCGTTCTGTGACAGGCAGGCACTGAGTGGCCTTCCCAAAGTGCTTCTTTGTGGTAGACTGAAGCCCTGCCCCCAGAGCTGGGGACCCTTTACCTGCTTCATGGAACACAGCCTGACTTTGAATACAGGGCACTTGTATTTGTCACCCTTTCTCATTGTTGTGACTTAAAGAAGGAAGGATTAATACCCATCCCCTCAATTGACCCCCTCTATCTAGCTAAGCCCCATTTCCTGATGGTTCCACAGGCAAACCACTACCAGCTGAGGGCAAGTGCTCAAATACATGAGCTTGAAATAGGACATCTATTTTCAAACTATAACAGGGAGCCAGAAATATATTAGTGAATAAATGAATGGATGGCTGTGTAATTAATGAGATTCTGTATGTCTAACTCTCCAGCTTGGCAGCAGCTGGCCAAACTTCAAAGCCAACGTTATCAAGGAAACAGGCTGATATTCTGGTCTTTCATGTCTCCCTTCAGTCTAAAACACTGTCACTCTCCGTAGCTCTTTGTGTGCACCCCAATGGCTAGATTCTTAAAATACAATCTCTTTACAAGTATGTTTAGTCAACACATAATTGTGAATATTTATAAGGTACAGAGAGGTTTGATACATGAATACAATATGATCAAATCAGGGTAATGAGTCTGCCCTCACCTCAGATATTTATCAGTTTCTTGTGATTAAAAAACATCCAATATCCTTTCTTAAAATTGTGAAGAGCACAGTGAGTTCTGATTAACAATAGTCACCTCACTGTGCTACAGAACACTAGAATGTATTCATTCCATCTAATTGTGGTCTTGTACCTCATAACCTCTCTCTCTCTCTCTCTGCTCCACCCTCACTTCCCTTCCCCCATCTCTAATAGCGCTTCTCTCTACATTCATGAAATCAGCTAACAACCAACTGCTATAAACGACAGAGAGCACGTTGTGTTTGTTTTTCTCTGTCTGGCATATTTTATTTAGTACAATGCCCTCTAGGTGGGCTTCACAAAAAACTAAGAACCATGTGATGCAATAATCTTACTCCTGAGTGAGTATCCAAAGGTGGAAAATTGGTGTGTAGGAGATAGATTACAGCCCAATGTTTATTCAATACTATTTATAACAGCCAAACTATGAAGTCATTTTAGGAACCTATCAATAAATGAAAAGCTATAAAAGGTTTGTATCCTGTTCTTTGTGTCAACTCTATTTTAAATTGTGACTTTTTTTCTGAGATAGAATCACTTCACCATGCAATGAAAGTCTGAGAATATTCTAAGAGCATAGTGGGGAAGTTTTTGTTTTGTGTTGGCTGGCTGGTGTGAAGACCCAAGTCTCCTTCGAGAGGCTTCCTTGACCCAAAAGGAGAAGAGTTCTGGTCTGTAGCTACCTGATAAGGTCTGCACGATTTCAAGGGAGTCACACCATTTACTGCCACGCTGCTTATCAGCCACATGTTTGCAGCACAGATGGGATTTCTCTTCAGATGATTCATGCTCCTTGTCAACCTACCTTTCTACCTTCAACACTCATATTAAGTTCAAACCCACCCAGCTGCAAAGCATGCTGGGAGGTGTTAAAGCAATCTCTGCCCCCTTAGTGGGGGTTGTGAAGATCTGGAATTGTATCGCACGCCCATGGATGGTATCACACACCCAGCAGGGATGTCCCTGTTTAAGGTTGAAAGCCTGATTCTACCAGTCAACTAGGTTGCAGTTTGGGGATACTTATGGCTTCTGTCCCTGGCTGGGAAACTCAAATAAGGGACTAGCACCAAGAAAATTTAAAGAACATGGTTTTTAATAAACTACTAAAACCACAGTTGTCCTAACCTAGATAATCCTTCAGAGACCTGTGTCCTGCAAAGCTGACAACTGACTATGACGATAAGGCAGCCCACGTTACTTTTGCTGTCAAAGCACATTACAGGACTAAGCCTAACATCAAGACCTGACTGTTCCAGCTAGCCTCAGCTGGTAACTTGGTACAGTATAGGGTCATCTGAGAGAATCTCAGTTGAGGGGTTGACCAGACCAGAATGACCATGTCTGTAAGAGATTGTTTTGATTGACAGTTGATGGAGGGGAATCCAGTCCACTTTGGGCGGCACATTGAACCAGGTTTATTATCTGTTTGGAATAAGAAAGATAACTTATCCAAGGTTATGATGATTAAAATTTGAAAGTAGAGATCATCTGTGACACAAGAGTGACCTATGTGCTCAGGAGCATCAAGGACCAGTAGCCTTGGGGATTTGTTACTCTCTACCACTCTGAGATTCTCTACCTCTTTATCCGACACCACAGTTACAATGTAAAGTTTGCAGACATCTTGTTACCATCTAAGTTTCTGTGACTGTCTCTGGCTTCACAAACCTTCACACTCAAGAGACTCTGACAAGACAAGTCCATGAATGACATCAAGACACCTGTGTAGGAAGAAACGGTGAAGGTTGTCTTTAGCTACCTCAGTTTACGATGAGAAGGGTGTTGCCTATTGTCTAAAAAGGACTCATGTTCCAATTTGTCATCTGGAATGCTTTTTGATTGATGAGACTTTGCCCAGATTACTTCTATAGGAGATACCATATTTAAAGGCAGTAAAGGATAACCCTGGCAGGCACGGCATGATGCCCTTAAACTTGAATGCATCTGGAAAAAAGAAAAAAAGAAAGAAAGAAAGAAAGAAAGAAAGAAAGAAAGAAAGAATTAGGCCAAAAAGGAGGGTTTAGTGACCTCACCCCAGGATCTATTGCATTCATTATCCAAAAATGTGTTTGAACTTTCTTAACTTTGCCATCCTGGACTCATAAAGAAAACACTAATTGCATGTTTTGAAGTCCACAAAAAAGGGATAAGGTATATATTGAGATGAGTTGCTCCAGCCCGTGGCTAAAGCTTCCCTTGGCAGAAGCCCTAAGAGTTGAGCACGCCTTTGTAGATTCCCAGCCGGGAAGCATCACCCGGGTTTATTTTCAGGGATGGAAAGTCAAGCAACAATTATCTCCTGTCACAGCAAATTAAAAACCCAGGCTCGCCCATCCCAGAACTGGGGCTAGTGTAGGACCACAATGACAGGCTGGAGCTGGGACACTTCCTTTAAAGGCATGGGCCACTCACGAAACACACAAAATAAACAGAGACATAGAAGTGCATGGAACGGGCCCGCAAGGGTCTGCGCCAAGACAGAGAGAGTACACTGTGACTCCACTGGGCACTGAGAATTGCAGAAACTGAAAGAACTCAGATAAGTTTGGAGCTGTGTTGAAGACGGAGTGGGGTCTACTATGTACGGCATGCACAGAGAGTGGATGGATGGGTAATCCTGCCCAGTGTATAGTCATCCCTATGGCAGTAAGAGCATTTTCTAATCCCACTCACTCCTACCAGAATGTTCTCCATTCATATCTGAGCACTTGCCTGTACTCCCCTGGACAGGGTTGTGGTCCTGGCAGCAAGGGCTTTGGCGTTCTTCTCTTATGTTCTGTGTCAGCATTAATGTGACAAGCTGGGGCAAAACTCACATATTTCAGGAAGACTTATAGACTAGAGCACTTTCTCTTCACAGGCTCTACAGGTGTCTGTGCTCTGTTTGTCAGTTAAGGTGTGTGTTTGTGTCACCTGACTGGGGATTCTTCATGGTTGTTGTTGTCTTCGGGAGTGGGAACACTTTTCATATCGATGTCAGATGGACATGTTCAACTTCCCCCAGATGCTTGCACGGCTGCTTTGGCATCACCTAGTAAGGAATGTAAGGAAGAGAGTCATCCTGCAAGGCCGATGGGAATGGATAGAGTTAAGAACTCTAGCATGGGTTTGACTCAGGCCATTTCCCAGTCTCTCAAAGCCCTCGTTTCTTTCATCTGTAAAACACGGTGGAGATAGCTCCTACCCACAGATTACTTTAGATGTTCAGCAAGATGCTACAAGAAATGTGAAGATACCTCATATAGGGGACAGGCCTGGAGAGTTGTCATTATCTTAAAAAATGACAGTACTTAGGCTCAGAGCAGTGAATACACAAGCCGGGGCATGAGGTGACACCAACAGTTTGGAGGCGTTTGATTTGGTTGCATTTGACCCATAGAAAAACCACTTTGCCTCTCTGGGTTTCAATTTCCCCACATTTTAAATAGTAATAACGGCTCATATATCACACACTCCATGTGGAAATGCTTAATGCAATTCTTTATTATTAGCATATACAGTCATGCAGAATTGTGACATTTTATATGTGCATATGACATACTTTGTTCATATCCAAAGCTCCTTAATATTTGCCCCTCTCTTTCTCTTCTACTGGTCCCCTTCCTGTTCTCCATGGGACCTTGTTTTCCATTCATGTGGCCTCTCCACACTCCCAGATTCTGTGTGTGAAAGAAAGTATGTGTCATTTGTCTTTCACAGTCTGGCTAATTTTGCCAAACAAGATGATCTCCAGCTCCACCCATTGTCCTACAAGCGACACAATTTCATTCTTTCTGAATTAATAGTATAGATTTTGTATATATGCCACACTTCCTCGCCCACTGTCCACTGATGGGCACTGAGTCTGTTCCTGTAACTTGGCCATTGTCAATAAGCATGGGTGTGAAGGCATCTCTAGTGTATGGTGACTTTGATTCCCTTAGATGTATACTCAGGGCTGGTGCAACTTCATCATATGCTAGGTCTATTTTTAGTGTCTTGAGGAACATCCAACAACGAATGATCTCCATAGCTTACAGTATATATAGCTCTCTTCAAAAAATGCCATTGAAAGCATGTTATATATTGGGGTATGCCTCAAAACATTAACTTACCTAACCTGTCTGAATATTGAATGCATAGAACACAATAGCACTAGACCTGTGTGTTAGTACTCCTGACTTTCCTTCCCAGCATGCCCTACTTTCTGCCTTAGACCCTGGCCATACTTAACAGTACCAGAGTCTTAGGGAGCTGTGGCCTTTCTGGAGGAAGACAATCACCAGAGATGAGTGTTGGGAACTTAAAGCCTTATCCCACTTCCAGTTTGCTCTTTCTGTTTCATGTTCACAGGAAAAGATGGGGTCACTCAGCTCTTTGTAGGCTCAGTTTTCTTAACCAATATATTTTATTATGAATTTATTAACCAAGTGTATGTCCGTTATAACCTGACTAACCTAAACGATCGGAAAAGAGGTTTAAAGAATAACAAAACCGTAATGATATCAATTCCGAGGAACAATTCTCCTGGTGTAACCAGCAGGATTTCTTCTGCTGGAACCTGGAGTAACCAGAACCTGAAACTACAGCAGGATCCCAGAGCCCCAAAGCCTTCTCTTGGGTGGTTCTCTCTGGAAGTGTCTTGACATGGAGCGATGAACAGCCAAAGCTATCCCAAGTCTCCAAAGACCCCACCTCTTGTGTCTGGCTCACTTATATATCTCCTCCCAGAGTCTGCTCATGGATCTTCTCAGCTGGCAGCAACCAAGTTCCCGCATGAGGTGGTTTGCCTTCTAGTGGATTAACCTCGCCTGTTCTCTCACAAGACCAATCCCCATCCCATACTTGGGATCATAACAAAAACAGGTTTATCTCTCCTTCAGCTCTCGCTCCTGTCATCTTGCCTGCCGCTTGCTGCTGTGCTCCCCTGTCGTGATGGCCCTGTGTCTTTGGAACTGTAAGCCAAAGTAAACGCCGTTCTTCCATAAGTTGTCCTGGTCATGTTGCTTTATAATAGTGACAGAAGAACAAATAAGGCACCATCCTCTCTCCATACTCATTGCAGTTGTGCAGATGAAGCCAAGATGCTAAACTAGAGCCGTTGTGGCTATGACCTCAGCTCTACTGTTGAGTAAGAGAACACAGTGACTTAACTAAAACAGATCCAACTGGACTAAGGTCAGCGGCACCACGAGAACAAAGGGAGGAGTATAACACTCCCTCCAGCTACTTGTATCCCATTGGCCTGTAGATTAATTTCTCTAAGGTCACCCTCCTTCCAGATTTTAGGAAACTCTGATGACTACACAGAGTTATGTCCACACCTTTCATGTCCATGGGAAGCACAAACTAGGAACTTGTGTGTCCCCTGAGAAGAGCACCCACAGACCTCCCTGCTCAGAGAGGACTCCCTGCTCTGGATATTTTGTTTTGCCTGTGAAGGACTGCATGGATTGTTTTAATTCTTCTTGACCAAAGTTCTTCCAACATTCTCAAGCAGACGCAGACTGGAGTCTGAGGCTGGAGTTCCCAGGTTGTCCTGAAACATCATGCTTTCACCGTCTCTGCTTTCATGTTCCTTTTCTAAGCATTAATTATTACAGAATAATTCAGAAGTCTCTGAGGAGCTGATGAGAGAATGACAATGGGACTGTGCTCTTACCATAAGGCCAAAGGAATTGGGAGTGGGGAAAGCCTGGGCACTTAGGTCCTAAGCCTTACTATGGGCTCCTGACATGATGTTGGAAACATTTGCAATACTTTTGGTCAGACATGTATGTTCAAACCCTATGTTGGCCATAGAGAGAAGGCAGAAATTTGTAAGCCCCTGAGCTTGAAGCTCACTACATTTGCCGTTACATCACATATGCTTATTCAAAGAATTACACATATGATTGGAATGAGCCTTAACAAATTCATCAAATTTAAAGTTTTTTTCTGTATTTAGTTAAAATAACCACTAAGTGGTGTGGAGTCAACCTTAGTTTAAGAGATAACGTCATGAGTTGGCTTCATAGCTCCTTTCAGCATTTAGACAACTTACCATCTAAACATTCCAACGCTTTCGCCTTAGTCATGTTTCATTTTCCTACTTCAGTGGTCTGAGCTAACAACCATGTTTGTTCATAATTCTGTAAATTGGGCCTTATTAGTCTGGGTAGTTCTGATGGCATCACATGGAATTATATATACTTGCACTCAGCAGACGGAGGTATGAGGGATACAGGCCTGGGGAAGGGGCTGACCAGTACCAATCGGCCTAGCTGTCTGGGTCACTCACACCCAATTAAATCAGCTTGGCTTTTTTTTTGTGTGAGGCTCACAGAGCACCAGAAGCTGAGAGGAGACTTCAAAACCTATTGTCATTTCTGCCATATTCTACTGATCAAAGCAACTCAGAGAGCCATCCAGGATTCAAGGGCAGAAGATAAGACTTGCCTTTCATTGGAGGGGATTGCAAGTTAATAACACAAGGAAGTATATATGGAAGTGTGGAAGAAATTTCTAGAGCCATACATAGGATCTATCATAGACTCTGAAGGTGAAAAGGTAACATTTTATCCAATTCAGTTTTAGAAATGGCCTATTCTTCATGACAAAGCAGAAGACGCCAACTGGAATAGGTCATTTAAGTGAGAATACATATTTACATGACACCAACTGTCCTAACACTGTACATACAAAATCCTATTTAAAATCTCCATACAACTTCACAGCAGCTATGATTTCCACACTATTGTTAGGGAAGCTATGGTAGCTGAGAATAAAGACAGTGTAATTTTGGTATATAAGATGCATCAAGGAAGGTCTATGCCTACACAATAATAGTTACAGAACTTTACCAACAGCATAGCTGTGAGGGCTGTACGTCGAAGCTGCTAGAAAACACCAAAGCAACTGCACATGTGTCAGTTGTTTTCACCATGTAAAACAGACTTTTGCAGGGAAAGGGGGTTACCTAGGAAGGCGCCAGAGCCCATCTGAGCAAAGCCAGATGCCAACTGTTGCTAGTCTCTCAGCTGCTTGTTTTGGCCTCAGGTCAAATCCTTCACCCAGTGTCTTGGTGATTGTAGACAAGAGAGCCCCATGAAGCCAGTGGACAAGCCAGGACAGGCTGCAGGTGAGGACCAACTTGCTGCAGCCTTTCCCTCCTGGCTTGCTTCCACTGTAAGGCAAGACTGAAGTCAGGATGCAGATGCCTTGCTGCTACCTCCGAAAGTCTCAGGTTAGGATGGGAGAAGAAACAAATGGTTTTAGCTGTATCTGTTGGCTTTTGATTCAAGATCACACATGTACAACACTGATTTGCTCTTGCTTACTTTTCTATTCACTGTCTCTCATCCTTTTACTTGACACGGTGCCTTGTTTAAACCCTCTGCACGTCTTGACACAGCTTAGAGTCAGCTGAGAAGGAAGTCTCAATTGAGGGCTGCCCAGATCACGTTGGCATGTAAACATGTCTGTGGTGGATTGCCTTAGCTACTGATTGATATAAAAGAATCCACCCTACTGTAAGCGGAATCATCTCTAGGAAGTGGTCCTAGGCTAAGTGTGGAATCTAGCTAAGCATTGGGCCTGTCACTGAGCCATAAAGCAGCATTTCTCCATAGTTCCCAGTGTACTTTCTTGGCAGTGGGTGACTCTCAGCTAGAGCCATTGCTTTATGGAAAGGCAATCAGTCCAGCCTTCAAATTCCTGCCTGAGTTCCTGCCCTGACTTCCCTCAGTGGTGGCCTGTGACCTGGAAGTGCCAAGTGGGATAAACAACGTGTTTCGTCACAGCAACAGAAGGGAAAGTAGAACGCCTTCTTCCCTTATAATACCTCTCCCACATGCTTTACCTTTACACACAATGTTCCACCTCACTGTCTTATCTGCTAGCTCAATTCCTTGTGTTGCGCTTTTGTGGTGGACCTCATCCTCTCAGAAGCCAGAAGGTAGGGTCCGCCTTCTCCAATCTTTGCACATGGACCAACTTCTCAAAGGCAATGCATTGCTTCATTCCAGGTGCACGCTTCTCATCCCCATCACTCTCCCTCTCTCTGCCTTACCTTGTTTCCTTCCTCCTCCAGCTTCCCATGACTCACTGCATTCTAGAGGATCTTGACATCATCCCCCACAGGCATGTTGCCAAAGACGACTCATCCAATGCTCTAGAGCAATGGTTCTCAACCTTCCTACTGTTACGACCCTCATGTTGTGGTGACCCCCACCCCCAACCTTACAATTATTTTGTTGCTACCTTATAGCTATAATTTTGCTGGTTATGAATCATTATGTAAATATCTGTTTTCGGATGGTCTTAGGCAATCCCTTTCCACACCCCCACTGTTCTAGACTCAGCCTACCCATGGCTCTTCCTTCATGCTCCAGTACAGCTGAGCATACAAACAACCTGACATGTAGAAAGGGCAATAAACACAGCATTCAGCCCAAGGAAGCAGAAACAGAAAGAGAAGCCAAGCAGGCAGCTTTCAGTTGGTACACAGAGGACTGTCTTAGCAGACTCATCCATCGGTGAGACAGGCTGCCTTGAAAGGAATCCATATTTATTATAGTAAGTATCCATAAAACAATCTGGTGCGAGTGGCAAAGAAAAATCCAGATTGGAGTCAGAAAGCTTAGCCGTTAAGTTTTGTCTCGACTCTTTACCAACTAATGAAAATCGGACCATTTAGAAATGAAGAATGGTAGTGTTAGCACATTAGGTCATAGGGGGGGAAAAACCAAATGATACCATGAGCTGTATACTTTAGGATGTACGGTAAACATCACTGTAATCCTGGTAAGACAAAATATATAACTTATATAACCCTGGTCTTGGTTGTAAGCCAAAAATGGGGAGAAAAGACAATGAAAGAATAGGTTTTGGCACTCCTAAGCATAAGGAGTGCACATCTTTCCACTCCTTACTAAACGCCTGGATGTCTCAAAGCCGTTAACTAACAAAGGCGAGCATGAAAGGGCAACGACAGCCGAAGCAGCCCCTCATATGGATGCTTTCTATGCTTTTCTTGTCTCATTGTTGGCTGCTGCCACCAGAACTACATGAAATAGGAGTGAGAGCAGCAGGCTTCCAAGGCCTGTTTCTGGTCTTAAAGGTTAAGCTTTCTTGTACAACGTTAGACGCTGGCTTCCTCCATACAACTATTGCATTAGGTACACTCAGCTGAGACCTAGCTTGCCGAGAGATTTTTATCGTGAAAGAATGCTAAGCTCTGTCAAATGCATCTGCATTTACTGAGAGAATCACATGGTTGTCAGCCTTCGTTCTGCTAACATGATGCATTGCACTGCTTGATTTGCATATATTAATTATATCCCAAGGATAGGTCCCAATTAGTCATGTGAGTGATGCTTTCACCATGAAGTTGCATCAGTTTACATGTATTTTATGGAAGATTTTTTACATCTGTATTCATCAAGGATGGTGCTCTGTGTTTTGTTTTTCTGGTAACATCTTGTCAGGCTTGGTATGAAAGCTTTGTGAAATGAGTCTGGAAATAATCCTCTATCTTTAATTATTTGGAAGACCTTGAGGAAGACTCATGTTGCCTTCTTAAATGTTGTGTAGAGTTCCACTTTGATGCCATCATGTTTGAGTTTTCATTTAATGGGAGATTTATTTATTAATTCATTCATTCTCCACACTTGCTAATCAGTTTGTTTGAATTTTCTATTTTCTTTAATGAATTAGCTTTGGTAAGCTGTAGCTTTCTAGCAATGCATTCAGTTCTTTTGAATTATTTTGAAATTTTTCTTAGCAATATTTACCTGTTCACTTCTGATTTTATTAGAGTTTTCTCCTCCTCCTTTTGGTTAGACACTTAAAGGTTTGTTGATTTTGCTTATATGTACATATATATATAATTTTAAAATAATAGAGCAATTATTTTAATGAAAATAGACCCCATAGGCTTATATGTTTCAATACTTGAACTCAGTTAGTGGACCAATTCAGGAAGGATTAGGAGGTGTGGCCTTGTTGGAGGAGGTGTATCATTTCCAGTTAGAGCTCTCTCTCTCTGTCTCTCTCTGTCTCTCTCTGTCTCTCTCTGTCTCTCTCTGTCTCTCTCTGTTTCTCTCTCTCTCTCTCTCTCTCTCTCTCTCTCTCTCTCTCTCTCTCTCTCTCTCTCTCTCTCTCTCTCTCTCTCTCTCTCTCCCTCATGTGTCTCAGGATGTAACCTCTCAGGTACTGCTCCAGCACCATGCCTGATCCCATGCTTTCTACCATAATGGTCATAGAGTCTAACCCCCTTAAACTGCAAGCAAGTCCCCAATAATTTTTTTCTTCTTTAACTTGCCTTGGTCATGGTGCCTCTTCACAGAAATAGAAAAGCAATGAAGACAGATTTCATCATTATCATGTTCCGGATTGAACCAAGGGCCTTGTATATGCTAGGAATGTAAAGAACCTCAATACACATCTTTAGCTTAGGCTATATACATTTTTAATCATGTATTTTAATTTTTAGCTATAATTACATCATTTTCCCCTCTAAGCTCTTCTATATACTCCTTCTTGCTCTTTGTCAAATCCATGAACCTTTTTTTTTCACTGATTAGTGTCACATGCATATGTGTGTGAGTGTGTATAGTATGTACATATGTGCATATATGTGTGTCTATATGTTTATTCCTAAATTTTTAAAGAGCAAAGCTTAGTTTTGTTCCTCTTTCACAGTTTTTGTATTAGTTCTTTTTTTCCTTAACCCTGCCCTTCTAAAAACTTTGGGCTTATTTTAAACTTCTCATTTTATAAAGTGTAATATTGGGTACCTATCTGAGACCTCTCTCTCTCTCTCTCTCTCTCTCTCTCTCTCTCTCTCTCTCTCTCTTTTTAAGTATAGTGTTATTACTATGTAATTACCTATGACAGCTGCTTTTTATTCTTATGTTTCAATGTACAATATTTCCATCTTCATCATTGTCTCATGGTTTTTAAAAAAAATTTCTTTTCATTTCTTTGTTGTTTCTGCTTATCTGGTATTATATGGTGTTGGGGTTTTTGTTATTGCTTCTGGTTTTGGTTTGTTTGTTTGTTTTTTACTCTCTTAAAGACAGTGTCTAGTATAGCCTCAACCTCAAACTCAGTATATAGGCAAGAACAGCCTAGAACTTCTGGTCCTCCTGTTCTCATCTCTTGTGTTCTGGGATTACAGTGTGCCATGATGCCCACTTATGCAGTGCTGGAGATGGACCCAGGACCTCAGGCATGCTAGCCAAGCACTCTCACAGCTGATCTACATCAATAATAATATCTTTTACCTGTTGGTTGGTTAGAAACAGTTTGTTTACTTTCCATGCTTTTATGAGTTTTCCAAATTTTCTCCTGGTATTTCTTTCTGCTTTGACCCCATTGTGGTTGGAAATGATAACTGAGAGTTATTTTAATCTCCCTTCCTTGGCTGAGATGTGTTTTATTTCTTGATATATGATCTATTGTCACTAATATTCTATGTAACTTCAGAAAATATTTATTTTGTTATGGTGAAAGACAAAAAAATCAAAGCACTTTAGAGGAAGTAGGGCCTTTGTAAGCAAGTAATTAAGAAATATATATTATATATATTCTTTCCATATATATGGGAATCTGAACTCTATGTCAATGTCTTTAAAGAAATAGCATAAAGTAAACGAAATTGTAATGTTATAAGTTAAAAGGAATCATTTACAGAGAAAAATGAGCACCTAGAAATTAAAAACAAAATAGCACAAATTAAAATCTCTGCAAAAGGACTGGAGAGATCTTCTAGCAAGTAGAGCAAAAAGCAAAACAGAGGAAGGAGGAGGAGGAAGTTGTGGAAAGCAGATTGGTGTCAAAGGGCCAACGCATGATGGACAAGACGGCCCAGTGTGCTTACACAACCTGAGAACCCGAGGTCACTGAAACTCAAGTACAGATGGGAGAGAACCCACTCCTGAAAGTTGTCCTCTGACTTCCATACATGCATGTGACACACAGATTCCCACCTTCACACACACACACACACACACACACAACAACAACAACAACAACAACAACAAAATAGAAATTAAAAAATAAAGTGAAAAGGCAACCATGGAAATTGTAGATAATCTCTAAAAGAGACTAGGCAAAATGAAGGAAGACACTACAAGGAAATTATCTCTAAAAATATTTCAGATCTGAAAACCATGAGTTTTCATATTATACATCCATCTCAATGGGACACAACAGGATCACATAAGATTTCAGACAGAACATACAAAGGACAGGAATCAGGATGACATCCTTCCTTTCAGACATGGTATTGGAAGCTAGAACTACGAAATGATAACACCATCAGCATTCTGGTTGGAAATAGTCTCCACCCTAAGATTTTGCATTTATACTAAATATCACCAAAGCACAACAGAATAAAGACACTCAGACACTTAAAAACTTAACAACAGTCCCTATGCACTCTGTCTAGAGAAACTGCTGTAGGATGTAAGAACCCCACCTATTGGCAAAGAAGAAATGACAGCAAACAGGAAAGAGAAATGCAGCAAAGGAGAAAGGGCAGAAATAACCTGGGGTGACACGGAAGGACAACAGTGGCCATCCAGGTAAAAAAGACTAAGAACCCATGAGTACAGTTGAGAGGTCTCTAAGAGATTGCCCCAGGATGGAACTAGCCAGAAGATTTGGACAAACATTACTTTGACATAAGAGCATAAAAACAGCAGAAGACCCACTCCAAATTATTAAGTGTCTATGATAATTTAAATACGGAATGCTGACTTGGCCAAAACCACATCACATTGCAATAAAGATAAGCGATTAAAAGCACATGAGATGACAGTGGGGACTAGGGGAGGGGTATAAATGAAGGAGAATGGAATTCTCTCTCTTCCATGGCAGGAAGCCAACAGGTATTGTTTTAAAATGAAAACTCAAAGAGTGGAAAGATTCCTCTGATGAAGGAAGGGTCAGTCATTTCTGCCTCTGGGAAGAAAAAGGAAAAGAGAGAACTGGCCATTTCAGTGACAAACCTGGTAAAAAGAGTTCAATTAATAAAACATACTATATATAACTTTGATAAAAATGCAATAAAGATGATCAAATAATGTATATGCATCTTCCAGACATACTACTTATAAATCTGTTCATGCCCAGATGTGAGAGTGAGGCTGGGGATGTGAGTGGGCCCACTTTTCCTGCATCCACTGCTTTGGTACCACATGGCTGTCATGCAGACATTTTCAAAGGCAATGCAAACACTGGGTTTCTCTTTATTTGTTGTCTTTGGGACCTAATGCCAGCTTCAGATATGGTCACTCCAGAGGATAGGGGTTCTTGCCTCCAGATAGGAGTTATTCTGTGATGACATCCAGTTTCTTCCAATGTCCAAAGAAAGCATAAAAATAAACAAAATCAGGGGCTGGAGAGATGGCTCAGCGGTTAAGAGCACTGACTGTTCTTCCAGAGGTCATGAGTTCAATTCCCAGCAACCACATGGTGGCTCACAACCATCTATAATGTGTTCTGATGCCCTCCTCTGGCCTGCAGATGTACATGCAGGCAGAGCACTGTATACATAATAATAAATAATAAATCTTTAAAAAAATAAAAAAAAATAAAAAATAAACAAAATCAACCAAAGTTTCACTGAGCCAAAAGGCCTATGGGATTGATGTATGGCTCATGCTAAAGCACAGCTGTGGAAGGCTCTCTGTAGGTGACTATCTTCTGTGTTGATGTCTTGTGTTCTGCTTCCTTGAAAGTACTTGATAGTCATGTGACTGCTACCTTAAATTAAATCATATCTGAGCTTTTCTTTCTTCCATGTATTTGGGCACACCAGAACATTGCTGAAGGATTTTTTAACACCTAGTACAAAGGCATTATATAATAGGAGAAGTATGTGTCTGCTGTCTAACTGATAACGCCTTCTAATAAGGAGAGGGGTTCCAACAGACATCAAGAATGCCAAATGGAAAACACCAAGTGGATACATAACAGAGTGCAGGCTGTTTGGTCTTCTTGGCTCTATCTTACACTCATACTTTTACCAGTCAGACTATCAGCTACCAGTAGGGCTACCAGGAACCGCAAGGAAACAGTGTGTCTGACAAGGCAGAAGCAAATAAGATGAGAGGAACATAGACTCGAGGCAGTAGTCAGTTCTTTGGCAGAACAAATAGACTGATAACCTCATTCCAAGCTCTAACTTAGTTTGTGCCAAAAGCTGCAAGATGCCAAGTGGCATAAAAGTGGTAGCCTTCTCAAGGGTCCCCTCCAAGAACCCTCATAAACCCCTCTGAAACACGCCTTCTCTTGTTATCACCTCCAGACATATTCGGGGTTCCTCCCCACACCCAGTGCTTGCTGGCTTCAGGCTGCAATCCAACTCGTAAAGCCTTGGCAAAGTGCTAGTGTGTGGGGTGGTGACTTAAAAGGGCCTATTCTTTCCATAAGCCACCCTCAGGAGATGGCATTTTATCACAAACAACATGAGGATCTGAAACTTGATTTTAAATAGGCTTAGTTGATGTGATAAATGGCTCTCTTTGGGTGACAAGCATCAATACGGCTACAGATGTGATACGAGATGCTGTGCGATCAAGTTAATAAAACCTCCCCACTGTGTTGTAAGTAGGAAAGCGTATCTGATGAGGTGGTGCTAGCCCAGCTCCCGGAGAAGCGGATTCTGAGACGGGAGATTGGTATGTAAGAGATTCATTGTGAGCTAAAGACAGCAGAACTCAAAGGGGGAAGCAGTATCAGGCAGTGAATCTTTAGGTTGTGATAAATGTCTGACACTGAAGGGAAAGGAGAGAAGAAAAAAATGGGGCCAAGGAGCCTCTTGCCCAATCAGGAGCAAATGCTGTCCAAACAGGGAAGTCTTCTTGTGGTCAGACATGACACACCCAAGGATCGCCATCAAGCTCAGCTATTGTCTGGAGGCTTCAGGACAGAGGTAAACTAGTTCTGTTTCTAAGGGTGGCATGTGAGAGCACTGCAGATGGACACTGCCTTCTCGATATCTCTCCTGCAGATGAGCGTCAGGGTTGTTTTCTTAAGGGAGGCTGCGAGTAGAAGGGCAATTATGATGAGGAAGAACATTAGGTCATAGAATGCTGAGATCCTCTGAGGCCATGCCTTAAGCCAAGATGCAATAGACACAGAGTGGGAAATTGGAGACATCCTCTCTCTGGAAGACAGTCCGCCAAGCTGACTGAATGGCAACGTCTTGGTTTTCTGTCCAGTTCCACAATATAAGCCCATTAACTCACTACTTTTAAATTTATTGTAATGAATGTTGATACTCCACCATTTATTGTGTGCTACCCCTGACCTGGTTAAAAAAACAAAAAACAAAACAAAACAAAAAAACAAAAACAAAACAACAACAACAACAACAAAAACCCAAGTCATTACAACGGTACACACTAAGGGCTGATGGAAACACACAATTATTGCAGGAGTCCAGGGGACAGAAGAACAAAACTGTGAAGTGATTGAGAGGTTTGTTTTTGCCTTGAGCCCTGCCAACATACTTCAAACAGCACCAGCTCTGATGTCTGTACACCTGAGCTCTCCAGGTGGACTGAGATAGCTGAGCAATGGGTGGCCATCCCTGGAGCAGAGAGCTCTCTGCTGGAGGAGAAGTCAGGATCTCAGGTACTGAGGGAATGACTTTGGGCTCCACTGGGATACAGCATCCATTTTTAGAAACATGACACACCCAGCCCACTCCAGCAAGTTCTACTCTAAGTGGAGAGAGCTAGGCAGATTTCAGCTTTGGAAACAGACACTCATAGAGTCGTAGACGAGATTGCCAACTTAGAATGGTGGGATACTACTTAACCCATGGGTGTCCTTTTAGTTACATAGACCCCCCCCCAAGTCCAAGAATTTAAATGGTGATCAAAGAAGTGTCACATTCAGCCACCCCTTGATGTGCAGTGGTCCAAAATGGAGATCTGCGGTAGGCGTTGGGGGATGGGATCATATATAAAACATGGTCCCTGTTTTTAAATGGCAGTTAATAGCAGATCTGGACAATTCCATAACCCCCAGATCGGTGCTCTCCTTTTTCCCTCAAATACCTATGGGCATCTCTGAGAGCTCTAATCATTACCAGAACATTCAAGTCAGATATTTCCCTATACCTGACAACTCTGATCACTACCAGGTCCAAACGGCCTAGCAGTTCAGGCTACAGCATGGCCACCACTCCTGTCCCCACTATCCTTGTGCAGTACAGCCTTAGTTCTGCCTCAAGTCATTTAACCCATCTAAGCTAAAGTATAAAGGATGTTTCATTATCCTCACAGGCCTAGACTGGTACCTTAATCAGTCCACGTACAATCCATATTACTGTGAAGCTATATGCAGGGGCTCAAGGACTGGTGGCATCTCCTGTCATACATGTCTTAAGATTTTTTTTTTTATAAAGATGGGGAGAAATAGACCTACCCTATATAAATACAAAACCAACTTGCATGGGCAGGCTGACTTTCACCATACAGCATGAAAAATGTATCCAGTGTGCCATATTTTATCCCAAAGGTAACCCCCTTTCCCTGCTCAAAGATGGATTAACAGTCATTCTTATTTTCACTGTCCTTTTTCTCTTTAGTCCGTGGTCTTTTTATTTTAGCTACAAATCATCCCTCCGGTAAGAGAGGCTCTGTTAAGAATCACACGCTTTGTCAAAAGTCACATTCTTCTTCTAATTGTTGCCGCCTGAAAAGTCAGGTAAAATTGGTTTGTTTTTGTAGTGAAGTCACTGACATAAATTTTCCAGGATTAAGGCCGTCTCAGCAAGCCAGCATGCTTGTATCAAGGAGGACTCCCTCAGCCCCCTCCTCTCTTTTTAAGAAGAGAGAAAGAGGATGATTCCTTTTCATAAACTCCAGTACTCGGGGAGAGTCACACACACATTCAACATATCCAGCTCGGTGTGGACCAGTCAGTCCCTTTTAGGTCACAGACTATGGGTTCAAACTAAAGCTTACATGAAAACAAGGGAAATAACTTGGATTTTTTAAATTCCCTCATAATCTCACCATATTGCTTGTTTTTCCTCCCAGTCTTTGGCTCTTCTTTGTTTGTTTATTAGTTTTAACCCAGATAAGATAAAACATTAGACTTAGGGTTAGAAAGAGCCAAGTTCAAGTTGGAGGTAGGGCTCAGCGGTAGTGACTGCTTGGCACATACAAGGCATGCCTGGCTTTGATTCCCAGGGTATGCTAGGCATGGAAGCACACACCTATAATCCTAGTACTTGGGAGGCTGATGCGAGAATATCAGGAGCTCAAGACCAGCCTTGGCTACATGTAGAGTTCAAGGGCAGCCTGGGCTAAACGAGATCCTGGAAAGAAAGAAAGAAAGAGGATGATTTGTGGAAGGGAGTGGGTAGAAGCAAATGAGGGAAAAGGGATGAAAGGAAGAAAGGAAAGAACGAGAAAGAAAGGACAAGCCAAGTTCAAAATCCCTCTGTCTCTGCTTTTGTCTCTTTTGGCCCCTAGCTCATGCTCTGCCTGTTCCCCCAGCTGCTACTGGAGAGCCAAAGGACCAAATACATATGGAAGTTGTGCCCCAGAGACCCTTAATAAAACTTATTGGTTTCACTCCCTTGACTGTAGCTGCCTCTGAAATGAGCCTCACAATGGGCAGCCCACTTAGGGGTCTTGCACACATGAAGCTGGGACATCTGACTTACAAACAGCAGTTTAGCTGCTATGACCATCTCAGCAAGTCTACGCTTAGGCAAACCCACCCAACTTGATGCACTATTGGCTGGCACATATTTGCCAGGAGAACCCAGCTAACCATGTCTAGAGGGTGAAGAAATGTATTTTCCCTCGACTTTCTCCCCTCTTCCTGTATTTGATGGCCTGACAGTATGTCAGTGACTAAGTTTGCCAAGACACTTTCCTTTCGTCTTGCAAACACTGTCTACTGAGAACCACCTTTTCTTTGTCCTGTATCACTCTCCTCTCTCTCCTGCCTCTAACTTCCTGCTAAAATCATGGTTGCCCCTAAATGCTCACTTTTAAAAGGTCTGAAAAACTTGCATCACTCTAAGACATAGACTCCCAAGAACTCCCTATCCCATGATGAATTGTGTGCAAATCTCTCAGGCTGCATTTCACCCTCTCCCTCATTTGGCTCTGTCTTCCTTTCTGAACCGGGAAGCAGCCTGAACTCAATCCCAAGCAGTCTGGCCTCCTCAGCTCTCTTTTTCTTTCACCCACTTTGAATTATCCTCTACTCCTTGCCATATTCAACGTTCATCCATCTTTCAGTAGTCGTCCCAAGCCCTCTTTCCTTCCACTGCCCATTTTCTATCAGCAGACAACTCCTATGAGCTTTGGGCTCAGATGGTCTCTGTTACTTCTCAGTTATGAAATGGACAGCTCACTCACACTCATGCCGCATTTGCCAAGTGGAGAGAATATCTCACTATGTTTTGGGGAGAATTAAATGAGATGAAATGTAGAGGCCAGATGGGGCGATTATTGCAAGTCTCTCATCATCATCCATTCAGCCATAGTTTATCACCAGTCAGCGGCAGTGCTCCATAATTTGACCATATTAGATTTTGCTTGTGACCAACTGCGGAGATTCTGTGGCAACTTCTATGGTGTAAGAATTTAAAACTGGGGAAACTGAGGTCATGTGATAATCTATAAAATGCAGTGGAAATAAGGTTCCATTTATTAAAACAACTCACCCAGGCAGAACTCTGGACTAAGGGACTCTAGCAATATTTTATGCATTTCCTTTTGGTGGAAGTTGATTTCCATTTATATAGTCCTTTGCACATCGGATACTCTGATGGGGCTCCATGCCCATGCAGCGTTAAAATGATGCCTCCACGTTCTGTTTCTGTGTCAGGGCCAGGCCAGAGCCATCCTGTCTGCACTTCCTTCTTTACCCAAGCATCGTCTGCACTTTGATGTGGTGACTTGAGCTATGACCCTCCCTTCTCGGGACTCCTTGGAGGAAGTGACTTCTACTTGCCTCTTGGCCACAGGGGACCCATTATCTCTGCCCCCTCCCCTGCCCTGCCTTTGTTTTTCTCTGTTTCTTCAAACTAAGTTCTCCCTGGACCTTCATGAAGGGTTCAGCCTGTCACCACTGAAAGAATCTGTCTTGTTTTTGATACCTAACCACCACCACCATATTTAGGAGAAGAAATCAGCTCCATGGGCCAGGTCAAGCTTCTCCTCCCTGAAACTACACAGGTAGGACAGTGAACCACCTGTCTTTTAAACTCACCCTTCCTCCTCTTTTCCTCTTTCAGGCCAGTATCTATTTGACTCTTTGTTCTTTTAATGTTTCTTCTTCCCCCATTTTTTCCCCCTTGGATTCTCTTCTTTCCTACAAGAATAATTTGGCTTTGGGCCCCAAGATCTGCAGTGATGGGCAGCTGGGCTGTGTCAGGCATTCTCTGGATGCCTCCAGCCTCCTCCTCGCTGACTGACTGCAGACTCCAGGAAGGGAGGGAGGGATGTTGTAGCCCTTTCAATGGGGGAAAGAGATGGGAGCTATATTTTGCACTGAAATGTCTTCTCTCAAGTTTCTATAATTGAGCTCACTTTGCCATGGCATTTTTTCAATGACTCCTGACTAGGCTCCATTGATAGTTCTTCTAGTCACGTGATATGGCTGTTTTCATAAGAATGTAGAGGCCTAACCTTATCATACAGTTAAAAGTTGTTTCTTATGGTACATAAACATATAGTATCATGTTTTACTTGCTTGGCCTAAACACTACATCCCCAAAACTACAGAGGAAGGGGAAAGTAGTTTACCCTCAGTTTACCCTGCCATGGACATAGCTTCACTACTACCTATGATATCTATTGGAAGGTAAGCCAACAAACAGTCCCAGAAAAAGAAAATAAAAATAAGATTACACCTAACAGAATCTCTCATTTAAGAAAGAGGGAAAGCCATTGCTAATATAACATTCACCAATTTATTTATATAGCAAAGAATTCTTTATTGTATTAGGATAGAAAGCTATTGAATGGGCTGATGTCTTGTCACAGGTAGCTCCACATGTACTTCCCTTTATCTCTTCTGTGACAGTCTTTCTATACACAGAGTCTTTATAGAGACTGTACCTTTCTTTTGTATCTATATGAGTCATTTATACTCAAGAAGCATTTGTTGAGAGCTGGTTACGGATGGAGGAGGATCTCTGAGCTGCCAAATCCACAGCCACTTTGCACTCAGAAACCTGCCTACAGGTTTCTAGTTTTTGTAACTCATGACTGTTACCCTGACCACAGCTGGTCAGACTAGGGAGTGAGCATCTAACTAAAGACAATGATATTTTGTCTGGCAGCATCACAGAAGTCTTACTGGTGAGACATGTTTGTCCCCCAGGAGAAGTCCACACTGAGTGTCACACAGAGGACCATTACTTTTCTTTGGACCAGCTGGAATGATAGACTAGAAACAAAAGAATAGTAGCACGAAAAAGAGAACAGGAGTCATTTAGATGACCTCAAATGTCAGATAGAATTGTCACTGATGTTGATTTACCAATCCTGCAGTTCATTGATCAAAACTAACACTTGGTTTAAAGGTGTTCCAGTGGGCCAACTAGATGCCTCAGCAGGTAATGAATGGTACTTGCAATCAAACCTGTGTACCTGAGTGTGATCCCTGAGACCCACGTGATGAGAAGAGAGAACAGACCTCATAAGTCGTCCCCTGATCTCCCCATGTGTAAGCACATACAACAACAAAACAAACAACAACAAAAAAAGATGTTCCAGTGGCCATGAGGCTCAGTAGGACAGTTGCTGGGACTGCTTCACCCATTACTTATTATTCCATAGAGTACCTGTGCTGAGCAGCTGTCAATAGAGGTCATGGGAATGTGCTCTATTTCTTGCATCCTAAAGTGACCTATCAGTGTGCTGGTGTGCCCAGTGATGTCAGTCAGCTAATGTTTCCACTAATGCTCCTAGGATGGATGGATGTGGCAAATTACCATGGTAAACTCGATGACTTAAGCTAACCCAAGCTTATTCTTGGAAAGTTCTAGAAGTTGGAAAATTCAAATCAGTTTTAGCATGCTAAAATCAAGGCATAATTAAGGCTGTCTTTTTCTAGAGGCTTGTGGGGGGTCCCATTTTCTTGCCCTGTCTAGATCCGGCTTAGTGCATGCCGCGAGTCCAGTGGATGATGCACAAGGCTGTGGGGGTCTTGCAAGTAGACTAGGATAAAAGAGGCCAAGTGTTTTAGCAAAGCCTTTTTAATAAATGAAAAAAAAATCCTTTTCTTACCTCTGTAGTTTCTCCATCTTAGGATTCCAGAAGAGGTAGAGTAATAATTCTGGTAAATGTGTGGCCAAGGTGATGTTGCTCTGCTCCCTGCACGGCTGTCTTGTTCAGCTTGTACCTTTATCCAACAGGAAACAACTCTGCTACCCTTAGTGCCTAAATGCGAGACTGAAGTAATAAATGCACAAATGCATTATATGCATTTCATCGGACATTGATGTAGCGGACTGTTAGTAAAGGGGGCTTCGTTTAGTTTAATGAAGTTAATTTAAAAGTATTAGTGTTTTAAAGTGAGATGCTCAGCAGAGGTGACAATATCTTTGTCATTACTTTCCTGGCATGAATATACTCTCTCAGTACTTATGTAGGAGGTTGGTTTTCATTATTAGGCATCCACTTGCTCATAACAAATGGGTGTGCCAGTCACCTTTTGGTTCAGATAAGAGGACAATTTTATTTAGGCTCATGATTTCAGAAGTCTGAGTCCCTAATTGCTAAGCCTATAGCAGCACAGCACATCATAGCAAGAGATGCAGTGGATGAGAGAGACAGGAAAGGGACCCGATCCCAGCATCTCTTGAGAGTGCATCCCTAATGACCTATCTTCCTCCCAACTACCTCTGAAAGGTTCCATTGCATCCCACTAGCACCACACACAGAGGTCAAATCTTTAACCTATGGAACTTTGGGGGTCATTTAAGATCCAAATCAATAGACAGAGCTAGGAGGAGGGGAGAAGGAAATGGGGGAGGGTGATCTGAATCAAAAGTTAAGACATTTAGAGACCAGTACTGAAGAAAGTTTGATTTTTCATCGTTAAGAATTCCCTAAGTGCCCATTAGCGAGCTTATGTGTTATACAGGATTCAAAGTCCAAGGAGGTGGAGGGTGGGTGGTTAGATGGATGAGTGAAGGGATAAATGGGTGATGCATGGATGTGAGGACGTAGACAACTTGTCTGAACCGGAAACTGTAGATCTAAGATCTCTGCCTCTGAATCCAGATGGAGGACAGTGTAAAGTCACTGGATTCAGAAAAGCATCATTTGAAACTTTTGTAACGTTCATTTGCATCTTCTTTGGTTTTCTTTTCCAGGTTGTATTTTCCTGAAACCCATAGTGACTGGGATGACTTATGCTTGGGGCATCAGAAGATAATGTCCCTGTTGTACAGTAACTGTAGCAATGCCACTTTGCTTTCTTCTCTGGCTATCTTTGTCAATTTTAAGTGATTTAACACTCCTTGCATTTCTTTTTATGCACAGCTTTTTTCTCCCAGGATTCTATTTTCTCAACTACTTACAGTGATTGTTCTATGACTCAGTAGAGGCTGGTCGGTGAATTACCTTTGGCTGCCTCTTAGTTTGTTAACAGTTTTACCTGTTGTGACTGAATAGGCCTGGACAATCTCTCTTGTTCCTAGCTCTCTTTGATTTTATTTAGCCCAGTCTACTCAACCAGGCTTACCTCTTGCCTCTTTCTACACAGAAGCCAAATCGAGCCACTCACAGCTGCCATGGGGGCTGCTGTTTTGGCACCCCCATGTGGTTCACTCTGCCTCAAAGACCTTTCCTCTTCTGTGCTCCCCTCTTCCTGTCCCTTCTGCTATCAGTCCTCAAAATTCCAAAATGGAAAACACTGGACTTGAGGAAACTTCCACTGACCCCTTTCCCCCCTCATCTATTACCAAGTACACTCTTCTGTATGTCAAACAAATTAATAGGGACAGAAAATATGAAATATACTGCAATCCAAACAAATATGGCAAGTGTCCAGAGTCTGAGAGAGGTTCCAAGCACAGATGAAAGGTCCCAAAACCAGAGGCTCTGAAACCAAAGAGCCAAATGGGGATTAGATTAGTGAATAATACCACCAAAAGGCAAATGAAATAACCAAGGTGGGCTTTGTAAAGTTTGACAGAGCTTCTCTTCTTTGTTCCAGGTGAATGTGCTTCCTAGATCACATTTAGCTGGATCCTAACACATCCCAGGGCCCAGAAGATAAGTCTCCTGCTTATGGCACTGACTCTTGAGGATTCAGTCAGTCAGAGCTCTGGCCAAGGAAAGAGGCACTCAAGAGAGCATTCATAGTCATTCTGAGCATCAAGGGAAGGGCATCTTTTATAGCCAGTTCTCTTCTGTTCCCTCCAGGAGGACAATGGCATCATGACCAATAGAGTGGTGCCATGCTGACAGTGGACACATCAAGGTCTCCTAGAATTGGGCTGAGTGAGGAACACCTAAGCACACTACACTGACTCATCTCTCCATGCTATCTGCCACCAGGCAACTCTAGCTCATGTTGTGTTGACAAAACTAGTCCGCACAGAAAATATCAAATACACTACAAACCAATGAGCAGTCATAGCATGGCCACCAGAGATTGCTCTTTCCTGGCTGTGCTTAATTTCTTAGTTGAGGTGGTGTTAATTTTCAGTAGTGGACACTCACCATGAATAGCCACCTAGACTCTAACTATCATGTCCAGTCACAAGAGGATGGGTTCTGAAAGTAAGCAATGAAAGTACCTGTCTGCAAGGAGAGGCATTGGCATGATGACAGAGACATCCCAGTCTTTAAAACCAATGTAGCAGAGCTCCTGGACTCTATCCCAAGTTTCTTCCAGGCAACGAAGACAGTTTCTCCAGGTTCCTGCATTGAGCTCTTGCACTGGCTTCCCTGGGTGATGGAGTGTAACCTGTGAGCCAAATAACCCCTTTCCATCTGCTGTGATATGGCCATGCAGGGTTCCTGTGTGACCCTCCTGCCATACTTGAATAAGCCCGTTTCCTGCTTAGCCTGACCAGAATGGATTCTGGGTTGGCAACTTAGAGACTTGACCAATCAACACCCAGTCTTATTGGAAACAGAAAACTCAGACTTCAGGAACTACAGATTTTGTTACTTCAGCCAAAGTAAACACTTGTTTTCCTTAAAACAAAAATATGATTAATTTATACAGGGTATCAAATAGGCTGGGCTTCTTTACAATTCATTTTTAAAATCACATTTCTTTTTTTTTTTTTTTAATTTTTCTTTTTTTCAGGGAAGGAAGGATTTTTTATTTTAATTTTATTAATTTATTCAAATTACAACTAAATTGTTATCCCATCACTTGTATCCTCCCATTCCTCCCTCCCTCCCGCTTTCACCCTATTCCCCTGCCCTATGTCTAAGACCAAGGGGGACCTCCTCCCCCACTATATGGTCATAGGCTATCAAGTCTTATCTTGGTAATCTGCTTATTCTTTCTCTGAGTGCCATCAGGCCTCCCCACCAAGGGGAGGTGGTCAAATATGGGGCACCAGAGTTCATGTCAGAGTCAGTCCCCACTCTCCACATAACTGTGGAGATCAGAGTAGGGGTTCAATGTTTACTACTTGCATTGTCCTTAGTTAGTGCAATAGTTTGAGCAGAACCCCCTGGGCCCTGATCCTAAAGTCACATTTCTTAATGCAATTTTGAAGTCACCTGATAGAGATGTTTGGGCACAGTAATTGTCCTCTGATGGTGCATTTGTAGGAGGCACAGGAACCCATGAACATGTTCAGTGTCTCCACACATTTGGCTCACTTCATTCTTAGTAACCTAAGTTCTCAGAGCCACTGCAAGGATGGGCCCTGCTGGTAGGACAGCTGTTGCCCACAAGCACTGATCTTGCTGGGTCTGTGTTTCAGATGTTATAGAATAACCATGAAGTTAGACCTCCTTTTCCTTTGAAGAAGAATGGGTAAGAGATTAAAGAAAAGGGAAAAAATTACAGTAATTCTGTATGAGTTTCTGGACCAGTATCAGCTAGAATTAAGAATGAGGGAGTTTTTCTTACCTTTTCCCTCTAGATTACTAAATCATATGCAGAGTCCTGAGATTTATGCATGGTTTCTCAAAAAATTTATTTCAGGTTACCTATAATGTTCCACATTTGCCAGATGTCATCCCAACACCATTTTGAGTTGATTGGTTAGGCCTTACATAAGAAGAACCATGTTTACTGAGAGATGCCATGTTTTAAAACATAAGCCATTGAGGACATTAAGAACATGTGTTTCTTTCTTTCTTTCTTTCTTTCTTTTTTTTTGTCAGACTCATGGCCACCAATCCTCATTCCAAACTTTAAGTCTCTGTGGATCAAAAGTCCTGCCAGTGGAGAAAGCATAGCAAAGCCATAGAGAAACGTTAGTCTTGGCAAGTTGCACAAGGAGAGTGGGAAGCAAGAAGCCAACAAAACACAGAGAGGAAATCCTACCTTGACCCTCTTCACAGAAATGTCACCGAGAAACAACAAACAAGCAGCCAGCAGTGTCTTTCTATCGCTGAGAAAATAATTAAAAAGAGCATGCTCTAAATGAATGACCTCCATTGGCTTTGCTCTTTCCAAAACGTGGAAGCCCAAAGTAGAAAGGTCTGTGGGATTTAGTCTCTGGAAATCAAGAGGAGGGCAAAAGCCAGGCGACTACCCTTGGCATAGGAATGGCTGAATGTCTCCTTCTAAATAAGAAAAATCAGACTCCAGGGATCATGTTTGTGCCTGTTACAAGAGAGCCTTCTTGGGGCATATAGAGCATTGGAAGCCACGAGGGTGGGATGTAGCCTGCTCTCCTGGTGTGAAGTCAGGCCTCAGAGTTGCTTCATAGCCTCTACTCTCCACTCTTGATCAGCCTTCTTTTGGGAGACCAAGAAAGGAAAGATGGAATCTGAATGTTCTTTCTCTTAAAATAAAAGAAACACATTACTTTGTATACATTCTGAAACTCCACTGGACCACCCCCCAGCCCTGAAACATAAGAATTTAATGCAGAAACACCACCACATCCAACACTTCAACAGTTTGAAGTCATCCTGCCATTTCCCAATAGAAACATCAGAGACACTCTATGATGGCTAATCTTAATTGTCAACTTGATAGAACCAAGAAAAGGGGTCCTCAACTTAGAAATAACCTCTATCAGATTGGCCTGTGGGCTTGTCTATGAAGTATTCTTTTTCTTTTAAATTAATTAATTTATTTACTTTATCCAAATCACAGGTCCCTCCTTCCTCTCCTTTCCCTCTCTCTCTCCCATCCTTCTCCCTCTTTCCTTTTCCCCTTCTCCTCAGAAAAGAGGAGTTTTCCTCCCCATATCAACCTACCCTGGCACATCAAGTCAGATCAGGACTGAGCTCATCCTCTTCCACTGAGACCAGACAAGGCAGCCCAGCCAGGTGAAAGTGATAAAAAAAATTAGACAATAGAGTCCATGTCAGAGACAACGCTCTACCCACCCACTCCACTTGCTAGGGGACCCACATGAAGACCAAGCTGTGCCTCCATTACATATGTATCAGGGGCATAGGCCCAGTCCACACATGACCTTTGGTTGATGCTTCAGTCTCTGTAAGGCCTCATGAGCCTAGGTTAGTTGACTCTGTTGGTCATCTCATGGAGTTCTTGTCCCCTGCAAGTCCTTCTATCTTTCCCCAACACTTCCAAAAGACTCCCAGAGCTTCACCTAATGCTTGGCTGTAGGTCTCAGCATCTATTTCAATCCACTGCAGGATGGGGCCTCTCAGAGGACAGTTATGCTAGAATTCTGTCTGCAAGTATAGCATTAATAGTGTCAGGGGTTGGCTCTCTCCCATGTGGTTCACCTAATGCTTGGCTGTAGGTCTCAGCATCTATTTCAATCCACTGCAGGATGGGGCCTCTCAGAGGACAGTTATGCTAGAATTCTGTCTGCAAGTATAGCATTAATAGTGTCAGGGGTTGGCTCTCTCCCATGGGGTGGGTCTCAGGTTGACTCAGTCATTGGTTGGATATTCCCCCAATCTCTGCTCCATCTTTATCCCTGCACATCTTGTAGGCAGGGGAAATTTGGGGTTGAAGGTTTTGTTGGTTGGTTTGTGTTCCCCTCCCTCTACTGGAAACCTTGCCTGGATAGGAGGTAGCCATTTCAGTCTCCATGTCTCCTACTGCTAGGAGTCTCAGCTAGAGTCACCCCCATATCATTCCAAGAGCCTACCTTGTCACAAGTCTCCAGTTTGTCCCAGAGATGCCCCACCTTGGTTTCCCTTCTCTCTTCAATCCTTTGCCCCACACACACACAAGCTGTCCCCACATCTGATCCCCATGCTCATTCCTCTTCCCACATCCCCTCCTACCCAGTTCCATCTCTTTATAGACTTCCGATGTCAAGCATTTCTTTAAGTCTTTCTCAGCTATTAGAGATTCCTCTGTTGAAAATTCTCTGTTTAGCACTGTGCCCCCATTTTTAAATTGAATTATTTGGTTTGTTGGTGTTTAATTTCTTGAGTCCTTTATATATTTTGGATATTAGCCCTTTGTTGGATGTAGGGTTGGTGAACATCTTTTCCCGGTCTGTGGGCTGCCGTTTTGCTCTATTAACAGTGTCCTTTGCCTAACAGAAGCTTTTCAGTTTCATTAGATCTATGGGTATTTTCTTAATTGGTAATTGATGAAAAAGAGCCTGGCCCACTGTGGGCAAGTACCATGCCTGGGTGGGGGGGGGGGCTGCATAAGGAAAGCAGCTTGCCATGAGTCTGCCAGCAAGCCAGTAAGCAGAGTTCCTGCAGGGCTTTTTCTTCTTCAAGCTCCTAAATTGGATTCCATGGCTTCCCCCCATAAAGGGACCTGTAAGATGGTCTAAATCCTTTACCTCTCCCCAAGTGGATTTTGGATTTTATTTTTATCCAGCAGGAAAAACTGATACTGCCTGAATCTTTTCCTTAAGTTGCTAACTTTGGTTGATTAAAAAAAAAACTTTATTGGTTCACAGAACAATAATTCTATATGCATCTTGAATATAGAATAAGAACATTTACTATCCACATAGAACATCTGTTCCCAACAGTTAAAAAAAATGCAAGGGAGCAGACCATAGCACTTCTCCCACTTTGAGTTTGTTGGTCTTAGAACGTGTGTTCTGTGTAGGCTGTTTTATTTAAACTACAGTGGGATTTACTTCCTTTCTCTAGAACTTGTGAGTAAAGTAAATAATAGAAATCATGTTTCATAGTTAAAAAGTTCCAAAAATCAGTCTTGTTTAAGTAGTTTCAGCTCAACTATATTGCTTGGCCAGCACCCAGAACAAGAATCAGTATGTGTCTAGCGTCAACTTGGGAACACCTGGATTTATGACTCATTTCTTCACTTGTTCCGTGTTTCCTGTGATTGATATGAACATGTTTCATTTTCATTGAAAAAACTCCAGCCTCAGTTCACAAAAAAAGTCAATAAGAGCCATGGTGAGAAATGGTCTCTATGTTACTAAACAGAAATGGAGTATTCACATACAAGTGCTCACCCACATCACGGTGACTGAATTTGTTTCCAGATGGGCTGCCAGATGAAGGTTACTGTCAGCCAAGCCAAGAGAGCACAGAAAGCGACTGTCAAGAACAATCAAGATGCCCTCCAACCAAAGAGAAAGTTAATGAGGATGGGATCTGAGTGTCTTGTCAAAGTCAGCAGTGTTTATCATGGGCTGAGTGAATCAGTAAGTCATTCAAACAGCACAGACATAGTTACACATCCTCCCCGACACACAGAGAAGACAATGAAAGGACATTCTAAATACAATACGTGAGGAGGGAAGCTCATGTCCTAATGTCTCAGATTCGAGTCTTTTCTCTAGAGACTATCTCAACAATTTTGTAGTAAGGTTATGTGGTATGTGTGTGCACTTGCATGGTGCAGGGGATGTGGGTGTTTAATATAAACATTTCAGGGCATTCAGCCTGCACTTGAGGAGATGTACTTTTAGAACAAATACAGAGATGTTCGCTTTATAGCCTGCATGCCTTTATTTCCTCAGTGTTATGGTGATCTCGAGTCACAAGGGCAAAACCAGACCTTGTTCTGGGTATTGTATAAATATTCTTATGAAGAAAATTTCCAGGCGCTCTGACTTTGCCTTCACATCCATCTCCATGGAGACAAGCAAACAAAGCTTTATCTACGTGCCACTGGAGCAGCCTGAGCAAAGATGCTGCCAGTTGCTCCTGTCCTCTGGGAGGATGCCAGACACTAGCTTGGGCTTTGTTTTCAGCCTCTGTGTTCCCTCGAGAGCAGCTTTTCTGTTGGAAGCAGAACATCTCAGTTGGAGTGAGGGCAGGGATGCCACTATCTCGGTGCTGTGTCAGCCACTCACACCTATGGTCACATCAAATCTTTGAAGCAAACTTGCAGAAAGAGCCAGTTAGTCCCTACGTTTTGTACATAAGAAAACACAAGTTAAGGCTACTTGCACGAGGCTACTTGCTACTGAGCCCTTATCCTTGAGTTCATAGTTTTCTGCATTCTGCATGTGCATGAGAGTATGCATGTGTACAGAATCTGACTGGTTTGCATCTTGTAGACTGGGTAACTGAAGTCTTTAGGAAGGACCAATTCTGTGTTCCAAAGACCCTACAAAAGACATGGCACAAATTGCTAAGACCTGGCAAGACCCTCCTTTCCTCATGCTATTCCTCACATGTGAGCTTCGAACACACATTCCTGACAAGGTGTTCTGACACTTACATGATGAATGCTTGCTTCTTTTATTTGTAAGTGTTGTATAACTCTCTCTCCTGTCTGGCTGAACATAGGCTACCCAAGTATCATTTGTATGGATAGTTCTTTCAGAGCTTACTATTTGGTGGCAATAGGAAACACTTTCAAGCCACTTCTGGATGTGAATCCTGGTTCACTGACAAATATCCTTGAGTTCAAGATCCATTGGGACCACAGCTGTCACCAGCACTGAGACACAATGTGGTAAGCTGTGGTTTTGTAAGCTGAAGACAAACAGTGAGTGTTTAAATGTCAGCGTTAATGTCTAAGGCAACATAATACAGAGCTACCTCACCCTGAGGGTCTCTATGTAATAAATTGAGTGCCACTAGTTGGTCATCATGGGCCAGGCTACACAATAAAAAAATGCACAGTTCTATAAATTAAGCATGTCAGAGGTTCACTGTCCTTTGGGAACTTCTGTTAGGTACCGTGTTCCACAAGCACCTGTAAGAGCCGCCAAAAGAAAGGCTTGCTCCATCTTGTTCTGGGACCATGAGTCCAAAGCAGAGCTTGGCTCCTGTGTCTCGCATTGCCCTGGTATCGTCTCTCCATCGCTCTTTGCTGTGCAGTGGCTGACTCTCCCCCTGCTACCTCCTCGGGGTAGCCTGATGCCCTGTGCTGGGGTCTGGGGAAAGAGATCAGAAGAAGCTTTAATGAGAAGTATCTGGTCATCTAGCTCTACTGGGAGTTATCTCCACCAAATGTCACACTGGAAAGGAGCCAAATGGGTTATGTTTTGTTTTGGGGTTTTGTTTTTCGAGGCAGAGTTTCTCTGTATAGCCCTAGGTGTCCTGGAATTCGCTCTGTATACCAGGCTGGCCTCGAACCCATAGAGGTCCAACCTGCCTCTGCCTCATGAATGCTGGGATTAAAAGCATGTGTCACCACCGTCTGGTGCCAAATGAGGACACATCTATCCATTAAGGCCAATTGGTGCCCTGATAACTAGGCCTCCTGAGAAACTGTGCCACCTCAAAGCACTGGGCTCAGCCTGTGGTGAATGCTTCAGTTAAAACTACTCTGAGACAGGATTGGGCTGTGCACACACAGAGAGAGAAAGAGTACACTTGATTTCTAGCTATTTCCAGGAAGTAGATTTTTCTGAATCACATTTTATGGCAGCAGTTCTCAACTTGTGGGTCGAGACCCCTTTGGCAGTTGAAAGGTCCTTTCACAGAGGTCACCTAAGACCATCAGAAAAGACAAATATTTGCATTATGATTCATAGCAGCAGCAAAATTATGGTTATGAAATCACAACAAAAATAATTTTGTGGTTGAAGGTCACCACAATATGAGGAATGGTATTAGGGGGCCATAGTTAAGAAGGTTCAGAACCACTGGTCTATGGGTTAAAGGAGACAAAGTATCTGTTATAAAAACAAAACAAAACTTCTTTGCTTAGGGCTGCAGATAACTTCTCTTACAGAGGACCCAGGTGTGTGACTTACAACCTCCTGTACATCCAGTTCCAAATGACCTAGCACCTTCTTTTGGCCTCCTAGATCACCCGCACACATGTGGTATACATAACACTGATGAAGACAGACATATATACATGAATACAGTTTTAAATCCTTTTAAAAGATGCCATCAATGTTTTAAAAACTACCTTACAAAGTGCCATAAAATGAAAAGCCGATCCAATGACTGTCACCACGTGATTGGCAAGACAAACTGTGGTGAATCCACACACTTTGGATATAGTTAGCAAAAAAATAAAATAAAATAAATGCAATGTATTATTATGTAAATAGGCATGGTTTAGTCTTAAAATAACTGTGGCTGAGTGGAGAAACCAGATGAAAGAGAAACCGAACAAATGAATCCATCGTGTCAAGGAAATACAGGTGGAGCTGCATGATAGGAGTGTGATCAGGGAGATGTGGGGAGAAGAGTCGCAAAGGGGCATCAAGAATTCTCTCAAAGCTGGGCACCATGGCCCATGTCTGTAATCCCAGCCCTCAGGGAGCCAGAGGCAGGTGGGTCTCTGTGAGTTTGAGGCCAATTTCATCTACAAAGTGAGTCCTGGACAGTCAAGGCTACAAACAGGAAACCCTTTGTTGAAAAACAAAACAAAGAATTCTCTCAAATCCTCACACATCCTGTTCTTTTAATTAATTCCCACGTGCTATGGACCCCTATGGTCTAAATACTTAGGTATTTTATCTTGAGTTTTTTCAGAGATGCTTGCTCTTAAAGATAAAGGGATCCAGGAGAAAGAACTGCACCTCACAGAGTCATAGCTCCAATATCAACATCAATATTTTTATGATGGAGCAGAATGGCTCAAGTGACACTTTTTTAAAGTTTTAAAATGTACCCTTCTATGGATACAACCTCAATATTTCTCAACTGCCATCTAAAGGGAGCTTTGAGATTCAGACGTTTCCAACATTTGACATAAAATGAAGTATCAAAAAATAATGCATGACATTAGCCAGGCACTCTGACTCCAAAGCAAAAACCTTTCTACTATCCTGCAAGTCTTTCCCTTAACTGCCCCTTTGTGCAGGTCTTCAGGTCATTAGCTGGCTTGAACTAAGCCAGACATGAACTTCAATGGGATAGCCAATTTTATGGCACTTTCTGTAACTCAAATAGCTACCCTAAGGATTACTTTTAATTGGCCTAGGTGGTCTGTCAAATGGATCTCACCTTCTCCTTTCCCCTGAACTTAGTCAAACTATGACATGTTATAGACAGAAAGGAGAGTGGCCTATGGAAACAAGGCAAAGTCCCCAGAGTCCTTGGACATGGCTCTGGATTAGCCTGTCCTCTAACCTTCCATGAACAGCTTAGCCTTGGTTGTTGGGATGTCTTCTAATGGTCCCACAGGGGAAAAAATATCACTGGCCCTCTGGTGGCCTTGGTCCAGCCCTGGCCATAAAAAGGGATTTCGTATCATTAGTGACTTCCCTTTCACAGTTCGTTAGCATGAAATGTCCTGGCAGCTGAAATGACAAAGGGGACCCTCTTCTCACCAATGATTTCATGGGGAGAGACAGAAAATGCTCTGTGCTAAAAGCTGCCATGGGGCAGCTGTTATTTTCTGCTTTAATTTGTGGCTCTGGCCCAACAGCAGGCAGAGATGCAGGAAAATGACTGTGGCCCTGGTCATCTGGCTTCCAGATGGCAAGTGGATCTAACTTTGCACGGTAGGTCTAAATGACTAAGCTCGATGGGTCTGGATAGCTTAGCTTCACTCCCATCACTAGAAGTCTGTGCTACCAAGGCAGAGCTACACAGTGAGGCAAACTGAAGTGTCCCAGATGGCCCCATAAAGCGTGTGTTTGTGTGTGTGTAGACATACATTACCCACATAAAGTGCAACCAAATGCTTTACTCAATATTTCTTGACTGTCATCCAAAGGGAGGTAGGAGATTTGCCTGTGTTACCCCATGAACAAGTTACATTTCAGGTCAGGACATGAAGTTTAAGTACCTTCTTTTCAAAGAATTGGTCCACCTGTTTGGTCCAGAGGAGGTAGGAGTTGCAAACAGTCGGTTCCAGAGTGCTTTCAAATGTGTGCTTCTTTAAAAGACAAATAGGAGCTGCTGCATGGGTCTCTTCAGCTTCTGAGGTGACTTCCGTATTTCTTACTAGAGTTAGGAGAGCTCATGCTTTGACTTTAAGTAAACTGCTTTCTTTTGGGGCCTACTGATTTAGCCACCATCAGTCATCGGAAGTCATTGCTAATTATCAGTGGAAAGACGGAAGTGAAAGCTGCCTTGGGTAGGGTGTCATCGCCACTCTTTTCCAACGGTGTGGCAAGTTCCTTCTAAGACATCCCATTGTGACCTCTGGGCTTAGTAATTGCACTCATGTGTAATTCCCTTTTGGAATGCGTGCTAAAGTTGACTTGCTTCTAGCAACCATGAAAAAAATGATGGTGTCATTTTTGAAATTAGGTTATGCAAGGAGTGTGTCTTTCATATTCATGTTCATTTTCTCATTTGGCTTCTCTTGTTCTCTTTCATCATCTTGCTTTTACTCTCTCATTCTTTGTCTCTCTGATGACACAGAAATCAGATGCCTTGGCATAAACTAGCCCAGTGGAGAAAGACATAGCCTTGCCAATAAACATATAACTGAACCTGGAAATAGCTTCTCCCTTCTTCCTGTCTGGACTTCAGTCACTCACTTTTGTTTTTTTTTATAATTGATTTTTAATTTTTATATTAATTTTATATTCCAGTCATAGGCCCTCCTTCTCCTCCTCCCAGTCCCACTCTCCAACCCTCTTCTCCATGCCTCTTCCTTTTCTCCGCAGAAAAGGGGAGCCCCCCCCAAGCCACTCCAGCACATCAAGTCACATCAGGACTGAGATCATCTTCATCCACTGAGGCCAGCAAGGCATCCAGTTAAGGGGAAGTGATCCAAAAGCAGGCAAAAAAGACCATGCTATAGACAGCACCCACTCAACTTACAAGGGGACCCACATAAAGATCAAGCTGCCCTTCGGTTACATATGTGTACCAGTCAGTCCATGCATGCCCTTTTGTTAGTGCTTCAGTGGCCTAGGTTAGTTGGCTGTGTTGGCCTTCTTGTGGCATCTTTGTCCCCTCCTGGTCCTTTTATCCTTTGCCCCCCACTCTTCCACAGGACTCTTGGAGCTCTGCTTAATGCTTGGCTGTGCATCTCAGCATCTGATTCCATCAGCTGCCAGGTGGGGCTTCTCAGAGAAGGGTTAGATTAGGCTCCTGTCTGTAAACATAGCAGAGAATGGTGGCTGTCTCTCCCCATGGGGTGGGGCTTAAGCTGGGCCAGGCGTTGGTTGGACATTCCCTCAGTCTCTCAGATATTTGACTCATAGAACTAGGAGAAAGTGAGTGTTTGTTACTTGAAGCCACTGAGATCTGGGGCCATTTGTTAGTGGGGCAGCAATAAATAATCACCTCAGGGGCAACGGGAGACTAACCAGTGGATGGATGAGACAAGTGGTTACAGGACTCAGTGGCCAGAAGACTCAAAGTATAAATCCATCCTGGTTTTCAGGAGGAGTTTTTCTAAGTTTAAACGGTGGATTCACCATGTGTAACTCACTGTGCATGTCAGGACTCCTCAGACACACTCCTACCATTCCTTAGGATGGGTTAAAGATGGTCCTGCCAGATTACTATTAAAAATGTTGAGGTCAGAACTCCACCCCAGACATACTAAAATAGTACCTCTTGTGGTAGGAACGGAATATGAATTTTTAGAAAATCAGCCTGGTAATTTTGTCGTTTAGTTCAGTTTAGACACTTCTGGAAAAACAAGTCACCTTTCCAAGATATATATACACATATATATACACGTATATATGTACATATATATATGCAAACACACACACACACATATAGCCATATATATATCATTCTTCAGGGGTTCCATTTGTAGGACAAGTTGCACAATCTGAAAACTGAGTCCCAGAGTGAGTTTATTATACTTACATACATTCAATGTTGGTGAAACATCAGCAACTTACATGACAAGAGAGGTCAAAGCAATATCAAAAGCTTACTTGTTCCCTCAAATCTATCAACATAGTAAGGGCATCTAGAATAATTCCATGATTTTTTTCTAAATATTCAAACCATAACAATATGTTGCTTAAACTAAATGTGATCAGACACCATGGTGTGGGAAAGGGGACTTCGGGATTAGTGTCAGACTGGCATGGGTGCTATTTCCTCTCCTCTGCTTGGCTGCCACACTAGCTTGAGGTTTCTGACTATACTCTATTTCCTTCCAATCTGGTTTGACTGGGTTATACAGGTTTTTATGTGACTGAACCATGTTCTTATATAGAATAATTTTATTGATCTTTCACTTTATGCTCTAAACAATTTTTTTTGCATCATCAAGGATTCTCCAAAATATTTTCAGGGACTCCACAACACTACAGTCTGAAGAACGTTGTGACTATATTCTTGTGGTTAAATACACAGGTTATTGTCAAGTATTCACCAGCATAAACAACACATAAGAATTATAGCTGCATAAAATTGGCCTACATGTCACATTAATTCCTTAGAAGGAAACCTAAGAACTGAAATGGCTATACCAAAGATGTGAACTTTCAAAGGCCAATGCACATCGTACACTGCTCTTCAGAAAGACTAGATGTGTCATCCCACCAGCAGAGAGAAAAGTCCCATTACAAGAGAACCTTGGCAATTTTGCCAACATAAGAAAATAGATATTCTTAAGGCCTTGATTATTTGATGCTGTCCACATATTTTCTAGTTTGAAAAAGTCGAAAGATACTTTTCTTGGCTTGATTTTAGTCATTCTAGTGAGATCAAACACTTGTACTATAGTTAGCACGGAGACTCTTTACTGGAAAATTAGAATAATAATTTTCTACATTGTGGAGATACTGGGAATACTTCTGAAGCAATTATGGATGCTTTTTATAAATCCAGTTGCATTATATATTTGAGATATGACCTTATGATCTAAATTTAGCTTATAGATATTTTCTATGTAGCTAACTCAAGCTTTCATGGGGCTGTGGGAGCAAAGATTAGCCTGTCTTCCTTCCTCCCATACATTCCACGTTACATAACCATGAAATCAGTAGCATTGTGAACCATAATGAGGGAATGTCCAGATGAGAAATGCACCATACCGTCTGTATAGATGTCTCCACATTGTCACCCTCAGGAAGGTTGGGTGTTGGGAATGAGGTGACACTTTAAGGCTTCAGTTATTTAACAGCCACGTCCTGCACCTCTGTCAGCCACACTCCTGAGTTGTTGCTCAGCTATGGGGTGCAGCAGCAACCATCAGCTTTCTTACAACAAAGGGCTAAGAACCACTCTTTCCCCTAGTAATGGGCTTGTCTGTGCAGAAACTGTCTGGTTTCAACACATGGAGAGAGGGCGAGCACCGTAAGAGAGGCGTAGGTGCCAGGACTTCCGTGCTAAGTGAATGGCTTGCTGCTCATTCAACTTCATTGTCTCCCTTATTTGAAAAAGAAAGAAAAGCAAAAGATTATGATACAGGTTCAAAAATATGCAGAAAATCTATCAACAAGTTCAGTGTAAACCATTCAAGAGGTTAAATAGTGTGTGGTTTTTCAAGGGAAAAATACAGTGGATTTAAATGTAATCCATGTTCTGTCAAACTAAAACTGCACTATCAGTGGCCTGGAATAAATGAAGCTCTTCTTGTTTTCCTGGAATTCTCTCTCTCTCTCTCTCTCTCTCTCTCTCTCTCTCTCTCTCTCTCTCTCTCTCTCTCTCTCTCTCTCTCTCTCTCTCTCTCTCTCTGTGTGTGTGTGTGTGTGTGTGTATGTGTGTGTGTGTGTGTGTGTGTGTTTGCCTGGCAGCCACAATGAAATAAAAATTGTAAAAGTAGAATCTGTCCTTTCTTATTTACAATTAAAGATACTTTAAAGTATTTGGGGACCCCTTGTGCTAGTGCCTATAAACCCACAGCAAGGAATGTTGCCTTAGTAGCTCTAAACAGACCATTCTTTTTTTTCTTCCAGATTTATGGAAGAACTTTAAAGGCATTTTGTGTACAAGCTGTAATTATGTAGTCTGTGCTTTAACTCCTTGGGAATTCGGCCAGAGTATGTGCTGCACGGTCAGACATTCGGGCTTCAATTTGTTTGGGTATGTATTTCCCAGTGATTTCTTTATTTTTTTATATGGTATCACGGTGTCTCTATAAACTTGCCTTTTTACCATCATCATCTGAAATCTCACGCAATGAGTAGTGGCTGCATGCTGGGGGTGGGGTGGGAGTGTCAGCTTCTTCGTCTCTTGCACGGAGTGTGATCTTTTGGTTGGGGGAGTTCGTGTTTTTACAGCTCGCTCTTTGCCAGAATTATGCAACAAAGCTCACAAAGTCTCTGGATGTAAGGGCCCCTACTATGCTCACCAAAGAACCCTGAAGAGACTGTCCTCCCTCCCGAACCATTCAGCTTTCACTGGGATAGGCTTCTCACTTTGCATTGTTCCCCCAGCTTGAAATATCTGTGACTACTCAAAATGGAAAGCTGTGGATCACAGCAAAGAAAAAAAACGCACACTGAGGACCACACAGGAATTGGCCACTTTCGATCTTCATGTTCCTTATACAATAAGACAAAACTTTCTAAGGTAGAACCCAGGAAAAGCCCCATGTGCTTCTCCACTATTCCCCTTGCTTTAAGCTCTCTGGCCTGGGACAAGCACAGAGCACTGTTTTCTACCACCTTATCACCAGAAATATTAATACAATTAAACAATACTATCATGTATTAGAGCTTAGAAAACGAAAAACAACAGAGCAGTGATTAAAGTGACACTATGAAATGCCTTAGTAAGTGAGGCAGTGCTGTCCCTGTGTCACATCACAGGCTGAGACTGGGTCTGTTAGGTCAGCTGACTTGCCATAGCACTTAGCAAGGAATGGTTTGTTGCAGAATTAAAACTCAGGCCCAGATCCAAGAGTTCCTTGTCTTACCACCATGCCTGCAGTAAGTGGCATGGAGGCTAAGTGTTCTTCCCTTCTTGCCTGTCAGGGAATGAGGGAAAGAAGAGATTAGAGGGTGGATCCACCGTCTAATCTCTTCTTCCTTGCCTGCAGCTAACTTGCATGTGCAGACAAAGGAAAACTAATCAAAACAACATTTCCTCCCCAATCTGTCCCAATGACAGGTTCCATGGAAAGTTGCAAGATGCATGGTCCAAAGTAAACATCAAGAGATTTGATTGTCAAGAGTAAAAAGCAGATGTAGCTAAAGACTCCACAGAAACCAGGAGAGGGGCTTCAAGGAAGTAACAGGTTTGGTCATCCACAGTCCCATGTAGCCAGGTTCTCCCCAACTTAGTCTGTCCCACAAGGAAGCGAATACTTGGGAAACAAAAAAGAGAGGCAGGTGTGGAGAGTACAAATACCCTATGGCTGCAGAAAATTTAGTCAACGTGTTGACTTGGTCAGCTGATATCCCTGCAGGAGCCAGCTCATCCCCCTTTGAATTTCAAGGCTTATGATTTACCTCACTTCTGGACAATTCTCTCACATACATAAAGATCCCCTTAGCTCTTCTTCAAATCTTCTTTTCTCTTCCAAATCTGCCTCCCTCCTTCATCTTCCCCTACTCCACTGGTTAGTCTAAGAGTGACCCTAGTGACTCAACACCCTGAATCCACACAAATGATGTTACACATACCTTGTCAAGGAAAGGAAAGGCATAAACAGAAAATCCCATTTAAACCCTATGAAATTGAGACTGTCAATCTATGGAGTTAAGGAAGCATCCATTTGTCTAGACTCTCCCTCTACAAATGACACAGATTTGTGAGAGAGAGTCTCCACTTTGGAAACGATCTCATGGGCAGTTTGGATTGTTTGGCTGCCATGTGCCCATCACAGTTTCATTCAAAAACAAAGCCTTGGCTCTGCATCAAATAATAGCCACCTGGGACAGGTGAGGCCTGGTCTCTGCTTTAAGAAGCCTGGTACTACAGAGCAAATAAGGAGAGGTTTAGGAAGGTAGAGGACAGCTGTGAAATCTTAGACTATGCTAGGTGGGGGAGAGGATAAAAAAATGTGTAGACAAGAGATGCTTGGTCTGGCTATAGGAAGAAAGGAACTCTCTACTGCTTTCATGAAAGAAAAAAAAAAAACAATGAGAAGTATTCAGCTAAGACAGGCAGTATTCTGGCAGTGTATGGGTTGGATGGTTTATATTTCTCCAAGTCCAGTTTGAAAAATCCTGGGGCTATAGGAGGGGTTCATCCCAGAGCTATTCAACTATGGCCAAAGGGTCCTTCCCTACATGCAATCTTAGGCCCTGGAACGCAATCTCTGTTCATTCTCAGCAAATAAGATGCCCTAGAGGCAACAAAACTGTTTCAGTTAGGGTGTCATGGATATGTCACTCTAGAGCGCTGGTTTGACTTGAAATTATTAACCTTGGAAGTTCCCCCTAAGAAGACTCATAAAAGCCAGGTTCCCCCACTCCTCCATTGCTGTTGGGAGTGCAAAGGTGTACAACCACTTTGTAAATCCATCTGGCTATTTCTGAAAATATTGGGAATAGTGCTGCATCAAAACCCAGATACACCACTTTTGTACATATACCTGAAAGATGTTCCACCATACAATAAGGAACTTGTTCAACTATATTCATAACAGCTTTATTCATAATAGCCAGAAACTGAAAACTGAATGGATAAAGAAACTGTGGTACATTTACACGATGGAATACTATTCAGCCATTAAAAACATAGACATCTTGAAATTTGCAGGGAAATGAATGGAAGTAAAAAATATCCTAATGAGGTAGCCCAGACCCCAAAAGACATGTATGGTATGCACTCACTTATAAGTGGATATTAGCCATAAAGTACAATATAGTCATGTTACAATTCACCAACCCACAGAAGCCAAGTTACAAGCAGGGCCCAAGGGAGGATGCTTAAATCTCACACAGAAGGGGAAATACAGTAGGCATTGGAGGTGGAGGGAGGGAGGAATTGGGTAGGAGAGAAGGTGAGGAGGAGAGTAAGGGGGGATTAGGAGTAGGGAGGGCAGGGGGAAAGAGGGTTAGGGGAGAGAATGGAAACCAGACATGGGGCCATCTTTGGGACTTCCCAGAAACCTGGGATAGGAAAGGCCCCAAGAAGTCAATGGAGGGGGTCACCCTAGCTGAGACTCCTAGCAACAGGGGGTAGAGAGCCTGGGGTGGCCACTCTGAAGCCATGCAGGACTTATAGTGGAGAGATAAGGACACCAACCCACCCACAAAACCTTACACCCAAATCTCGTCCTGCCTACAAGATGTGCAGAGACAAAAATAGAGCAAAGATTGAGGGAATGCCCAACCTCACCCTGCTTGAGACTCATCCCATGGGAGAGAACACTATTAATGTTACTGTGCTATGCTTGTAGACAGCAGCCTAGCATAACTCCTCTGAGAGGCTTCACCCTGCAGCTGATGAAAACAGATGCAGAGACTACAGCCAAATAATCGGCAGAGCTTGGGGAATCTTGTAGGGAGTCGGGGAGAAGGATTGAGGGAGCTGGAGGGGTCAAGGACACCACAAGAAGTCGTACAGAGTCAACTGGGCTCATGGGGGCTCATAGAGAGTGAACTATCAACCAAAGAACATGCATGGACTGGCCCTAGGCCCCTTGCACATACGTCGCTGATGTGCAGCTTAGTCATCATGTGGGTTTCTCAACAACCAGAGCAGGGGCCCTCTCTGAGTCTGATGCCTGCCTTTGGATCCCATTTTCCTAACTGGGCTGCCATGCTTGGCCTTAAAGGGAAAGGATGTGCCTAATTCTGCATTAACTTAATGTGCCAGGGCAGGTAGGTACCCATGGGGGGACCGCCCCCTTCTCTGAGGAGAAGGAGAGGGGATAGGAGGGAGGGTAGAAAGAGGACTGGGAGAAGAGGAGGGGGCTACAATCAGGACATAAAATTAAATAAATAAATAGATATAGATAGATAGATAGATAGATAGATAGATAGATAGATAGATAGATACCTGGTTCCCTTTCCTCCCTGCTGACTAGCATTTGTAAGGCCAGAGGTGCTATGCAAGCTATTGGGGATAAAATCATCAACAATATAATCCAGTCATGGACTCTGCATGCCACGATACAAATCTCCCATCTAAAATCCAAGATAGACCTATAGATATAGTAGTGGCATCACTGTTCCCAGAGTAACCAACTGTTTCCTGATTGGATCTAAGGCCCTCTTCTCAGGAAGAAATTCATCCTAGGGAGCATCAGCCCAGAGAACATCTCAGAGGAAGAGGTTAAGGC
This sequence comes from Acomys russatus, assembly GCF_903995435.1. NCBI lineage: Eukaryota > Metazoa > Chordata > Mammalia > Rodentia > Muridae > Acomys > Acomys russatus. The sequence continues at coordinate 14,323,603 of NC_067137.1, read as the reverse complement.
ACTGTAAGAGCCAGAAGACAGGGAGTAGTCTTATAAAATGTTACGTTCTAGATATGACGTCACCATTGCAATTCTAAACACACAGCAGCTATGACCATCTGCATAAAACCTGAACATGTGGAAAACAACTGAAAACTGGAGGGGAATATGAAGAAAACAAGGAGTCAGGAATAGGAGGGAGATCACAGAAGGCAATTGGGGCAGAAGTATAATAAGTCATTGTATACCAGGAAGAAAGTGTCAAAAATGAAACTAGATTTTAAAACCTGGCTTCTTCTAGCTCAGTGTTGTTTGAGTCCACACGATGTGCACGTGTTTCCAAATGCACCTGCTCCACAACCATCAGGTGATACATAAATGAGTTGTGACTGAGTTGTTTGATGATGCTATTGCTGATGCTGATAACACTGCCATATGCTGATGGTTCTACAAGCATTAACAGTTGGCTCACTCTGTCACAGAATCAAATTCAGCCTCAGAGAATGCGCATACTAAGCTAGAGGACCATCAGTAATACAATGGATTTAATGTTTGTTCTGGCTCCTGATGTCTATTTTGTGTTGCTTGCCTCACCGAGCACCTGTTTTCTCATCCATAAAATGAGAACATTAGTTGAAATGGTAAAATGGTGGTCGGCAGAGCCCATCTGTACTTTAAAGTTTCCTGGGTCTTGATGAAGATGTGGGGTACTAACAGTTGATTCTCAGAATGCAATTCATGACAAACACGGTTAACTCTGACACTATTGAGCTGTGTTTTAAGCTAGAATGTACAGCCCCTTTAGGCCCCACTCACCTCCATATTTCCTCCTATGCTCCTTACCGACCCACCAGTTAGCATCTCCATGCAGACAGGCAGGAGTCCTACCTGAAGGCAGGCATATCAAGGCTCAGGGATTAAGAGGGCATGCAAGCCATTTTTAGCAACTATACTGTTAAAGGCCCAACACACAAGCCTCAAGGAGTTACACCTCTCCAACAGCAGTCCAAGCTAGAGGCATTTAAATAGTAGGTTCCAGGTCCTGCTCTGAGGTGGTCCATAGGTAGACCCATTTTGTCTTTACAACAATCGTGGGAAGAAAGTTTTCCTCTGAGAGTTTTTAATTCATTGAGTTTTAAGTGAAGGCCAAGGTCACCCAGCTACTAAGTAGTGCCTCAGTTTCCTCGCTTTACCACAACAAATTATGACTTCAAACAAAAGCTTCATCCCTCACAATTCTATTGCTCACAAGCTCAATGTCAAAGTCTCTGTACAGCCATGTCTCCTTTCTAAGGCCCTAGGAGAGAACCCATCCTAGTGCTGGTGGTGCTAGGCGTTCCTTGGGGTGTGGCAGCATCACTCTCTGCCTTCTCCTCCATACACTCTTCACTCCCATGCCTACACCTGCTTCTCCATCTCTTACAAGAGTAGGGGTCCTCAGATGCAGGGCCCACCTTGGCAAGCCAAGATGATATCAACTCATAGCTCAGCCTTAAATAATTCCACCTGCAGACTCCTTCTCCGAATAAGGTCACATTCACAAGTTACGGGGATCTGGAGGCACACCAACCCTTACAGCACGGGATCAGGCTCAAGCAGCATTAATTACATGGAAATCTGTGTCACAGCGAAGCCTCTACTGAACCCTCTCTTACACCCTTGCCTCTGCAGGTGTTAGCACAAGCCTGCTAAATTGTCTGAGTTTTTCATAAACAACACACAACACAAAGGTAGAGGCCTCTTGTGTTTCTGTGCTGGCATTCTATACATGTTCTCAGAAGACTGAACATGTCTGCACTGTCCCCATGTCCCAAATCCGAGGAGGATAATGACAGGTTTCAGAGAGGACTGAGTTAAGCCTTACAAATGTGAAGAACTTGTGTATTTTCAAAACTCCTTGAACAAATACAAAACCTCACTGTCTCAAAACCACGGTTGATGAAAACCAACACTGACGATTTGCTGCCCGCACTGTGAAATCCCAACATAAGGTAGCAACGGACCAAATTACAGTTGTCAGGCCATTACTCAGGTGCCAGCAGAGTTGGATTTCCTCCCTGTCATTCTCTGGTGATGAAGGAAAGCAGATTCTTAAGGGTAGAAAATGTGACACTGTGGACAATCAATATTGTCACCAAAGCAGGGCACTCCACTTCCTCTGAAGCAGTGATGAGCTCCGGCCAAACATTCCCTCTATCAGATATGATTTGAAACAGCTGAAAAATAAACATCTGACAATGAGGACCCGAGGACAGAGGGCTGTCAGAGCTCCAAGTGCAGTCTGGAATAATATAAAAGACGGTAAACAATGCCAGAGGCTAGAGGAGCAAAGGGGAAATCCTTGCTTGTTTTGTTCTCATCAAATACCATAGAAAAATAATCTGTGCTCAGGCAGCTATTCTGAAGGCCAATTTCTGCACTCTTCCCTCTGTTGGGACTTGGCTAGTTGCAAGCTGTCATTGAAAGGCTTATTTGCTGGATGGAGTCAAGCTGGTCTTCAGGCTAAAGCCAGTGAGAGCCTCGAGGCAGATTCTGTAGACCTCACTACCTGAGCCTTGCCAGGCGGACTTTCCCTCTCGCTGTTGTGACATTGCCATGGGATCAGACCCCTGTGGGAAAGCAGAATCCATTAGCAGAAAGAACCCTTATGTCTTTAGCAACCTCAGTTGGGCAAGAGCCTGACGCGGGGTAGAGGGGGTGCTGACAGAAAACAACAGATCATGAGACAATTGCCCAGATTAAGCATTTAAACAAACGGACCATCACTGTCCTCAACGTTCAGAGTTACCCAAAGAACAAGCTAGATGCTCAACCGGTCAGTGAAGAGACAAGTGCTCGGGAAGGTTGTTGACGTCTATGTTACTGAGGTTTGACTGTACTAGCAAGCACGTACAGCTGAGCATGACAAGCACCAGTATTCCACCAGCTACCCTGCGGCGTGCCAACACCACCACCCCTGGAGCCTGTATCATAATGAGGTCCTTCTGACAACTTCTTCTTTTGGATGGAGTCCAAGAGGGGCACGCGCCCTGTGGAATTCTACACCACAGCCAGCCATGCTTCCGAGAAATTCCAGAACCATGATGACATGACTTATGTAGGCTAAAGGTTATCTGCTTCTCTTCCCGCAGAACCTTTTATACCAAGAGAAAGGCACCTCATTAGTATCAAACGACAAGGCTCTGGTTCCCTTTATTGGATTTGCATGTCTCATAGACTCTGGAAGACCCAAAAAGCCATTTCTTTTGGCTTGTGCTTAGGAAAGAAAGTATCAGAATCTGACATGGCGACGGGGACAGCTGAAGCCTGGAGTCACTGCTCATGCTTCTGCTATTTATGGAGGCGCTGGGGGGAGTGTCCAAAGAGCTCTTTACAGCTCTCATAATTAATCCTGAAATTCTGGTTGCCGCTCGTGAGAAGGAACATATGGGTTGCAAATGGTTTCGTTGTTGTCATTTTAAGAAAAAAAAAAACCAATATGAGAGAATTTAAAGAGAAAAAGCTAATACATTTTGATAGACATTGTAGCGTGATGGTGGAATGTTATGAGTAGGGAGAAAGTGCAAAATGTTTTCCCTTTCTTGCCTTCCATTGCATGAAGAATTAACTAAGGAAATGGCATCTTAAAGGGGACAGATGAGATGCGATCAATATATACATAGATATGCATATACCTCAAATATATACCTCTTTATTATCAGTTGATTGAGAGATAGACACGAAATAAAGGGAGGTCAAAAGATGACCTCGATTCGTGAGAAGAGCTGAGGAACGGCAGAGCTAGCTCTGTGCTCTGGAATTGGGAGTGATCCCACCTTAGGAGCAGACTTTAAAAAAGTAAAGAATTATCAATGAGGGCCTGAAGAAAAGGAAAAAGCAGCAGAAGGCTTTGTCATCTCCTACAGACGGGATTGTACACTTGTGGACACATGTCCTTTACTTGCCACTCAGTTTCATATGGCTTTACCAGCAAGGTGATAATAATTACAATAAAAAGTATAATAATAAAGTGAGAGAGGTTACAAAAAGTTCCTGCCTCTAACAAAGAGGAAGGAGCAAGTATTCACTTACTACCATGGCTTTAAATAGTAAAACATCTTAAAACAAATGTCTGGGTAATTACTTGGTGCCAGGCTGAATTCCAAGTGATGCTCCCTGGGATGGCTCTCCAGGGGAGGCCTATGTCATAGAAGGCTTTCACCAGGGCCAGAGTCTCCCTTGGTCCAAAGCTTCACCGAGACTTTTGTCCATTTCCCCCAAGCTACTAACCAGCCAGCTAGAACACATACACCATGGACACTTATCATGTAGGCAGCCCTAAACTTGAGTTTCATCTTCTTGGAGTCTAACACCTTTCATTATGGACATCAATGATACACTCTCTACCTGCTTTTAAATCTCTGGAGGAAGGATTTAACAGCTACAGATGCTCAGCCCTTACCGAACAAACAAGCAAACAAACGAAAGGAGACAGGACTCCGGGAAAGCCAGCCAGGATATAGGCAGTTTCTATACAGCTCTTCAAGTGAGCCCGGCTTGCACCCTAGCTTGAGAGCCAGCAAAGATGGTGTTCTTCTATCAGGATAGACAGTCACAGCCGTAAGTGGCAATGGAGAAAGGCGGTTAGGACTGCTTGAGCTGCAGACAGCCTGGACTTGAATCCTGATTCTTCCTTTTCCTTACTGAATATTGGTTAAATCACTTAAACAGTCCTAGTCTTTCTAGGGCAACCAAGGCCATCCATAAAGAAAAATTCTAAGCACTTACCCATGTTCCAGTAGGTGGTCCTCCGCCCATACACGTTTAGGAACTACGAACTAGAGAAAGTGAGTTAAAATAGAAGGAACACATTGAGTTGGGAGGGGAAAGTGAAGAAGGGAATAGGAGAGGAATTGGAGGGAAGAAGATGGGATGGATTTGATGGTGACACTTCATATGCATGTATGAAATTCTCAAACAATGAAACAGAAGATTAAAAAGTAAATTCATTTTATTAAATGTAGCTGCATAGCTTTGGCCTCTAGTATTTCTGGTTATCAAGCCAGAAAGGTTACTTCTGTCTGGCCCGTGATCCTTTTGTGTCTATTGCAAATGGCAGTGGGCCCTTAGCTCTGCCATGGAGATGGGAGAGAGATCCTGTGTGGCTTGGGTGTTTGAACAATAAAAACAGAAGGTATTATGATTCAGTCGGTAGTTCCAGAAACTTCTAGCACACTAAGACCCATGCTATAAACTCTTTTTGAAAAGGGTGACTGTTCAGTTCACAGCATTCATGTTATAGGTTTGCATTATGTCTCCGTCAACCTTTTAGATCTCACATGCTTTGTCATTGGCCCATGTCTCAGCCATCTAGACCATAAGAACCCCATTTCTGGCACCTAACTTCAGAAAATCACACACTGGTGTTTAGTTTCTAAATAAGTTTTGACTGTAGGACTAATTCTGACCTTGAAAGTATTCTGTTTCTATAATAAACCTTGGAACCACAAACCTTATAGCTAAGAAGCAACTACCTTAGGGCCACACAAGTATGTAGAAACGGGCTCAGTAGAGATAGGGGCTCAAATCTGAGTGTTCCTGCATCCACTTCAGTTTTGTTTCTACTTTCTCATGTCACCTCTGTATATAAGTCTCTCATGTTCTTAACTCTTGAGAAAGAGAGAGAGAGAGAATCCATTTCGGTCCATTGACTTTCTGTGCCTGCGGTGAGAAAACAGACAAGTTTCTCATTTTCCCATGTTTGAGCCGCTTTGGAGAACTGGTTTCACTGTTCCTTAACTTGCTCCTTCATCAACTTAAAGAGCACAAGAAACTCTAAGTTTCTGAGCCAACCATAGGTCAGTCCTCTTCCGTTTACTACAACAGCCAGGCAGTTCACGGAAGCATCCGCACAGGAGCCTCCTTCAACCCTGGAGGAAGGCCAGAGGAGGTAAGCAGACCTGCAGAGTGGCGGTGTCCTTTATAGCCTGCCTTGAGGGTTTTGTCTGCAGTAACTCCCCTCACAAAGGAGGCTCTATAGGCTCCAGTCATGAACCCCAACTTCTGGGATTTCAGGAAACTGGGGGTGAAATGGGCAGAATAGGAATTTGACCAAGGACCAAACAGGACAGGAGCTTCCCACTGCTTGGAAAATCCGTGCGTTCCAGAGACGTGCAGAACAAAGCCCTGACCATGGTTATTTTGGCAAGAAAAGGAAGGTTTAGATTATCCTTTTCCATCCCGTGAAAGTGGCCACCTAAGATGTGAGTGCTAAAGGCACATCTGTTTTAGCACTAACAGAGAGCCACAGTGAAGGCCTCACCGTGGTCTTCACGCTCAGACACTGCCTCAGCTGCAGCTGTCGGGTGAACACAGACTCCGGGGCACTGAACGTGTTCTGGTTGGCGCCGTTCCCTTCAGCGGCCACCAGCAGCTCTGCAGTACCCTACAAGGGCCACATCTTGGCTCCCTAAAGTATTATTTTTGGAGAAGGCATTTGGGAAATGACTGAATCAAAACAGCCTACCGGAGCCTCTGCACATCTTACACGCGCTGGGTGCGTGAAGTAGCAGATCTGGTTCCGGAGGCGCAGGCAGCTTTCTCCATCTGGAGCCCAGGTGCGCAGGTTCACCCCATAGTCCCAGATAGAGCTGTCAGAGGCAGTGAGAACGCGAACCGCCCACCTTGTCGATGCTTGTTCGACAAAATACTCACACTTTCTGATGTACAAGTCAAGCCAATTAAACATATTAAGAAAAATGGGATCTTTGTAACTTTTCGTTGAGAGGCAGTGTGTTACCGTGACTAAAGACTTTATTTACATGCCGAACGAGGGGAAGCCCCAGCTCAAATGCCTAGATTCTTCTGATTTCTGTGTGACCTAAGGAAAGCAGTATGCATTCTGTAAGCATCGGCCTCTTGATTAAGCCAACAAACATAATTATAGCGCCTACCTGACCATAATGATTGGCAAAGCAGACACTTACAACAAGCAAGAACAGTCACAAGGCCACTCACATGATTAAAACCACAAACTCACTGTTTTGTTTTGTTTTGTTTTTATCATGCAGACATCTCCAGCACGTTTCAGAGACACAACTAGACAGATCCCTTCTTTCTGCTCTCACTTTTAGAATGTTATCTTAATCTAAAATTTACTACCCTTGTTACCTGGATTTTTCTTTTTTTTTTTTTTTTAACCTTTTGATGTCACATAAGAAAAGTCAGCTCCCCTTTATGTGTGTGTGTGTGTGTGCACGTGTATGCATGTGATGTGTATGTGTTTGCATGCATGTGGATGCATGTATATGCGCAGGTATGCACATGTGTACATATGTATATAGGGACATAAGGCTGACTTCTCTTACTGAACCCAGAGATAAACATTTGGGTGAACTTGACTTCCCTTTCCCTGCCAGTGAGATGCCTTGGCCTCACAGCCTTTAAATGGGCTCCAGGCATCCAAACTTTAGTCGCTGAGCCATCTCCCTAACCCTAAATGGCAATTAGTGATTTTTTTAAAGGAAGCCCCTGAATTATGGCTTCCTAATAGCAGTACTGTACTCTGAACCAAGGGAACCCCTGGTGTCAGCCTCACTGCAGAGGTGAACAAGGAAGGAGACGAAGAGGAATTGTAGAGAGAATGGATCCACTCTTTTTTTTAAAGCTTTCCCAGTGAAAGATCACACAAGTGCCACACCTCTTCCTGACAACGCAGTTATGACTCTACAAACAGCCCACAGCATTGTTAATTAGTGACTGATGGAGGAGGGCCCAGCCCATTGTGGGTGGTGCTACCCCTGGGCTGATGGTCCTGGTTTCTATAGGAATGCAGGCTGAGCAAGCCATGATGAGCAAGCCAGTAAGCAACACGCCTCTATGATGTCTGCATCAGCTCCCGCCTCCAGGCTCCTGGCCTGCTTGGAGCTCCTCTCTGACTTCCTTTGATGGTGAACTGTGATATGGGGAAGTGAGCTGAATACACCCTTTCCTCCCCAGTTTGCATTTGGTCATGGTGTTACCCAAGGACCGCAGTACTCATAAAGCAGAGCGCCAGTAGCTGGGAGCACTGGGGCCCAAGAGAGGAGAGCCGGCCTTCTTCCATTTTCCTAGATGCCATAATTAGAATGCCACCATGATACAGGTCAATCTTATTACTGAATCCTATGGAAATTATTTCTTGGGCTTGACTTGTTCCTCTATGTACCTCCTCGACCCAACTTATCTTGAGTTATTACCTTTTATTGTTACTTCACTTGTCTCGAGTTATTACAACTTTTATTTTATTTTACTTTATAAATAATTGAGTTCTTCATCCTGGCCATAATTGAAGATTACTGAGATATATCTGCTTTTAGACACTTTAGTGATTCATGTTCTCCCAAAGCACATCTAATTTTATATTTTCATTTATTTGATATTATATGGGGCTTTTTAGGTTTGTTTCTAGACTTTGTTTTATGTCCTGTATTTTGCCTACCTACACATTGGTGTTTGTACTATGTGTGTACCTGATGACTTGGAGGTCAGAAGAGGGTGCTGGGTGCCCTGAAACAAGAGTTACAGATAGTTGTAAGATTCCATATGAACCTGGGTCCTCTGGAAGGGCAGCAAGTGCTCCTAAGCACTGGACCATCACCCCAGCACTTAATCTGAATATTTCACTAGAGCAATATTTTGTATAATATATTCAGATTCCATCCCAATTGTTATCCCCTCGCTTGTATCTTCCCATTCCCCTCCCCCCCCCTTTTACCCTATTCCCCGCCTATAGACCTGTGACAGAGGGGGACCTTTTCCCCCACTGTATGATCATAGCTTATCGGGTCTCAGCCAGAATGCCCACTCAGGCAATGCAATAAATCTGTGTGCACAATGTATGGATTATAATCCTCTGGAGTACAAATGTGGTGCCCAGGAAGCCCTTGGCAGTGATGCTTCCCCTGTGGTTCTGTTGCTCATGCTTTTCATGTGTGTAGTGATTTCTACACTGTACCCTGTGAAGCACTTGGGATTTTAAAATAATGTCCCAGGTAATGCAGGAGAGAAGGAAAGCACAGGACAGACAATAGGGCTCCTGGGAGCTTCCTGTTTCACCAAGAGTTGCCTGCCTTTGGCTGCTGTAGGAACTCCCCTTCCTTGTACCCTCAGGGGAAGTCTGAAAACTGAGTTAAGCCACTTCCTGATCCCATCAGCTGAGCAGGGGACAAGATCCTGTCCATTTCTTGTTACAGAACATATTTCTAGGGGGAAATACCTTTGAAAGAAGAGTCAAAATTAAATATTTAATCACTAATTTGGTGTTAATGCACTAACTCTCGGCAGCACAGAGTTCAAGAGAGAGTAATTCTGTCAAGTCCAAGAACGTTCACCCAACTGAGGGAAACTTCAGTCTGAGGGAAGCCTGCGGTCTTGACTGACAGATGGTCAGTGTCACAGGTCTTTGGTTTCCTTCAGATTTCAGGGAGCCCTTTGAGGAGTCTGATTTTCTGCTTTGATAATGAAAAAAAATATTCTACGTAGTGGAGTCAGTATGTACAGCTAGGTCACTTCCTCTCCCTGGATGCTTGTTTTCTCTGGGGAAATTTCTGGAGGAAAAAGAGTAGCCATAGTTTTGTTTTGTTTGTTTGTTTTGTTTTGTTTTTATTTTTCTGTTTTCTTTTGTTTTCTTTTTTTGTGTTTTTTTTTTCATTTGTTTGTTTGTTTTTCACCAAGAGGGATTCACAAAAGAGAGGTTGGCAACGTCTTGGTAGAGTGTACTGGCATTACTTTCAACTCTGGAATATAGTTGCAAAGGCCAGGACTTTTCTAAGGCTAGTGTTATTTAAGGACTACCACTCCAATCAAACATCTCACCTTTTACAATGCACAAGAAATATTCATCAATATCATCTCTTGAATAGATTGGCCCATTGTTTCCTTTGCTTTAAAACAGAAGCAATGATATGTGTCATGGGTGATGTTCATACAAGTGAAATGAAAAAAAAAAAATGACAAATGGGAAAAGTCACAAATGAAGTTGAACAGAGACCGTAGCAAGTGATATTAACAGCTGGCTTAGATGTGATCCCAGCCCAGGAGACAGGGAAGGAAAAACAGGGGACACAAATGTCAACATACTAGAAAAATAGGCAATGCTAAAATGTTTTCCTTCCCCTTATACTTATGATATTTTACTATTTTATCAATGTTCAGTATAAAAATATTTAATTGAAAAATAATGAATTATGTCTAGTTTTCTTTTCCTTCAATGATATAAGATCAACTTATAATCATATGTATACACATACAACATATGACATCGTATGATACATATGTGTATGTGTGATTATAAGTTGATTTTATATCTTTGAAAACTCCATACATACACACAGAGTTTCATAATCTGACCTGCTGGCATTGCTTAACACACAAAGAATAATGAGCTTTTCATTTTGAGAATTCTACCTAGTTTGTTTTTTTTTTTCAATTCCATTTAAAGAATGTCTCCTATGTGTGCTGCTTTGGATACATAGTGAAGTTAAAAATATAGCAGCATTCAAGTTTGTTGGACTTTTCATCTTTGTATAACAGAGATGCAGCTAATCATCACAAGTCCCCATCCAATTGGGGCAGAAGACGGCGAAGAAGCAAGGAATAAGGAATTTCCCACTTACAGGGGTCTCTGGATTCAGACTCGTCTCTTCACGAGCATCCTAAGCATCTCTGGAGAAATGTCCCATCATTCAAATTCTCCCCATCCCCAACAAGATGACGTCTGCTGAGAAGGAAACTCATGTGTCTCACTGTGACTGGAAAGGTCCAGTGTGGTGAGCTAGGCCTGTGTGCCCAGGGTTAAAAATCCCATAATCAATGAGTCACATGATCTGTTTGTTTGCTGCCAGCTCCACCTGCTGGTGGCCTCCAGTGGTCTGAGTTTGGGTTCTAATTTTTGCCTCCTTAATGTAGTTCTCTGTTGCAGAAGTCCACTTCAGCTCTTCCTGGTACCATAGGCATAGCCTTCCCTTCCCCCACACTTGATAGTAGGCTCCATTTTACAGTCATTTGGGGGGAGTTCTTGGCCTCTGCGGAAAAGCTTAATCTGGGGCTGGCAAGCTTTCTCTAAGTTCCATAGAGCTTCAAAATTCTAATGTGCTGATTTCACTTTTGGTGAACATCTAGGTCCTTGACAAGATTACCATACTGTTACCTGATAGCAGCAGTTTTCTGGAAGATTTGCACAAACCTCTGTGACCCCATAACTTGCGTTTTGCATACCTGAAAAAAACCAGATACACAGGACTGCCAACTTTTACTACCAGGCCGAGGTATAGACTACATGCTTGTGTCAGAGATGAGCCCAGTGAAACACTGCCAAGACTGCTCCTTCTGGAAGGGAAGCCCTTTGGTGCATCCTCACTTCAGGCTCACTGTGCGGCAGTTGGACTGTTCAGACGGTTGGGTCCTCCCGCTGGCTCCCTTCCTGTGAAGAGCAGAAGACTTTCCATGAACTGTGCTAACCTCGTCCATACTTACAGGTGTCTGTGCTTTCTTTATTACATGTTTACACTGGCTCATCCTCCGTTCTTTACCAAACTGTATAGTTTTTGTATCTCCGTAACGGCGAATTCTCGTTGTAAACGTAGTAGGCAATAAGTGTGCGACAACCTGACTTTTAAGATGTCTTCAAATGTCCTCTGCCACACAACTTGGTCCATTGCTTTTTATTTCAGCCTCAGTGTAGCATACAAAGCGTAAAGAGAGTGCAGTGGGATTCACGGGCAGAATGTGACATAAGCGACCTCTAACCGAGTTCCCTGATGAGAGCTCATGGGCTGGGCCTCCACTAGCACATTCTTCCCAGAACTCCGATCCTCTGCAGTCCTACCAGCATGACTCACTAGGCTCTGCTCACAGCATTCTAGGGTTTTCTAATCTGCACTTCCAAACTCTTCCACATTCCTCTGGAAAACCAGTCCCAAAAGCCAACAAACAACATGGCCATGTTTATCACAGACAAAAGCCCTACTCTTTAGTACCAATTTTGTTGACTAGTCACTTTTCTCAGAGGAAATGTGTGATGGTAAACGTGTATCCAGAAGCAGAGAAATCTGTTTCCTCCTTCATTCCTTTTTATTTAGACTGAGATCCAGATCCCAGACCCTGCGATCTTATCATCCACGTTCAGGGTGGAGCTTAAAGCTCTCAGAGAAGGCCCCTCCACAGGCGTACCTAAGCTCTTCTAAATCTCCTCAGGTTGACAGTGAAGAGCAATGATCCCACCAAGGCAGCAACTGCTCTCTCCTCTTACTTCCTGGTAATGACAAGAACTATGTCAAAAGAGGAAAAGAGGCTGGAAGTGGGGGCTGGGGAGAATGCTCACTGACTGAAGTAATCGCAGTGCAAGGAGGCAGACCGGAGTTTGAAGCCCAGAGCCCATGTTTAAAAGATGGGTCGGTCGGTGTGCTCTTCTGCTTATAGTCCCAGCACCCAGGAAACAGAGACCGAGGATCCCTGCAGCAAGCTGGCTTATGGAGATCTGGGTTCAAATGAGAGAGCTTGCCTCAATAAATAAAGTGACTAACAACCAAAGAAGACAGCTGATATTAGCTGTAGATGCCCCCCCAGGCACTTGTATGTACATGTGTGTGTATACCCTCATATACCTATGCATATCATATATGTCACATGTCAAAAAAAAAAGCAAAATGTTGTTTGAAATTATTGTCTTCTTTCCAGCCAGCATATTTCTCACAACAGCTACCACAAGCACAAGACATAGGGAGTGAGAGAATAAGGATCATCTGCGCTGTCCACAAAGTTTCCAGTGGTGACCTGACCCTCACCAAGACAACTGGCGAAGAGCTGCATTGTTCTCCTTGACAGCAAATGGTGCCAAACTCCACTGCACACTGCCCGCGGATTTTCAAAATCCAGGAGGAAGAGATTTTCAAAAAAAGATGATCAAAGAAATTCAAGAGAAATATGATGAAAGTACAAAACAGTCCATGCATCAGCAGTTCCAGCACAGGAAATTTCTTGCCTGCATTGCACTAAGACTGAAAAAAATGGGGTAGAGCAGGTGGCTAAGTGCTAGAGTGGAAGAAGACGGTGTTCTATCTGAGGAAGATGAAATCCAGAAGAGCAAGTTAGTCGTTACCCATGGCTCATGTAATAACTGTGTTTATTGTTCATAGTTAAAAGAAATTATTGTCTTCCATGGTGGTTTGAGTGAGAACAGCCCCCATAAGCTCATGGATTTGAATACGTGGTCACCAGGGAGTGACACTGATTGAAAGGATTCGGGGGTGTGACCATATTGGAGGGAGGGTATCTCTGGGAGTAGGCTTTGAAGTTTCAAAAAGCCCATTCCAAGCCCAGAGTCTGTGTCTTCCTGCTGTCTGTGGATCCAGCCAGAGGTAGACCTCTCAGCTACTTCTCCAGCGGCACCGCTTCTGCCTGCGCGCCACCGTGCTTCCTGACGTGACGATAACGGGCCAAACTTCTGCTGCAAGCCGGATCCGATGAAACGCTTTCCTTTCTAAGAGTCATCATGGTCCTGGTGTCTTTTCACAGCAATGGAACACTGGCTAAGACATCTTCCTTACATATGCCTTGACTAATTTAACCTTTGTAATAACCCTGGATGGTACCTCTTGCAAGTGAGGAAGCTGAAGTTCATGGCGGTTGTTTCACTGTTCCTTGATATTGAACCAGGATTGATGGGGAATTCCCGTCCCATTCTCCCGTGCTGTTCTCCCGTGCCAAGCCACCTTGCGAGGAATTGGAAAGGCAGGCACTGCTGAGCTGTCTTTCACAGGCTAGAGTTTGCTTTTCTGCTCGGGTACCCCAAATACTTCAATATGAATCACCTTTCAGGGTTACATCTTATACCCGCACCCTCTTAAATTCAACGCCGGAGAAGAGATCCCTGTGAGTTTTTAAGGTGCATAGTCAAGGCATCACTTTACATGGCCTTAGCACATCACCACTGAAACGTGGTACCTTTGTGAAAATAAATGATGAGAGAATTCACTTGTCACCACTTCTTCCAAACAAGCGGGGAACAAAGGTAACACAGAGAGCTTAACAATAAACAGGAGAAGACGTACGCTACAGAGGCTTTTAAAAATAAGTCCAAACATTTGGCTGCAGCCCAGGAGACATTACTCTTTGTCCATTAGGATTTTCTCCTACACAGTTTTCCAGAGGAGGATGAAATTCCTTGGTTCATGTTATGAACATCCATCTTCTAAATCACGCCCCTATAAAGAAAAGAACAGAAGACGGAGCATGTGCCTTAAGTCATCCGTCTGCTGAATGTGCTCCGCACGCTGTAATATAACATGCTGGGTCAGCCTTTGTGTTAAAGACCAAATGCAAAAGTGTAAGTGGATGGAAGGAAAGTGACAGACTCCACATGGCCTGCCTTGGGGAGGGCGAGTCCTCCTGGTAGGGCATCTTGGAAAAGGTCTGTTGGGGTAACATCCTGGGTTTTGTAGACGGGGAAGCCAAGGGATCCCTTGCCTAATCTATCAAATTGATACAGTCTGGAAGCAGTTCCCAGTGACAGATGTCACCTTCCTGCTTTGTCCAGCCTCCAGTCTTTCCAAATTCTCCAAATAACCCATGTCCATCAGTCACTGTAGATCTGCTACAGTAGCTTGGTCCCCTACTGGCAAAACCAGCAAGTGAGTAAGTTGGTTCCACCCCCTGGTCCTTTTTCCTCTCCACCCAAACAAATCCTTCAGCTTTTCTGCTCTCAGCAAGAAGTCAAACAATGTATTCATGAAGTCTCAGGATTTCATTTTCAGGCACCCATACAGGATCCAGCCCTAGATGATTTTGCCCAGGGACCGATCAGGAGCAATTTGTCTTACTTTTGGTTTTGCCCCATACTTCACCTTCTAGTCCTCAAATTCATGGCTTCTCTTTTCTGCACTGCTAAATTCAAGCATAAAAACTAGGTGAGGCCACCCCCATTGAGCTCTGGGAGGTCAGAAGGCCTGCCTTCAAATACTGCTTCTTCGAATTAGCTGAGGGGCTACTGAAGATGAGAATAACAATCAGACTGTCTACCACCAATTGAGCATGAGGTAGGGAAGCCAGGGCCTATGCTAAGCATTTAGTAAGGCTTTAGAGTTGTCATCACAGGAAAACGATTGCCATCATTTCAAAAGTCCCGGGTACCAGTGGTACCCCGTTATCTTATTTCCCCATGGTTATTAAATTTGAAAACAGAATAGAGTAGCAACATCAGCAGACTTCATAAAACTGGAAGTGCTGTTCCTGATCCCCAGGGAAGGGTTATTAAGAAGACTATGTGTGCCAGGGTTTCATCGCATTCCCTTCGACAGGAAAAGGAAAAAAGGGAAAAAGAAAAAAAAAAAAAAGATGGCAGTGAGACAGCATAGAGGGGCAGGGGAAATTATGGGGGTGTGGGAAGGAAAACGAATTCTTCATTTTTGCATCTGTTTTAAGCCCCTTGCTTGCTGAGAGTCCAGAATTCCAGCATATTTAACATTTGCTATGAAGCTTGCCTATACAGAAACCATACACCTTCTACATAAGGATATTTCAACGTGACTGACACCATAGCAATGAATCATGCTTAAGGCCTGCATGCACATGGCCTCGAATATGACCTTGCTCCTTTCTCAGATATTTTCTGGGAGTCTCACAGACAAGACCATAAACCTTTGTCATAATTCTCCATGCCACCCTTGTGACCTTTACCTTATTAACTGTAATCCCACCCCATGTGCCTCAGGAACCACCCTATGATTTCATTAAATTCCTTAGCAACCTTTTGAGATGTGATTTCAGAAGCCACTAAAATTGCACACAAGGCTATTATAACAGCACTTAAATGTGACTCTCTCTTGAGACGCCCATACCTACACTTGGGTGGGTCCCATCCTTTCCCTAAGGAAAAGATTATACTTCTAATAGCCACTGTACTTGAATACACTAACTTTAAAGAAATAAATAAATAAATTCCAACTCTGTTTTTTACAGACTCATCCTGAAATTCTTTTCTGCAGCTGATTCAAGAATCAAGAATCCCAACTTCACCTGAGTGAAGTCTCTGAAAGATCCCCTCGGGCTCCTGGAGGCCCCTGGAGCTGTTTCCAGCTCTGTGCTACTGCTAGCAGTCCAAAGGGCAGGTGGGAAAATTCCTAGGGCGATTAAGGACAGGAAGAAAGGAAATAGAATGACTTGCTCCACTCCTTGAGCAGTGACTGCTCTCTTTGGCATTGGTAGATAATTCCTGACATTTGCTCCAATGACATTTCCACTGGTAACAGTGGAAAGTGGCTTCACCTTGAATTTTGGGTCCTTTTCTGTAGGACTGGGCAATGGCCAATTACCCAAGTCAGAGGGCACAACTGTGGGTCTGTAGCTGGAATTTCACAGCAAAAGCCTGAGCTCCCACAATTCCAACAAACTAGACCTAGGTACCCACCACAGCATGCCACTGAGAAGATGGGTGGTGATGAAAAACAGAGAGAGCTTTGGTCAGTGTGGCCACACTAGGGAGAGCAGATAAAGGTACCCTGTGAACCTCAAGTCCATCTTCAGGGTATTGACATGAGCTTTACATCTAAACAGGGGAAGAACTTGCCATGGGTAAGAAGTATGCTTAATTAGGCAGTCTGGGTCAGGGTGTGGTGTTCCTCATCATCTTAGTGCCGTCTAGAAAAAGAAGCTTCTAGATGCCCCTCATAGCTTTATCCCTGACCTCATAACATACCAATTAACAACGGTCTTAAATAAATCTGTGAAGTCCCCCACCTTTTTATACGCTTTTGTTTTGTTTTGTTTGTTTTTTGTTTTTGTTTTTGTTTGATTGATTGTTTGTTTTTTGAGACAAGGTTACTACACGTAGCCCTGGCTCTCCTCGAACCTCAAAATCTGCTTGCCTTTCCCTCCAAAATGCTGAGATTAAAGACTTGTGCCACCACCGTCCAGCCTGTGGACCCCTTTAAGTTCATTTCCTCACTTAAAATGAAAGCATTTGTGCCTACTCTTCCCGACAGAGCACTGTAGGCATCTGTGCTAGGGTTTCGTCTTTGTAAACTTTAAGACATGTGTATGAAGGGAAGAGGTTGATGGGTAATAGGCAGACCCTTTCTAGTTAAGATGTGAACACTAAGAGGTAAAGACTCCAGCTGCCCCACGGTTCCATGTGGCTTGTTTTCGTTTTTTGCAACTATTTAGAGTCAGCGATGGCTCCTCCCAAGCATATATGCAATGGACATCATTATCTTATTTCTCGGCTGATCAGAATCTGGCTGAAGGATGAAAGACTCTGAGTTCAATCTGGCAGTCATTTTCTTCTTCACTCCAAAGTTACTGAGCAAGGTCAAACTCAGGGAAGCGAATTCCTAAGAAAAGGGTTCTCTGATCTTCTGAGAGAAATTACTTCATAGTTAGAATGATGTGTTGAGACAGTTACCAGCCGCCCCCCCCTCCAACCCACCCACACACATGCACACTAAGGCTTTCTCTTTCATAGGGTCTCTGAGAGTTAAAGCAAAGGTGGACGGTATTGACCCGGGCAATAGTTGTGACCTTTTTTTTTAATGGATGGGTTCTGGTGCCCTTTGTTAATTCTCTGATCCCACTGGCCTTCTTTCTTATGGGATTTGGTGATCCCTGTCTTCAGCCATTGATTTAAAGTTATCATAGCTCATCCTGTCCAAACACTTGACTGTGTACACAGGTGGACAGACCATTTATCTTTAAGAGTTTAAATCCTGGCTGCTTTTTCATATCAGTATACATCGGCTATCAAGCTGCCAGAATATTGCAGTCATCACCCAGTGAGTGCTCAGAAACAGTTTCTCAAAGGTTATCAAAATACAAAAGAACCAGTCAGCGCTGCAGTCTATGCTAGGATTGCTGTTGAGGAGATGAACTGAATGCCATCTTTGAAGAGAGTCGAGTTCATTGACATCTTTGGAAAGTTCCAGCTCCACTAACAGTGTGTTCTTGAGTAAGTTGCCTCACCTTCTAAAAGCTTCAGCTTAGTTTCTTCATCTAAAGATGAGGGTAAGGCATAAAACTATACATTTCTACAATGTACTTACTTTAATTCTAATATATAAGGTATTCTTTTTCCTCCTATCTATGCGTCAGTGATAAGGCATATCTCTTACTAAATGTTAATCATTAACAAAGTGCCACAGTCTTGGCGATTGTTTGACACCTGTTTGCTGGTTGAAAAGGAAGGATTAGTGGCAGGAATTCAGAGCTGTTCCTCATCACACTGATTTCTTGGTCAGTGCCCTACTGAGTGTCCCCGTTTTACACAGAGGGAATTGGGCAGCAGGGAGAACTCATCTCAGGGAGTCAGGAACGAGACCCGCCCCTGACACAGAGCAAATCTGATGTTAGACAGAACCAAGCTTTCCTAGATCCCATCTCATTCTCCTTTGTATCAAACACAAAACAGCCCTCCCCTTAAGTCTTGTTTGTACTTATTTAAGAATCAAAAAAAGGAAAGTGATTTTAAAAAAACTAAGACCATTAATTACCACTTGAATTATCGTATCAAATTATCAAATCAATGAAGTCCCCCTTTTAAAAATGTTCTATTGCAAGCAGACTCTGTCTTGAAAGCCGAAGAAAATCATGTGTTCTAAGGACATGAGAATGCCAAGGCGTAACAATGATAGATGGTAACAGACTATCATCTCCTAAAGGATGGTCTTGAAAGGAAATTCAGACAGTTGAGAAAAGACCAGAAGGAAGGGAGGGAGTCAGCAATGTGGTTGATCTGAGAAGCAGCAGTTAGGAGGAACGGAGGGCACTCATGTCACTGAGAGTGGACACAGAAGCAAAGGGAGATGGGGAGGGTCATATGCATAGCTTCCCAATTACCCTGGGAGACCCTGCCTCAAATAAAAAAATACAGAATAATCATGCGGTTTGAAAAGCCAATAAACTATACCAACAGTGGATGGTACTCAACTTGAGACCCACCCCGTGGGAAAGAGCCACCCCTGAAACTATTAATTATACTCTGCTATGCTTGCACACAGGATCCAAGCATAACTGTCTTCTGAGAGGAGAGGCTTCATCCAGTGGCTGATGGAAAAGGATGCTGAGACTCACAGCCAAACAGTAGATAGAGCTTGGGGAATCTTGTAGAAGAGTTGGGGGAAGGATTGAGGGAGCCAGAGTAGTCAAGGACAGCATAAGAAGAACTACAGAGTAAACTAACCACCAAACAAAAAGCATTCATAGTCAGGACCTAGGTCCCATACACATATGTAGCAGATAAGCAGTCTGTTCTTCATGTGGGTCCCCCAACAATTAGAGCAGGAGCTGACTCTGCCTCTGGGTCCCTGTCCCCTAGATGGGGCTTCCTTGTCTGGCCTCAGTGGCCAGGATGCACCTAATCCTTCTGTGACTTGATATAGCAGAGTGGGTTGGTACCCATGGAGGCCTCCGTTTCTCTGAGGATAAGGGGATGGAGGGATGGGGGAGGTAGTGTGAGGGTGTGAGGGTGGGACTGGGAAGAGAGGATGTAGGAGAGGGCTGCAGTCAGGCTGTAAAGTACATGAAAAATAAATAAGAAAAAAAAAAAGAATACAGAATGATCCTTCACTATGAAAAAGCCAATCAAATATACCAACAATAGATGGTGCCTGAAAAATAAAATAAAATAATGAAACAAAATTGTGATATAAAACAACCTGGAAAAGGCAGGATGGCAGAAGAAAGCTCCCAAGGCTGGTCCCAAAGCATCCTGATAGCCAGGGAGCAGGACCATGAGGAAGAACCATAAGGAGCGACTGTGTTGAGAAGCTTCAGTGTCTGGAACAGGAGGGGCCAGAAGAGGTGGTGACCAGGAAGTGAGTGGGGAGAGAGACTGTTTCAAAAAGGAAAGTGTGGCCAGCTGGGTCCAATCACGAAGGTCAAACTGTTCATTGCTCTTGTGCTTAGGAAGTGTGAAAGTTAGACGTTTGGAGCAAGAGTTGCTTTAGCAGAGAGTTGTGGGCATAAAAGCCCGATTAGGAGGTTTTTGTGGACGAATGAGAAAAAAAACGGTGACTGTAAATATAGAAACTACATAGAGGCTTTAGTGTTGTAATTGCTGCTCTCTTCCTTCTTTTTCTTCTCTTCCGCCTCCTTTTCATCCCCCCCTCCTCCCCCAGAGCGGGGAAGTCAGTCGACCCATGGAGTTAGGGATGTGCCTGAGTGACTTTGGAAACGATCCCAGCATAGGGAGAAATACTGGGTGATGAGAGGGGCATGGTTACAGCCATCTATTTCAAGTTGATGAGAGAAGGAGAAAATACAGCGACCCTGTAGAGGAGTTGGCCTCAAGTATGAGCCTGGTTCATTTACTATAACCTGAGGGTAGAGCAAGTGTCCGTCCATACACGGATACAATCTGCACGAGTTGTCAAAGTTTTTTCTTTGGCTGAAAGGGAGGCTAATAGATGTATTGGAAGCTTAAGACAAGAGAAGTTATACAACGGTTGCCAAGGGAAAGATAACCTAGAAAAGTGCAGTAGGGCCACTGGTGACTTACACACTAGCTGAACAGCTAAGTTCAACATGTAAGCGCCCCCCCCCCATGAGCGATGACACAAGAACCTAATGAAAGAGGCGAACTGAAACCGATTCAAGACAACACAGCATACAGCTTGGTCTGTGAGAGTCGTATCCGTATCCAGTTGTGTATCTGGCCATTTTCATGAAGTTTCATCGAAGGAAACCATAAAAGATGTGATTTAAACATCTTTCCTGGCAACGTGAAAGAAGGCTCCAATCTTTGCCAGATGGTAGAATTATAGGCTCGCACCACCCGCCCCGCCCCCCCCTTGGAAAACTCTGCTAAGGAGGGATTTTTATTGCATGTTTCATGTTTCATCTTCCAGTGCAACACCGTTCTCTTTATTGGTACCTTGTCATTCCTTACAGGTTTTTAGACTTGGCTTTCCCAGCGTTCATCACTCTCACAATCCTCTTGCCAGTTTTCCACTCAGAGACTCTTCTCTCGCATTCCGCCTAAGAACGCCTCAGTAACTGCATACATTGACAAACGTTTGCCGTCCCACAGCGGTTCTTCCCACCCCCCTCGGAGAAGTAGCTGGTCAGAAAAATAATGTATGTGCAGCAGAGCCGCAGCAGTCATCGCAGCTCTTTCCCCTTCCTTCGGGGAGGCTCCTGGGCCTCCAGCGCCTGTCTCCGTGCTTGGGATGAGTCGCCTGCTTATAAGAATCTCAGTATCCAGGGCCCAGGGGTCCTGCTCAAACTATGGCACCAGCCAAGGACAATAGTGCAGTAAACTTTGAACCCCTACCCAGATCTAGCCAATGGACAGGACATTCTCCACAGATGAATGGAGAGTGAGGGCTGACTTTCACATGAACTCTGGTGCCCCATATTTGACCATGTCCCCTGGGTGGGGAGACCTGGTGGCACTCAGAGGAAGGATAGCAGACTACCAAGAAGAGACTTGATACCCTATGAGCATATACAGGGGGAGGAGGTCTCCCTCAGGCAGTCATAGGGGAAGGGAGTAAGGGGAAAATGGGAGGGAGGGAGGAATGGGAGGATATAAGGGATGGGATAACAATTGAGATGTAATATAAATAAATTAATAAAATATATTTTAAAAAGAATCTCAGTATCTTTAAAATTTGCATATTTGTTAATTTTTATTTTTAATTTTTTAAATTTTTATTTTTTATTTTTTGTTTTGTTTTTCAAGACAGGATTTCTCTGTCCTAGACTCCCTTTGGAGACCAGGCTGGCCTCGAAATCACAGAGACCCACCTACCTCTGCCTCCCGAGTGCTGGGATTAAAGGCATGCGCCACCACACCCGGCCTATTTGTTTACTTTTTAGTAATGATCTTAGGTTTTCTGGCCAGAGGCAGCCTCTAGAAGTCTCTCTGCCTAATGTTTACAGACTCACAAACTTACACCAAATGGTAATTCCGTGGAGACCCAATGTCAGCTTCTGTTTTCTCTCCTTCATTTCTATCTTATAAAGAGCGTGTGCATGATGTACGCGTACGTGTAGATGGTACATGGGAAACACACATATATGATGTCTGTGTGTGTGATTGTTTGCATATAACCAGCCTTTTTGTCAAGGCTAACTCTTTCTGAAGCCAGATAATTATCTTTAAAATTAATCCATGCTTAAATTTTAGTTCTCAAGAGATCTATGATATAGGCTGCAGATAAAGGCTGTCTATAAATATAAGAACAAGTTTAATTTTATGTGTGAGACAGCAGAAAAACAGAAAACATATAGACAATAAAACAACAGACACCTTTTTTAAAAAACCTCATACCCACTTTTTTTTTTACAGTATATCTTTTCGTGGTTCTTTTAGCAGCATTCTATCTTATTTTATTTTTTAATAATGTGTGTGTGCATGCATGCGAGTGTGTGTGTGTGTGTGTGTGTGTGTGTGTGTGTGTGCGTGTGTGCGTGTGCGGAGGTTTGTACATGTGTGAGTACAGGTGTCTTCAGAGTCAAGGAAAGGGAGTGAGATGGCTGGGCGCCTGAGTCACAGGCTGTAAGTGACCCAGCAGGGGCACTGGGCGCTGAACTCCTTTTCAGAAAGAGCAGTACATAGACTCAGCCGCATCGTCTCTCCACGTCCTGCAGCATTCTGCCCTAGACTCAGCTCTTTGTCTGAAAGCATCTAAGCTTCTGCTTGCCCTTGAATAGTTTGCTTGACTGTGTACCTGGTATTGTTGCTGTTTTAGGGTTAGCATAGTAACATATTGCTCCATGTTCATCTAGACTTCGTTGTGGCTGTTGAGAAGCTTGATAGGAGTCTAAATATTCAGCTTAGGACAAACTGGCTCTTCCCACAAAAGCCCTGAAGATCTTCTCCTTCTTGGCGGTGCTTAGCATTTCCGTGCGTGACGCATCTGGATGTTAACTGAATGCACTTTTGCTCTTTAGAACCCCTGCATTTCTTGTCTCTGTCTCTGGACTTGCGTCTTCAGTTTGTAGAAAATCCTAATCATTGGAGTTTCTTAATATTCACTCTCTGTGTGTCTCTCACTGCCTCTGTCTCTCTTCCCCTTTTCCTAGCCTCTCTTTGCCTCTCTTCTGCTCTCCCCTCCCCCTCCCCCTTTCATTTCTCCTTTCTCATTCTCCCTCCTTTCCTCTTGTGAAGTTCCTATTAGACATAAATTAGACCTCCTATCCTCCTCCCATGCTTTAAATGTCTATTTATTGGTTTCAGACTCTACCCGCCTATGTTGATTATTTCTAACTCCTCACATGAATTTCCCAATTTACTGACTTCTTTGTTCATTTGTATCTAATTTTTCATTTTATCTAGTCTGCGATTTCAATATTATTTTTCTTTTCTATCTATAAGTTCTCTTTTCATTGTACTGTTATTATTTTGTTTGTTTCTGGGTTCTTCTTTTATATCCTCAACTTTTTAAATACACGTTTTTATGGAGTCTCTAAAAAAAACTTTCATATTCTCTGCAATATTTGGACCCCCAAACCTTCCATGAGTAGGATCTGCTTATTTTTATTAACCTCTTATGCTTTACAACATTCTACCACGAGATCGTGCTGAGGGGTTTCCCTTTCTTCAGAAGTTTCTTGGGAAAATCCTTGGCTACAGAAACCTGGCTCTAGCACAGCTGCATTTGCTCTTATGGGGGCCTCATGGCCATCGCTGGCTTTGGGGCTCCTTGGATAGCACCATTGCATATTGTGGAACCACTAATTTTTTAGCCACAACTTAGGCTGAGACACTTCGCAAGGTCACTCAGAGCCTAAGCAGAACTCAATGAGTTAGTTGCCTTTGACTATCCTGGTTCACAGGGCATTTTCTCTCCATGTTTTTTAACAATATTTTTTACTTAATCCCTGACA
This sequence comes from Acomys russatus, assembly GCF_903995435.1. NCBI lineage: Eukaryota > Metazoa > Chordata > Mammalia > Rodentia > Muridae > Acomys > Acomys russatus. The sequence goes on along the minus strand of NC_067137.1, from coordinate 14,299,786 downwards.
ACATTATATGGATATGCAATACATCTTTAACATATCCACCCATAACTCCCTATTTTCCCTGAGCCCCTCATGATGCCCCCCTAACTTCCTGAGTTTAATTACTGTTTCCTACATGGGCGTAGATGTGTTAGCATTGTGCGCCACAGCATGGGAAACCCACCAGCAGCCACATCCCAGTAGAAGTATCACTGTCCATCTTGCAGAAGTCATCAACTGCCAATATCTCCTCAACTAGGGGTGAAGCCATGTGGCCTCCTCCATCCTTGGTGCTGGAATGTCATTGACTGGCTTGATCTTGTGCAAGTCTTGTGCAGGTAACAACAGAGGCCACCAGCTCATGAATACAACAACCATGCCACGTCCAGGACATAGGATTTCATAGCACTCTTCCCGTCCCCTTCCTTTTAAATTTTGCCACCCCATCTTCCATGATGTCTCCTGAGCCTTGTGGTGGATGTTGACACAAATGTCCTCTCACCTATTCTTGACACTTTGACCAGTTGTGGGACTCCTTGTTGACAGCTGCCTACTGCATAAAAAGAAATATTTCTGACCAAGTTGACGGTAGTGATTAGAATAATCTTTTAATATAAACACAAGTATTTAGAGTGCAGTTTGGCAGTACATTCACTTAGTAAAACCGTTGTAGCAGGTTCTTCCCTAGGCCCTTCCCAGCCACGGATTTTTGGCCAAGTTTCCAATACCATGCATAGATTTTCTGGTGTGTAGCCGACTTCAAATTCACTTTTCCCCCCAAAAAGCAGGTGATCGCCCCATACTATTTGTGTCATCATTCCAGCTGTGGGTACGCCCTGCCTTGCAGGTTGCTGTTGTAGCATTTGGAGGTTACCTACTCTATCTTCTGGAGGAAACAATTTCCACTCCTACAGGATAGTCCCTTCAAATTCCTTCAAAAACCTTACATTTTAAAAATTAACTTGGCCCTCCATAGGCCCTTTCACATAGCCTTAGTTTTGGTTAACTCACCTTCCACCCCCCACACAGGACATTTTCTCATCCACTCTTTCACTGCTGCCCTGTAAGAGTTCATGCAGACATGCTGGCCCTTTGTGTGGGCCCATGATCTCATCTCTGTCCCTGAACAAGCCAGGAAAAAAAGCAGGACCCATCCCCAGCTCCTCCCCACACATCAACATTACAGCTTGCTTTCTGAAGACTCGGTGTCCTTTATTTTGTGTTTCTCATTCTTCCATGAAAACAGAAGGAGTCATGAGGGAGCTCTTCAACTCCCCTGTCTAGTTCTACCATCCATCAGCTGCCCACCCCCCATTCTCCTGCTACCAGGGGAGAACCACCCCGTGCCTGCAAGCTCAGCACCCGCTCCCCTGTTCAGAGACATCAGTTCTTTCTGGATGACTCTTGTTGACATAAATAAACTGATAAATTTAATTGTAGAAGAGAATTTTTCTGGAGTCTTACAGGTCTGCTGTCCCTTATCTCTCTACATAAAACTCCTCCATATCTGTCTTCAGTTTCATCACATCCATTTCTGAAGGCATTATCCTTGTTATGCTAACAGAAACACTCTATTCAAAGTCACTAGTGATTCCCATATTGCTAATTTTGCTCTCAGTAAACTTCTTACTTGTATATAATGTGACATAATAAATGACCCCTTGTGGAAGGCCTTTGATCTTTAGTATTCAGAAATCCAGTTTTTTTGCTCTTTCCCCCCTATTGGCTACTTCTCCATCTCCTACTAAACTATGGAATACCTAAGTTCAGTCTTTGGGTGTCTTCTCTCTCCTTGTCACACTGAGTCCACTGAACACTCTGTTTAATCTCAATATCTTATCATTTATAAGCTGATAGGTCCCAAATAGATGTTCCTAGTTTATAGCTCTCACTCTTAAGCCCCAAATTCACGTGCTAAATTTCTCGCTTAACGTCTACTGTACACTGAACTACAGGCATGCCACACATATCCTGTTCAAAGCTGACTTCCTAATCTTCTCACCATCAGCCATGTTCTAGCCTCAGTCTTCTCTATCTCAACTAATAGCTGCTTCGTTCTTCTGAAATTCTGAGAAAAAATATGAAGCTACTGCTAATTTCCTCTGAAGATAAAGTTCTAGACTGGAGACATTTGTTCCATCCAAATGCACATCACTTTATGAGAAAGGCTTGGGATATGGCTTACTGGCATCAAGCATTTAATCTGAAAACATGAGGGCCTGAATTTGAATCTGCAGAGCCCAAATAAAAAAACAGGCTTGGCTAGGTGTGATGGCGCACGCCTTTAATCCCAGCACTCAGGAGGCAGAGGCAGGTGGATCTCTGTGAGTCCGAGGCCAGCATGGTCTACAAAGTGAGTCCAGAACAGCCAGGGCTACACAAAGAAACCCTGTCTCAAAAACAAACACAAACAAACAAACAAAAATCAAGGGCGGAGGCTAGAGAGATACCTCAGTGGTCCCAAGACCACATGGGGGTTAACATTCCATCTCTAACTCCAGTTCCATATGCATCCAGTGCCCTCTTTTGGCTTCCATATGCATTCAGTGCCCTCTTTTGGCTTCTGTGGGTACTGCAAGCACATGGTGCACAGACATACGTGCAAACACAACACCCATACACACAAACAAAAATAAATAAAATTTAAGGAAAAAAAAGTGGGCCGTGGTTGTGTGTGTACCTGGAACAGGTGCATCCCAAAGCATGCTAGTCAGTCAGCCTAGCCAAAAGAGTGAGTTTCTGGGCCAGTGAGAGACCCTATCTCAAAGGAATAAAATGGATAGAAACAAAGGAAGACACCCGATGTCCTGCTCTGGCCTTTTCATGCATGCTCATAGGTGCATGCACCTGTATACTCATTGCATGGACCAAAACACACACATACCATACGCTATACCACACACACACACACACACACACACACACACACACACACACACACACACACAAAATCTGTATGAGAGTGTGTATTCTATATAAAAATTAAATAAGTGTAATGCAAGAAGGAACATACCAAAGGAGAGATGGCAAGTGTTCTAGGGGTTGGATGGAGAGATGACATTTAGATGTAGATAGAAACCTGAGACTTGAACGGATATCTGGGGTGAAGAGGCTTGTGAGATGCTTCTCATAGGTGGTGATGATTTCATACTTAGGGAGACTGAGAATTGCAGGCAAGGGGACCAGTGGAGCAAGGCATGTCTTCCTTACTTGTACCTTCCTCCTCAGAACAAATCACAGCTGCTGTATTTTCTCAACACTCACTTCCAAGCTATCTCTCACAGGCTTCCTTCTTTCTGTTTCTTTCACATCTAATCTTTACCTATATTTTCTTTTTTCACTGGACCACAATGTCAGTGCCTTGAACTTTTTATACCCAGCAGCTAGATTTAGGTTAGCAGCAACAAGGAGATATATAAGAGCTTTGGTCTCAAACGACTAGAGCAACTTGACAACAAGGAGAGATGCTTCTACAAAACAGCGCAGTGTACAGTGTACAAAAGAAAAAACTAAAAATTATACTAGGGTGGTTGGTGTCATTACAAGAATCACTCAGAATCCACTCATGATTCCTCCTCTACAGAACGAGGGAATTCCACAGGATTCTTTCAACTATGTTCTCTGCCTTTTACTCTTTGTGTAGCCTACGTTCTAGCACACGCTGTTCACATGTATGCTCTGAGCTTCCCCTTCTCCACACTTTTGTTCTTGCTGGTTCATCTGTCTGGAAACTTCTTGATACACATCCCAGGACTGAATCCTCCTCATATATAAACCACTGAGCACAGTGTCCTGCTCGCCTCCTCCTCCTCCTCCTCTTCCTCTTCTTCTTCCTCCTCCTCTTTCTCCTCCTTCCTAGAGAAATTAACTCAGTTCTTCCAACTCTTCATTTTTGAAATCATTTATAAACAGACCTTGCCCCATCTTGTCAGATTGGAAAGAAGAGTGACAGTGAGTTAGTCTGGGAAAGGCACTGATGCAAACATCTCCTTCAAGAATGAGCTTTATTTTTGGAGAAAGAGCTTGAAGGCCATGATGATGTTTTGAGGTAAGAGACCACTAGAAAGGAACAGTACATTATATCAGTGACAGCATGCAGGGAGTCTTAAAGGGAAAGGAGGGGCATTTCCCTTTTAGACCTAGAGAGAAGCTTCATCAAGAGGCACAGCTTACAGAGAATAAGAGAGGTAGCCATTATGGACAGGATGATGGGGGTTTCAAGGGCTGATGGGAACTTTCATACCACATGACTCAGTCCAACATAGTCTGTGTGACAGAGAACATGGAAGATCCAGGTGCTAGGGAGAACTCTAAATTGCAGGCTGTAAGAACCACAGTGCAGAGCCGCTTCATAACTCTGTCTGAGAGAGATCACCAGAGGGATGTGGTCTGACACAGGCTATGGGATCTGGCCTCTTAAAGAACCAGGCTCACAGCCTAACACATATGCACAATACTGTTTCCATGCCTCTTGAGAGCAGAAAGTGTGTCATGTAAAACAGTCTTTCCCCTTGGCAACCTACTGAGCTAGTGTCAGTGAATGTTCAAGAGGAATAGGTGGAACAAATCAGTCTGATTCAAGTGAGCTGCAGTGCGTCTCTGAACTTCCTAGCGGCACACAGGGAGAATGCCTGATATGATATGTGATATGACATATATGATATGTGATAATATGTAATAATATGCTCACATTGCAACTTGACTTGTGATGCTCGGCTCAGATGCTGCAGCTTACTATCATCAGAGGCAGACATCCAGGGTTCAAATAGTGTGTAAAGAGAAACTGTAAAGGCTCCAAGTGTGTTAGTCAGACACAGATAATAACTGGGTGTTCTAGGTGGGAAATACTTAATAGCAAAGGTGAGGAGACTGTGAGATGGGTTCTTGACTGAAAAGAAATTAATATTTTCATTTCTCTTGGTGGCTACCCCTCAGCCCTGTCTCTACATCTTTCCTTCTCAAAATCAGCTTGCTCTCAGGATAAACTTCTACTTTATGCTTGATGTGAGTTGGAATCTGGGCATCAGATACAGTCTCCTTGACACAGTTTTCAATCCTGGCAGTTTGACTCTTTGCTTTGCTCTACCATTCCATACCACTCTCTGCTCTCTTACTCTAAGCTTGAATGTCATAGGAATTCAAGGAGAACACATAGTCTTCCTGGAACATGAGACTATGGAGTGCAGACTGAAAGCCTGAAACCCAGTGTGTGCCTGAACAGCTATCTTACAACTAAGAATTAGAGCACTATAGCCCGCCATGGGATTTCTATGTGGAAGGAAACCAACAGATCCTTTCACCCTTATTAAGTAGCATAGAGCAGTGGTTCTCAACCTGTAGGTTGTGACCCCTTTAGGGGGTCAAACAACCCTTTCATAGAGGTCACATACCAGATATCCTGCATAACCAAGATTTACATTATGACTCATAACAGTAGCAAAATTATACTTATGAAGTAGCAATGAAAATAATTTTATGGTTGGGGTGACCATAATATAAGGAACTGTAGTAAAGGGTCACAGCATCAGGAAGGTTGGGGCCCACTGGCCTAGAGAGAAGCATATGGTATCCACCTTGGTGGGGGGGAGGCTTCTTTATCTCTTCCTAGATAATGAAGAGCCCATTTCTTGTCCACACCAGCTCCCTCACCCTCTTGTCTTAAGGACATGTGGCTGTGTCTTCCGAGGATACGAGGAAGGGTAGGCTACAAAGGATGGGAGATTTGGTAGGCTAGGAGGATACACCCTAACTTCTCCTAGTCAATGAGAACAAAGATGGGAATATCCCAGCTTAGATCAGTCGAAGCAACAGAGTATAACACTGCTGGGCCCTGGACTCCTTTAAGATATGGCTGTTTCAGAGTCACCCAGAAAGGTAAAGAGACTTGACATGTACGTGAGAGAATGGAGAATGTTATTTCATTAAGATCTCCACTCCACCATCACCAGCCAAACAAATAACAACAATCAACCAAACAAGAAACAACAAGCAAACAAAACATAGCAAAAACACTCCATCTCTCCTTGGGCAGCCTTTCTCTGGAACCTACAGGAATCACATCCTTCATGAGTGAGTACATTGAGACTAGATAACAGACACTGTCGACAAGAAGGGCCAGGTGTGTTGGAGCACGCCTTTAATCCCAGCATTCGGGAGGCAGAGGCAGGTAGATCGATGTGAGTTCGAGGCCAGCCTGATCTACAAAGCTATTCCAGGATAGCCAAGGCTAACACAGAGAGACCCTGTCTCGAAAAACAAAAAATAAAAAAAATAAACAAAAAAGCAAGACAAGAAGGGAAACCTCAGATAACCCCTCTCCCTGACCCCTATCCCTGTGCCAAGATACCAAGATCAGCTGCAGAGCCCAGGAGTAGAAAGGGCAGAGACATGAAACAAAGCACCAACTCAAAATGAATATGTCAGATACCTTGAACTACATTTGGGTTTGTGCCTCAAGTTTTCCCTAAATTAATTAAACACTAGTCAAAACCCCAGAAAGTTGGCATCAGATATTTGGGGAAACAAGGGCCAAGGTTATATTTTTTCTTACCCTTCACTTCTTACCTAAGTCAGTTATATTTTCTGTACCACCCTGGCCAAATTTTTTAACATCATAATTATTTTCCTCTTGGGAGATAAGGTGGCCAAATCTCACAGCATTTGGGGGTAAGAAGGCTCAGGAAGTAGAATTCAAGTGTTAGTTGTCAGCAGTGAGGAGTAGACAGAAAGTTTAACTTGTCCAGGAAGGTAGTCAATTATTTGGCCCACTCCTTTCATGGCTATAATCTTTTTTGCTAGAAAAAGAGAGCATGCCCTTCTTGTGCCTTTTTGGCCTTCAGGTCTCAGTTTTAATGTCACTGTCTCAGCTAGGTCTATGTTAGCCACCGCCAAGTGGGTGGTGTCTATATTTTTCATTAGTACATTTCCTGTCATTCAGTTTATAGTCCTAATCAGGATGTGAACTTACTTGTTGTGTTCTTCCTCAATCTATGACCAGCTCCTACTGCACTCCCTGAGGTCAGGCCCCTGTCTGTCTTTCTCTCTCATCTGCATCTAATAAAATTAAGTTGGTGCTACTTATATTTATTAAATCTTATGTCTTAAGGTTCTTCTGAGCCTTTAGCTAAAGAATCTGATTTATTTGTTTATTTATTTATTTATTTGGCCCATTCTGCTGCTTTTTTGCTTTCTTTGGCAGGGAGAAAGTGAAATGTACTTTTTTCACTTACAGAAGTCATCATTATAAACCACAGAAAGAGTATTTTAATATGTGGAACTTTATGAATTATTGCTATCAACATGAGGAATTTTCTACTTTCCCCATGAGATAAAATCCTCAAGAATGTGTTCCCATAGCAGTCTACTTTTTACTGAGACAAAAGCAAAAGCAACTCATGAATTACCATCAGCCACCCCCTGACCTGTGCACCTCTGTATCCTAAAAGATACACCAAACGCTAAGTTAGTAACATGCTTGACACCTACATATGCAGTGAAAACAAACATGTGCAAAACTCGTCATTCAGTCATATCAATAGCAACTGTTGACCTGAAAAACAAAAAGAATTCCATTTAAACATAGTGGTTGGCAGTCACACACATAGCATTGGAAATAGTTATATACTAATTTCAAGTTTTTCCTCATTTCCCTGTTGACATTGGCCAGAGTGACTGAAGACGTGCCACAGGGACGGCCTCTCATTCCAATCCTGTTTTCTTGAACAAACCCAGTGGTCAGCTAATTGTCTAGTTCCTGCTATTAGTCAGGGTTCATCTGAACCAGTGTGGTTTTCCATAACTGACTTCCTTTACCAGACAGAAAACCAAATAGCTACCTCTCTTGACAAACTGTTGCATACAACAGCTTTGTAGAAATTATAGCAACATCCCCAAAGGCTTCTTGGCTAGGATCCCAAGAGGTCCAATCTGGCCTTACATGGCTTCTTAGAAGTATTGACAACAGAAAATAATACATAATGATTGCTTTTCTCATGACATCCCCAGATATATTACAAAGGAAGGGTACACTTTGGCTGCTCCAAATGGTCCCATTGACACCATAAGTTTTCTTAGTCAGAGCCTGAAGCCACACCCCAGCTCTGCTGACTCAGAGTCCACTAGTTAAGATCTGACTGAGTCACAAGCATGCCGAAGGATGAGGACCGTCCGCTGATCTTGCAGAGTCTCCAGATAAACCTCAGGAAAAAAAAAAAAAAGTCTGGAAAATGTGCACTCAAGGAAGACTAAGATGGAAGCTGATTCGTGTCTTAGCCATCACTGTGTGCAAAAAAAAGTAAGCATGTGACATATTTTTTAACTGAAGGAGTGGATAAAATGAGCGATGAAGAGGCTTTGTGGTAGATGACATCTTGTGGCATACACGTCCTCCTTCATTCCTTCATCCTCTGACCTCCTCCCATTTACAAAGTCACATGGGACCAGTGATGAGAGATCTACATTTGAGTCTTAGCTCTGCTTCTTTTAGTGTTGGAGAAATTGCCCCAGGTTTCTACAGTCAGAGGAAAAACAAAAACAGGATATTCTGTTGTAGATATGAGACGCTATAGGAAGGGTCTATGGGAGGCAGGAAGAAAAGAAACTGTAGGTGAAGCATAGTTGAATGTGTGTGATATGAAAGTAGATTGGGTGAAATGCTGGGAGTGGAAAGGCGTAATCACAGACAGGAATGGGGGGAGAAGGAATGTGTAGGAGAAGGGTTAACCAAAACTAAGATGTATAAGAAGCCTATAGAAGCTCACTTCTTCATAAGATAGCTAGTATCATTTTTAAAGGAATCTGAATACAGTTACCTTGTATGAGTGCATAATGCTTCTACCAAAGATAAGGGTTACTAAGCAAAGATGCTATAGTATCAGGAGTGGAATGCCTCCCTATGATTTGTTGGTCAGAGAGGCCCCATAGGTGCCAAAAATAACACAAGCTATTGTCATTTTTGGGGTGTCTAACAGAGCTAGATGGTGAGACCATGTCACTGAAGATACCACACACAGAGCATAGAGAAGTCAAGCTAGAACTCCCTTGAAAACTTCCTCACCACAGGCTAGTTTTCATCATGTTTGAGGTTGCTATGCAGGCTGCTGGGGAGAAAAAAAAATTATTAGTGGACTTACCCAGCAGTGGACCTTACATACTGTAATACTGTCCTGCCAAGCAAAATGTTCCTACTGGTGAAATAGTGGCAGGAATATTAAGGGGTAATCAACTTCTTTTTAAAATTGGATTTGAAATTTTCTCCATAGGAAAAAAATTGCACCTGGTATTGTAAACCTGGTCAAAAACATAGCTGAGGATGCCATGGGCCCTTGGGAGGAGCCTAATAATGTAGTTTTGTTAAATGGACAAGTCAAGATGCCTCCTAAATGTGTATGTTTAATATTCTTGTAGACTAGTGCTGCTCTCAAGCCTGGTCAGGGAAGCACTGTTTTGAAGCCAGCAGCAATCAGTGAAGAGACTCATAACTGATCAAAGCGCTAAGAATAAATAACTATTGAGTCTTCAGCGCTAAACTGGACATCTGTATCAGCTTCCTTGAAGACTAGTTCAAGTGTTTATTATTTGATAGGATGCTACATTTGCGACCTAAGTATCCTGTAGCTTTGTATTATGTTTATGCCAAATCCTTCGTATTATCATTCATTAGTAAGCTACCTCACCATTAGTATGATACTTAATACGTTACCTTTACTGTATCCAATTTAATTTTTATTTTTAAGGATTTGTCATTCTTATTATGTTCTGCTTGCCATTAGCAAAATTAAAGCATACAAGAGGAATAACATGCCAGAACTGGGAGCAAGATGAGTCAGACCTCAAACTTAGATATCCTGCCTCAGGAAACTTGGTAGTAGAGAGTAGTAACTGGGGTGCATGCGGCTGCCTCAGCCTTCTACAGAAACTGTTTCAGAAGAATCTCTCTGTTGATTCATTATATACTACAAAACCAACCCAAACCAACCAACAAACACCAACTATGTCATTTAATTCTTACAAAAGCCCTTGTATCTTGTGCATGGGTCAACTCAACACCGTAGCAAGGTTAGCCTCGGTCATGAGATTGATCACAAGGGGGCTTTGCACAGAACTAAAGCTCCATAAGCATCCATGATGTCTATAGGCTCACACCTCGAGATGACCTCCTGAAAGGATGATACTGTGACCTCAATCCTTGTGTTCTACCAACATGTGTTCAGTGCGGAGCACAAAGTAGTACCCTATACATGTCTGCCTCTTGACCAAGTGACCAGGCAGCGAACAAGGTATGAACATTAACCAGTGACTCAAAAGAAGCACACTGGTTCCATATGGCTATAGACATCATCTTGGCATGCACAAACTCAGTGACTCTGTGTAGCCTTAGGCCCTCATGCCTATGGCATTTATATTTCCTTTCGCAGCCTTCTTCTTGCCCATTATATCTGTGCGCATTGTTCAGGACTATATCACAGAGAGTCTCTCCCTCCTTAACTCAGCATGCAAGCTGTGAACCCAGGATTAGTTAACCACCCACCCCCCAAGGAACTTAATGAACACTGGGTATTCATCGGCCTGTTGGGTCTCTGTGTGTTTCAGAGCCCCTTGCTTGCCTTGTGGCTCTTGCCAAAGACATGAGCGTCTGGGTGTTGCCTTCCAGGATGTCAGCCAGCTTTTTTTGGCAAGATAATACTTATTGTTGGAGTTCCCAACAAGTTGCCTGTTCATGGTCAGGGGCCAGTGAAGACACTCCCGAGTCTACTATCGAAAACCTCACACAAAGTGGTGGGGCTCCTGGACTCAGCACATTACTTGGGTCCCAGGACTCATCTCTGTTATCTGAGTCTTGATTATGTAAATGAGCCCTCCTCTGGCCAAGTCTTGTTGGGGAGCAGGCTGTTTGTAAAAGGAAGGGAAAAAAACATGGGCGCAAAGCCAGTAGGTGGAACTAAGGCCAGAAAACCTGCCTCCCACGTCTTTGCCAAGGCCTTTCAGTTGTGAGCTGCTCTGTCCAACACACACCATTGCTGCTGCACAGCCAGATGTCAGGGTGGGATGTCAGAAGACACACAGAGGAGAAAGCTGTAGGGTGGTAACAGAGCCAGGAGAAGCAACATGGTTTCCTCCCTCAGAGTTTAAACCAAGAAAACAGGTCTGATGAACAAAATGCCTCCAAGTTCCATGACCTAGTCACTGTGCCATAGCCAGGGAGTGGCTGAGTTTAGCAGGAGACCCGGCAGTGACCTGGACGTCAGGGTCAACAAGTAGCCTCTCACATAACCAGAGCCGCCCTGAGCATGGTATATCTACAAAATTCCAGACACATTTCCTGAGATAAAATGACATTTATTAAGACATTCTAGAAATTAGCAACAAGTGGCAGCAGCCTCCACAGGCCTTGACCCATAACGTAGCTGCCAATTCCTAGTAACCTGCAAAGGGTGAAAGTAGAGAGCAACCTTTGAGACAACAGCTCTGCTTCTCTCGGCCACTATGCTTTTCTTTCTCTCTTCTCCAGCCCTGTTTTAAGATCTCAGCCAACCTGGTCCTATAAGGGGATCAGAACTCTGACCCCATGGGGGCAATGGTCTGGCCTTGGGACACCTAGGAGGCCAGCTGACCTCACACAGGAAGGAATCAGGATAAGCATCGTGGGCCAGTGTCTGGAGCCCACTCCCTCCCTCTCACCTTGCTCTCTAGCTGCATTGTTCGAGGTCTCTGCTTTCCAGACTACCAACCTCCCTTTGCACACTCATCCAACCCACTCTCTATCCTGAAGCCTGAAGGAACATCTTTACCTGTAAATCCAATCATTAACTATTCTACTTAATCCTGAAATGGTCCCCCAGGGCCCTCAAATGCGCCACCCCAGTCTCTTTTGGGCATCTGTCGCCATGCCTGCTCCCTCACACTCAGTGTGCTAGGCTTGCTTACCCTCTTCCTATCCTGGAATCCAGCAGACTTCCTCTTTCCTATAAGACCTTGCTTGAGTCTGCTGTTCTGTTTGATTTGGACACCCTCTCAGTTTCCCCTCTGTTTTCCACACAGCATGAAGTTTACCCCAACAACTCCTGCTCCTGCTGCATGCCTGTCTTCCCCACCCTGAGCTACTCAAGGCCAGCTGCCCCTCTCACAGTTCTGGGAGACCAAGCATCGGAGCTCTTAATCACGGTGAATAATAATCTCCTGGTGTTCCCAGCAAACACCCAGCACCCAATTCACTCAACAGTTAGCACCATGTCAATTTCTCTACCACTGGACCTGGTCCTTACCAAATAACCAGTAATATATTTTTTTTTAGCTGAAGGAAGTTAATTAACAAAATTAGTCAACCAAAGCTGTTAAATTATTTGATATTTGCTCCAGACAAGCTCTGCCTGTCATCACGTGTCCTGGTCTAAAGAGCTATTTTACATAGGAATAGGGACCTGGTGGGTGGGAGTGGAGCAGGTCAGGGGTGCAGAGATATTTCCTGCTGGTTCTTCAGATATGTAACATTCCTTGCTTCAGCAGAATAATTTGCCATTTCTTAGTGATTCAAGACTCAGGGCCTCTGCCCTGTGCAGACACCTTCACACTACCTAGAGGCCAAAACAAAGATGTCACCCCAGGCAGGAAGTGAACAGAAGGATGGTTCACTGACAGTTCTGAGACTGAGTTTTACGTAGGTGTGTATGCTCTAACAAAATATGTCTTTCCTCATGATGGCAGATTGCATCATGGACTGCCTTACTGTGTCTGCCCCCTTGCCAACCTGCTAGGTACTTGGAGCCAAAAGACCAGAACAGCTTTGTCTTTGAGCTTCCATAAATATAAAATATATAGGCATATATTTTAAGGTCAAATAGTGAGTTACTGATTCATGAATGAAGGCTCCGTTATATTTTTTAAAATACTTTTTATTAACTCCTTGAAACTTTTATGCAATGTGTTTCTGATATAATTGACCATTTTATCCAACTCCTCCTGTCACATCAGCTCCCATTCCGTACCCATTCAACTTGGTGTCCTCATTTAAAAATAAAACAAAACCAAAAAACCAAGTCCCATTTGTGCATGCTGCCTTGAGTGTGTGGCTATCCACTAACCTTACTAGGGACCACAACCGTAAAGAGCACTGACTGCCTTTCTCCCAGCAAGCTATCACTTGCCAATAGCTCCCCCTCCCCAGCTCAGGCTGGGACTTAATGCCCACCTCCACCCTCTACAATTTGCACAGGGCTTGTACATTTTGTCACAACCACTGTCAGTTAATCTGTGCAACTGGCCTCTTGTGCCCAGAAAACACTGTTTCCTTGTAGGCATGCACTGCCTCTGCCTCTTTCTCTCTTTTAGCCCACGCTCCTTCTATGATGATGCCTGAACCTTGGGAGGGTATATATACATCTTGTACAGATGCCCCATTTAGAGCCGAGCATTCTATACTCTCTTATTCTTGTACAGCTTGACCAGTTGCGGGCCCCCATGTTAATCACTATCTGTTGCAAAAACAAACTTCTCTGATGATGATTGAGAGATGCATTTATCTGTGGATATAACAATAAGACATTAGGAGTCAATTTAATTCCACTTAGCAGAATAATAGTAGTAAACAGACTCTCCTCTACAGCCTATGACTTGTTATTTAAAACGAAACTTTCTAGAATGTTTCTAAATTCAAGAATAAATATCAATCAGTGGCCAGCATCTCCTAAGGCTGCCTTCCTAATGCTCAGTGGAAGCTAAACATATTATGATTTATTCATGACCATTAGTAGTGTTAGTTTACTATCCAGTGACTACCATTAAATAAGCCTGGATCCCTGATGCTCACAGAAATCTAAACAAATTGTGATTTACTCATAGGCATTAATAATATGCTTAGAACAGTATTCTCTCTCACAGAATAAAAAGTTGTGAAGCTGCAATATCCTTTCCTAGTGACTTTAATAAAGATAAGTATACTCATTGTCAGAATATTATTTAGAAAATAAATGCTCACTTGGTCATGAGTCATCAAAAAAGGGGCCACCAGAATCCTGGGCGGAGAGATAGAGGAAGTGAGCTATGGCCTTCCCTTCCTAGGCTATGGGATGAAGAACTCAGCCCCTCTTCAGAACATTCCTTTTTCTCCTGCTGCATTCCTTGGTTCCCAGGCTAGCTGAGCTTCCTAATTTGGAAGTGACCACAGAGCAAATCCTGACAGTAAGCCTGCAGTGTCCTGCCATGAACTCCCTAGCAGACAGCCTTCAGCCCTGGGTACACAATGGGCACCTCCAGTTAACTCGCCAGCTGCTTTCTAGTGCCCACTAGAATGAGCATTAAAGCTTTAGTTCAAAGCACCCTGTTGCCTGAAGTGGGACCTATAGGGGGACCCAGTACGTGCTAATGGCACTAGCCGGCCCTCCGAAGGGAGCACTCAATGGGAAGTTGGGGCAGAAGGAAGCATTGAGATTTGGTGAGTGTTTCCCATCAAATATGGGGAGTGTACAGTCTGCAACCTTCTCTGACTAGTATTGCTATTGAAAGAAATAGTTTCCTGATCGCCATCTCCTTCTCTTTCCATAGATATTGATGGACATACTTTTTAAAAATGTTTTTATTAATTTATTCATATTACGTCTCAATTGTTATCCCATCCCTTGTATCCTCCCATTCCTCCCTCCCTCCCATTTCCCTTTACTCCCCTCCCCTGTGACTGTGACTAAGGGGGACTTCTTCCCCCTGTATATGCTCATAGGGTATCAAGTCTCTTCTTGGTAGCCTGCTATCCTTCCTCTGAGTGCCACCGGGTCTCCCCATCCAGAGGACGTGGTCAAATACAGGGCACGAGAGTTCATGTGAAAGTCAGTCCCCACTTTCCACTCAACTGTGGAGACTGCCTTGTCCATTGGCTAGATCATATCTCATGAAAGTCTTCACTTAACAGGAAAGTGGGACAGAGGGGAAGACTTCCTACTGGGACTCTAGGTGAGAGAAGCAAGGGAGAATGGGGAAATAGAAGGATCCAGAAGGTCCTAGAAACCTACAAGAGGAACATTATGACAGGAGGATCTGGGCCCAGGGGTCCTGCTCAAACTATGGCACTAGCCAAGGACAATACGTGAGTAAGCTTCGAACCCCTACCCAGATGGACAGACTTTTAGAGCACAAACATCATCTGCTCTTCATGTCTTTCATAGCTCTTCCTACCTTTCTCGCCATGCTTAGTCTCACTTTGGAGAAAGCCATGAGGACTTCTTTTGTGTATGCCTGGATGCCTAACACATGGTGGGCCTCATCAGGGTGAGATAAGCAGCAGGTGTGCTCAGACTGAGAGAGGGCACACTAAAGAGAGGCATGACGAATCAGGAGAAAACACAGGGGAGGCTTCTAACTCATCATTTGCTCTGTGAAGCTCTTTCAGAGGAGCTGTTGGAATTGAGTTCAGTGAGGGGAATATTCACAGCTTCTGGGTGAGGGTCTGAGATGGTATCTTGGTCTAACCTCATCTATTAAACATCTCTGGCAGACACGCCAGGTAGCTATGGGCTCCAAGTAACAGGAGCATGATTCGAAATGTATGCTTGTGTTTATGAATAAATATTGTTCTATCATTAAATGAAATTTAAGAAGAATACAGGTCATCACCAATAGCCAAACACAACTGATGTTAATTTTGACTCCTTTCGGTCAAGGCTGCATCCAGTATGGCTTGGTGTCCTGGAAACCTCACTCGGCTGATGGAGGAATTGAGAAAGGACAGACACATGAGCACAGGCATAGGAGTGCTGGGATTGAGCGGACTGTGCTCACTCTGGTGGAGGGCACCTACTATGCAACAATCTAGAAACTCAGAGTACTTATTACAGACAACACAGGGGAGAGGTTAGCCAGGCTGCATGGGAGAAGTCTCAGGCTGTAAACATCCAAAAGAAGAAAGCTGCTCTCTGTACACTGTCAACACTGGGACCAGAGGAAAGCACTGGGGTCCTTGACGTGGCTGTGCTTAGGTCACTAATACACATTCATCCAGGACTTCATCCCGTCCATCAAGCTGGACACCAAATTCCAAAGGTAGAAGATGCCTACCAAACTCCGCACAGATTCTTATGTCTGGTTTACACTCTGTCTTTTGCCTCCTCCAGCCTAAAAGCTTCAGGACACAAGGGTTTCCATGCAGAATCTCAGCACTTAGCTTAGTGCTTGGTACTTAGTGCTCAGCACTTAGTGCATTCTCACTAAGTGCTTGTTAAATGAACAAAATATCCCAGCCAAGATCTTACCAGAGTGCTTTTAAGTCAAGGGTATTAGGGTTGGAGAGATGGCTCAGTGGTCAGTGAGCACTTGCTGCTTTTTCAGGAGACATGGATTTGATTCTCAACTCCCACACACATGGTGGCTCACAGCCATCTGTAACTCTAATTCTGGAGGATCCAAGGCCTTCTTTTGGCCTGCATAGGCACCAGGCACACACATGTTACACATACATACATTCAAGCAAAACCCTCACTTATATAAAATAAAATAACAAATATAAAATAAGTTTTAAATAACCCAGGGTAGCTTGTTATTAATCATAGAATATTTAAACATTCTCCTGAAAGTGAAAAGCATTTCAAAGTAGAGTTTCAGATGTTACCAAGAAGTCCCAAGTCAACTCTTGAATGGTACACTTTGCATTGAATGGTAGAAAAGACTGACACATGAATATGAAGTTGATGTCATGAACCCTTAGGAAAACGGCATGGAAAGAGGAAGTGATGGCAGATAAGAACTGGGTCTGGGAATGGATAGGGTCAGCTATGGGGCACAGAGCCGGGTCCTGGCATCTGTTATCCAGGATAAGTGTAGCAGCTTAAAGGAAACTTACCAGGATGACTGTTACCTGGTGCTCATAGGCTTTCAACTGCCTGATATGTTCTTTCAGTAGAAATTCTGCCTCTGAAGATGATGAGGGTCATGTCTAGTAGGGAAATCTTACTCTGATCAAAAATAACAGGAACATGTCACTATGGCATCATGATCCTATGCTGCTCAGAGAAGAAAACGTTCCAGCAGAGGCAGGAGGCTCTCTGCTCCTCTGTAGACTGGATCAAACTATGGTTCTCCTATTCCATTTATATTGTCTACTTCCCAGTCTGGCCTTATGTATTTATACTATTGTGGTCTATCTTATTTATACTTAAAAACTCAACCCTTTAATTTACTCAATGTACTAAAAATATTTAGTGCAGGATAACTGTTTTGTTGTAACAGGGTGATTTCCTTTCCAGTGGGCACACCCACCTTCAGTAATGGCGGGGCGGGGGGAGGATGGTGAGTTGAATTACCTTCTAGTCTAGGTGCTGTGACTCTGGATCATAATGCACGTGGCCTGAGCTCTCCCATGGAAGCATTACTGCCTATCTCCTAGTCAGGCAAACTGAGTTATTGCTTAAGTAACCCAGCCTGAAATTTTCCAGAAATTCTTGGTCAAGTCTGTAATTTAGGACTGCTAGAACCCTGTAAGCTTTGGCTTTTGAAAATTAATCACACACTGTGATGATATAAGGACTTTTTTTTTTAAGGGTCAAGTTTATCTACTTGTGAAGATACATGAAGAAGTAATATGATGGATAAAGTGGCTATGAATTCCTGGATTATGAATTAGTTAGGTAATGACATGAGAGAGCTCATAAATATCTGGAAATAAGTAATAAATTATACATTTTGGAAGTACTTCCAACAGAACGACTTTGCTCAAAGCTCGTCCATCTCTCGTTGCTCTCCTAACCAATCAGTTCGCTCCTGTGGAATCCTTTCTAATGTCTTTGGTCCCCTGCCACAACTCTAGCCCAGGTTCTCATCACATCATGCCTGGATTATTGCAATGCCTCCTCTCTGTTCTTCCTGTTTTGGGCTTCCCCTCCCCCCCCCAACCCCGACTCTGGCCCATTATTCACACAGCTACCAGCCTGAGGCTTGCCTGTTGTTAGGAACACTTTCCAGTTGTGCTCGGCGCTCTGTTTCTCCTTGACATCTGGGTGAAGTCCAGATGCATAGTCTGGCAGTCTTGGTCTCTCAGATCCAATCTGTCTCCCTAACCTTTTCTCCCTCCGTTGTGAGACTGAGGTGGCCACCGTTTGTTCCAAGTAAGCCTTCCTTCCCTGTTCCTTGTTCCCCATTTGTAAATTTCACCTTCCCATCCCCAGATGCCACCACCTTCCTCTACATCTATTCAAACTCAAACTCAGGATTGTATTTCCACATCTAAAGAATCCCCAAACTCCTGCTGTCTAAGAGTAACTTTCGGTACTGCTTTTTCTAGTTCAACAGATACTTCCTGACGGTAAGGCAAATTGATTCAAGGGGATGGAAGGAAATCTTAAGTACCAAGAGGCATGGAAGAGGAGGTTGGCTGAAGTCAGGGAGCCACATATATGACAACATAATGACAGCTACTTCTGAGCGAGCCCATGCAGCTTCAGAGGGGTGGCAAGGAAGCTCTTGCTAACTAATCCAGTCAGCCATGAGGCTGTGAACCCTCATCTCATTCTCTGGAGGTTCGTCCTGCACTTGAACTCACCTATACTATTCTAACATGATGATTAATGTTAACCTTATAGTTTCCCTCAACCTGCTTTGAAGCAAAAGAATGGCATGGGAGTAGACCCCAAGGGAGCACATTGGTTTACTCCATTCTACACCCTACTGGTGTGAACTATTGAAACTCCACTAGAAGAAGACAGAAGCCACTCAGATATCAGAACAGCAGGAATATCTGAAGACTCTCACATGGCCAGACGTTGGAGAGTCATTGATGAAGCCCGTGTATGGGTTGATGGCTGTCATCTCTCACCTCAGTTCTTCTAGCTGGGTCAGTTCTCCTTTGCTCTCCATCTAGGCTTACCTCCCGCTTTCCTGAGTCAACTTGGCCACAAACAGGACTCTGCTCTCATCTCTCTCCTTTCACCTTTCATTTATTCTTGTTTCCTGTTTCCTCATCTCAAAGGGGTCTTATTCTGAGCTCTTGGTCCTCCTGTAACTTTGCTCCAATAATTGTCTAGCTTTACTGTGTCAAAGCTTTTATTTCTCTTTCTTCATTCTCTCTATCTGTAAATGGGAATGGAAATTTTGTTTATAAAACACTGCAAATGTCCTCAGGCCCCTTCAAGTCCCCTTTTTAGAAAGAGTATTGAGGAGGTAAGGTGATAGATAGTTGACTCCTCCTCTTTCACCCAACCAAGATAATCCTACACCTATTTCCTGTCCCCATTGGCCTTGCCCTGAAACAAGCCCTTATTATAGCTAATATAATATGCGTGTATACACATACATGCACCTATTGTGGAATATTTCATACACACAACTACAGTTGTGGTTCCTAGTCTGCACACTAACCAAACACCAAAGTGAACGCACTGGGGCATAACAGATTTTTCCTCCCTAAGGGAAAGTATACAATCTCCTAATTTTAAGTCATTTAGATATAGCTACTTAATAGATTACTTGGTAGTCTACTTAGTAGACTAAGTATTTGGTTTCACTTTGGGATACTTAATAAGTTGTTAAAGAGTAGGAACACCATGAGCTAAAAGAGTTTGTGAAATTGATATATAGGTTTCAAACCCTACAAAACACTCCAAGGAAAACATCCAAATATTGCTTAAGCCGCCGCATCTTATTCCAAATCAACTGCATCCTCTCATTGGCCTATACTTCCCAGAAGTAACTACTGAAAAACTCAGCATTGTGAATAGTTTTGTTACAGTTGGTTTCATTCTTACAGCATGCATGTGTACATATATGTGTTGCTTAGGTAGGTCTGATGACACTCACCACAGTTTTCACTGAATGACAGCTGCCCTCCATCCTGTGCTGAAAGCAATTGCACGCTGGATTGGCAAAAAGACCCTGTGATATAAAACCTGTGTCTCTTAGTTTTTCTTATCAGCACTTCATATACTTCTTTAGGTCTGATCAGGTCCATTTTCCTCACAGCAGCCCTCAAGCCCCCCACCCACCACTGAATCAATTCTCTTCAGTACCCCAACAGTCTCAGCTTTGCCAACTCCCACACTTTCTGTGAGCCCCAGCTTCATTTCTCATATGATAGGAATGGCAACACACACCTGCCTGCATTGTCATGAGGACTAAATGAGGATCGAGTGTGTATGCCGTGTCACCTGACCCTTGTTAGTAAACATAATTTATTGAAATGCGTTTCATTTTTTATTGTTCCTTCCTGACCCCTAAACATCATGAGTGTTTGGGAAATATTTGTTAAATATGGAATAAACATGTCTCATTCAGCTTCCAACTCAAGTTGATAATGTCCAGGGTGGGAGCTCCTATTAACTGATCTAAAAATTTAAAAATACAAATAAGAAAAGAAACAAAAACACAACAAACACCAGGAAAGTTACCTGTTCTGAAAGGAGGAGGGCATGAGCATTTTCTCTTGCCGAGAGAGTAAATAAGATGTTCTGGGGTCTTTGAAACATTTTCAGTAGCAGTGTGTGGGTACCAGCTTGGCTGAGCTGTTCCCCCAGCTGGCTTTTGTCAACTGTTAGTTGGCTGACCTCAAGGCGGAGCTGTCTGCCAGGGAAGACCACAGGATTAGTTTGGGCCCCAAATGGAGGCCCATTCCTTTGATGTGCACAGTTGCCTCCGGGCCTGGAATCCACCCCTTGCTCAGTTGCCAGTGGGCTTAGATTCTGTAGAGCTGGCACGAGTCCCTGGGTTACCCTTGTCTCTTCGTGTGAGCTCCTCTTTACTTGCCTTTTCCCCTGGACTATCTCAAAGGGGACGGGAGAAGTTAATAGCTATAAATGATTATGGCCCTCTAGTTACAGTTTTCCTCGTGTGTAATTCTGACAGGCTCTTTTCTCCCAGAGAAAGTGGTGTGGCTTTTATCTTTTGGCAATCTTTTTGCTCTCGCTAGTTAGAGATGTGATACCCTACACGATGCTGGGGAGAACCGAGATGGAATCAGTCTCGGCAAAAATTCAGCCTCAAAGCCTGCAGTCTCTTCGAAAGCTCTCTCCGCATTGCCACCCCTGAAGTCCAGAACTGCAAGAGAAAGCCACTATTCATCTCCTAGGATTGCTATGAGCATACCAAACCACGCAAAGGCAAAGAGGACCCACACACTCACTAATAACATGAAAAAGTGCCTACATGGGCAATTGTGTCCAATTAACTACAGATATGTATTTCTACACATCAAAACAAAAGATAAAGAAGGACTGTGATAAGAAATGCAAATTAACTACTCAATAGCAATAAAAGTTTATCTTTCCCCTGCCTTGGGTAGCTCTGAGTGACTTATCAAATGTCAATGGTTATGCTAACATTTACTTTAGGAAGGAGATAATTACAGGGGTTGAAAAGCCTACTGAAGCCATCAGATTGTCCACGTATCAGCTGGTTTCCATCCAAACCAGTTTCTAATCGAAAGCAGGAAAGGTTTTACTTTAGAAGCAACCAAGGTCAGAACCTTCTGGGGTTTTGTTCTTAAAATGGTTCCATGGCCTTGGTGACCCCATCCAAGTGTCACAGTGCCTCTGAACTTCTACATGCGGTTTGGCTGCTGAGTGTAGAACTGGCCATCAGTTCTAGCTGCAGTTTCCATGTATGGAAAAATCCAAAAACATAGGCATGGCTCTTATTGGAGAGAAACTATGCATTGTGTGCTGCACTTATATAGCTCATTAGGGCCTGAAGGAGCTGGGGGAACATTCCATTTAGGTTTATATACTTGCTTTGGGAATCCAGATAAGCCTTTAAGAAAAGTTTTCTCATCAATCTTAGTTTTCAGTTTGGCTCAATAGATAGCGTGAAACTTCTTGCTGGTGTTAGCAAGAATAACAATTAGCTGTCACTCAAGTGGTCCTCGCTGTACACAGAGATGCCATGATGCCATGCAGACATGGTCCTCTTCTATCTATCTGCATTTTTTTCTGAAGTTCTTTGTCTTCTATTTGGGCAGAACTTCATTTGGTATTGACTTCTCTCGCAAAAGCTTTGCCTGCCCACACTTGGAATTCTTGCTTGAGTAAATAATTGCTCTCAGCAACTGCTCAACTTCCTTGTTTAAAAAAAATATTTTTTAAAAAACCATTCATTCTGTGTACTTAAAAATTCTTGGTGTCATGACTACTCTTTTCCAGTCATTATATAATCTTCAATCTTCCTCTTCAGGTGCTTTTCCTTCATGTCTCCTTTGAGCAGCATCGTAGATTTGTTTCCTCAGCCATGTAATATTTTAAGGATGAACTTTGGCCCTTTGATCCTAACCCATCCTCCACCCCTTTCCTCTGACATTTATTGGGTGCTCTTGGATGTTAGATGCCACATTAGGCCTTGTTGATCCCCAAATGGAAAAGGCTCTGGGTGGAGGAAATGACTCTGTGCACAGTTCTTTGAAGTAGAGTCAAGGGTTTGCCACCAGGGAGAAAATGACCTCCTGCGAGTGGATGACATTTAAGCTTGAACTTGCAAGAGCTTAGCAGGTCAGAGAGAAGAAAGGAGGGGCTGTGAGCTGACTAGACTTTTGTCAACTTAACCTAGAGTCATTTGGATAGAGGGAATCTCAATTGAGAAAATGCCTTCATAGATAGTTCAATAGGAAATCCTGTCGGGCTTTTGGGGTGTTTGTTTGTTTTTTGGTGGGTTTTTAGTTTTGTTTGCTTGTTTGTTTTGTTTTATTTTGTTTCTCAAGACAAGGTTTGTCTGTGCAGCCCTAGCTGTCCTGGAACACACTCTGTATACCAGGCTAGCCTCAAACTCACAGAGTTCTACCTGTCCCTGCCTCCCGAGTGCTGGGATTAAAAGCGTGCACCACCATTGCCCAGCTGTGGCTATTGTGAACGATGAGCCCCTGGGCTGGTGGTCCTGGGGTCATGAGGAAGGAGACGGAATAAGCTAGAAGGAGTAAGCCAGTGAGCAGTGCTTCTCTCTGACCTCTGCTTCAGTTCCTGCCCCCAGGTTCCTGCTGTGAGTTCTGCCTTGACCTCCTTTGATGACGCACTGTGATACAAAGCGTAAGATGAGAGATTATTTTGGTCATGGTGTTCTGCCACAGCAAACGACAGGCTTTAAGGTCAAGGATGTATTGGCATGGGATACAAGGGTGAGTGATGTCGGGGGGTATGGGGGCGGGGCTAGGTGGAGAGGGTAGTAGTTCAAATACAGTCGTGAACACAGGCGTCCACACATATAACAGGACTACATATGCTCTTCACTGCCTCACTTCACTTTCATGACAGTGCTGTAAGGTAGGATTTTTCTTAAAAATCATCTCTTATAAATGAGGAAAGTCTTGTCACTGGTTGATACTCCATATGACTCAAGAAGTTACCCCAGGTCTAACAGTGTGGGAACCAGGCCCGACTGGGCTGCCTGCCTGTCTTGCTGTTGCACATCCTGTTTTTAGCAGCTTGTGTGTCTGTGCTTATGTTGGTTAGCTAGCCATGGTTACCACTGAGAACTCACCCCTCCCTTTCTTGGGACTTTCCCTCAGGTGCGCAATCACCTCTTGAAGGATTTCACCTGCCCATGGCATTCCTGCTTTGCTGCCTATAAAAAGGCTCTTTGGACGCTGAATAAGGGCCATTGCTCTCTTAGCAGGAAGGACCCGCTGTTTTATTGTTTGTTAAATCCACAGTCCCTTGCCCTTGACTAGGTACCACGGTGGCACAGGCGCCACACAACAGTGTACCAGGCATCACATCAAAGATTTGGTCTTAATGGCTGTCTAAATCTGACAGGCATGGTCGTTAGGGTCCTTCCATGCCATGTGAAGTCTTTGGCCATTGTCTTGTTGCTGATGGACACCACTGACTCCCTTCTAATAGGTCAGTGAAGAGCGCTGGCGCAGTTCAGGAGGGACAATACAACAGGAAGTGGATCCAGAGTTGGAGTGAGAAGAGAGCAAAGGCGGGAGAGCCAATCATAAGGATGTGGACATAGCCTGTTTCCGGAACAGCAAGGAGCTGAAGTAAGGCTGAATAAGAGTTAGCATGAATTGGAAGATCCCTCAAAATAGACAGGAAAAGATGAGGGTGCCTAAGGAGTGGAGCTACCTGGGTTCATTCTTACGAGCCATCGAACCTGTGTATCGAAGACGCGTTCAAGAAGAAAACAAAAAAAAATTTTTTTTTCTTTTGTTTTCAAGACATGGTTTCTCTGTTACACAGAGCCCTTGGCTGTCTGGGACTCTCTTTGTAGACCATGTTGGCCTTGCACTCACAGAAACCCGCCTGCCTCTGCCTCCTGAGTGCGGGATTAGAGGCGTGTGCCACCACGCCCAGCTCAAGAAAACAAAATTTAAATGACATAATTAACAGATTCTCCAGGAAAGCCAGAGGATCAGGTTTAGGAATGTTCCAGACAAAAGTAAGCTTGAATTGCATCAATTGCAGCTGCTCATCGCTAGGTGTGGGCACTTAAATATCTGGGTTTGGCTTCCTGTTCCTGCGATGGTCAGTTAACACAAGGTTTTTAGTTTAACCAACACAGGGACATTCTGATACAGGTCTATAGGAGTATTCCAATATCAAGGCTAGGCTGTAGCTCAGTGGTAGAACTCTTATCTCATATGCAGGAGGTCCTAGCATCATTCTTCAATAGAACCAAATGAAAATAAATAAAATGAAAAAAGGTTTTGCCCAGGTTACACTCCTTTTCAGACAGTCCCAGGAGAATATTATTTTCTTTGCCTTTTCTAGCTCCTAGAAGCTTCCGGCATCCTTATTTTATTCATCTTCAAAGCCAGTGCTGTAGCATCACCTCTCCTCACCATCACCTCTCCTCTCTCCACATCTCCCCCTCTCTGTCCTTAGCTCATAACTCCTCCTTTCCTACTTCCTCCATTGTAATATATAATAATATCATCTTCGCTGGCTCTCAGCCCCCTGCCCCTCCCCCACCGCATCCTTCCCACTCAGATAATCCAATATAACCTTTTAACCCCCAAATCCTTAACTTGGTCTCACCTGCCCAGGCCTTTGTCCATGTGTAGCTCATATTCAGGTGCTGGGGGAACTTTGACAAGGACGTCTTTGGGAAGCCATTGCTCTGCTTCCCACAGCACTTCAACTAATCTCTCCAGCTCCATGATCAGGACACATCCTACCTGTTGCCGAAGTGCTGGATGTTGCAGTACCCAGAGCGGCTGCAGCATAAGCACACATCTTCATTTCCATAGTTTTCAAATCCCAGCTTCATTTGCCTGCCTCCCTGTGGCCAGGGAATCTGAGTCATGCAAGCACATAGCTGCAAGGGAGGCTGGGAAAGCAACATCTAATTTCTTCCTCAGAGATAAACGGGCCCTTGCACTATATCTTATTTTCTGGTTCCTAGTCTCTTCTCTCTTTCTTTTTAATCAGTAAGTAACAACTTTGAACCTAGTTTGTTCTCATTCTGACCAGTGTTTGGTTTTTTTAATCTCCTGCCTGCTACCATGTCGGAGGGCCTGGTATGTTTTTGTTTTATTTTTATTTTTTGTTTGTTTGTTTGTTTGTTTTATTCTGCAATATGTCCATCCGAACAACAGTTCTGTGGAGAATGATCCCCATGGCAATGCCAGGTGTTGGCTGGCTGGATATGAATGGCATTGCATGGAACCAGGCTATTCAATTCCTTTTTCTGTCTTTCTATGCAGCTCTGTCTAAACTCTTACTGTTGCCGGAGAACCTTTGATCCATTGGCCCAGGTTGTCACCCTTGCACAGAGATGGTGGCAGTGTGCGCTGGGGATAAGAGCAGGGTCATGTTGCCCTAGGCTTTTTTCCAAATTATTCAAAGAACGCCATGTCTACACGTACCCATGCAGTGCACTCAGAATGGCCACTTTCCAAAGTCAGGGCCCAATGCAGCAAACACACACATTTTCAAGAAACAAAGGCAAGATGATTTAATTTTGACATGCTATACCTGTTTGTTCTAATCAGTGCTTGATATGACAAAGTTTTCTTGAATGACCCCAGTAGCATTAGTGGTAGACATTTAAACCTTCATATACACTTTTAGTGGGAAAAACTACTTTTTTCATGTCCAAAGAACCATGGGTAAAACAACAGATGACTTTGTACCTTAAAAGCTGCAGTTTTTGCACTTTTAAAACTATTATGAACCGCCGGGCGTGGTGGCACACGCCTTTAATCCCAGCACTCAGGAGGCAGAGGCAGGCGGATCGCTGTGAGTTCGAGGCCAGCCTGGTCTACAAAGTGAGTCCAGGACAGCCAAGGCTACACAGAGAAACCCTGTTTCAAAAAACCAAACAAAAAAAAAACAAAAAACCTATTATGAACCAAAGAACAGTATGTCTCTCTCTCTCTCTCTCTCTCTCTCTCTCTCTCTCTCTCTCTCTCTCTCTCTCTCTCTCTGTGTGTGTGTGTGTGTGTGTGTGTGTGTGTGTGTGTGTGTGTGTGCGTGCATGAGAAGGTAGTAAGGGTAGAAAAGGGCTATATAAGAAGCTACAAAACAGCAACAAAATTCTGAGCATTTTGTTGCCCTTCTCTAATCAGCATTCACACTAAATTTAAAAAAATAAAATAAACAACTCTAAAACACACAGGCATTTTCTCGCCTTCCGTCTCAGACAGCATCCCTATTCCTAAGCTGTTTTCCTTTTGTTCTGAGTTGTCAATTACACTGCATATGGATAAAGAAAATCTTTGTGAGTCGGTGTTGCAATCAAATAAAATTGAAAACAAAAGGCACGGTGTCAGATACTCGCACCAGGCAATCCAGCCGGAGGAGGATGATTAGCCAAGTATGCTAAGCAGCAGATCCCACAAATGACTGTGATTATCCGTCTTTTAACACAGCCAACCCATCTCATTCCACCTCATAGAAATGTCCCAGCAGCTATAGAGACTATGTTCAGCATCTCATACACATGGAATTCAGCTTAATTCCTTCTCCAGCGTGTCTTATTTTTGGTCCTTAATCTCCACTCTCTTTCTGTCCCTTCCCCCTCTGCCGACCACTGAGCCCAGTTGCTGCCCTTCACTTTCAATTTTTTTCTCATTAGGAGACAATAGCTTGCATCCCCCTCCCCGAGCTCACACAACACACCACAGTGTTGATGTGCTCTTTCCTAAGATCCCATAATGGAATCCCAGCTGCCCCAGCACCCCAGCTGTAGAGGTCAGCTGGACTCAGGAACCCTGGTGGCTAGGGACTAAGGGTTAAAAGCTGGGGTGGGAGGTGAGAGGGAAAGAGACTCTCTTGAGGTTGTTTTCCATGGTGCTTAGGAGCATGGCAAGGGCACGGAAAATAAGTGGCAGCTGCAGCTGGCCAACAAGCCTGTGTCCTGTCATGGCATTAACCTTGTGACCCCTGATACCTGCCATAGAACAATTAAGGCCGGGACAAGTGGCCCTAAACTCTTAGCTCATGCTTCTCCGAATGTGGTTCATCCAGAGTTGCAGGGTTACAATGAAACCAACTACTGCCACCACTGCCACCACGCTCACAAAGAATTCACTGTTAGAAACAGCCAATAGGTTGAACTGCAGAATGTTTGGAGTGGAGCCTAAGGAGGAGTGAGAAGACAAGTGGGCACCTCCCTCGGAAGTACAGAAATGCCATCTTCTCCCTCCACCCACCCATCCTGCCGTGTTCTCTTACCTTCTCTGTTCTACCTCAACCTCACCCTCTCCCGGGACCTTCAGTTCCTGGTAATGCCATTTCGAAGGTGGCCACTGGACTTGGGACCAAGAGAAGGCTTATGAACCCTAAGGAGACAGAACAAGGCATTCTTGATTCCTATGCCCGGCTCTCTAGCTGCTAAACTCCCGACTCTAACCCCTGACACAGCTCTCCTTTGGAATCCCTGTGTCAGAAGGCATAGAGTGATTCAACAAGCCTCCATTCCTGGGCCTCTCCCGTTCTCCACAGGGAACATGGTGATGGGTGATGGCGTGGTGAACTACCACAGTCTCAGAGATCTCTTTTGATCGTGATATGGACCATTACTGGTGAGTCCCATGTCTCCCCTTTCCGAAATCTCAATTCTCCTTTGTCGCTATTGACATCCTTTGCCTGGCCACAGAGCACCCGGCCAGCCCTGTTCTTCCTATTTGCTACCACACTGGCAAGCCACATCATCCAGACCTTACAAGGTCAGGAGAGGGAGTGAACAGGCAGAAGAGGAGCCAAACGCCATCTATTTCCATCAGGGAAAAACAGCCAACATCTGGTATGCTCAATCTTTGCAATTGCTAGTGCTCTCAGCGGTGTCTGACGTCCATTAAACAAATGTTTATCAGGAGCTACCTCTGTGCAGCTGCTGTTCCGGACTCTGCAGAGATGGGGGGCAGGGGGTACACCAAAGCCCCTGACCTCATGTAGCTTGCACACTAGGGAAGTGCTAGGCAGTGAGCAAGCGGACAGGGGCATACAATGAGCTGATGATGGAGAGTGGATCTTCCCCCGCTCCCTTCCTCCTTGTTCTCTTTTGTCTCTTCTCTTTTTGCCTTGAGTTGGTATGATCACGCTCTTCTCATGACTCTGCCCTGCAGAACCTTCCCCAGCTTTCCCTGAGCTGCTCACATCTATGGCTAAGCCCCTCTGCTGAACTGGCCCGAGTGTTTCTTTACTTTCACCTAAGGACCTAATCCAAGCAGTGGCGAGTGCCCTTCGGGAACTGTGCACAACCACTGAAGTACCTTACAGAGCTGCATACACTCGATCTCCTTACAGATGCAACTCTTCAGTTTCTTCAGAGAGCAAGTAAGTAGAGGCACATGGACATAACTGTCCTGCCAGGAATAAGCACTAAAGAAACACTTTTTCTTTTCCTCTTGCCCATAATACTACTGGCCCCTATAATGGCCCCAAGAGATTGGAATTTCCTTACGAGTCTCACACTAGGGAAAGGAAAGGGAAGGACTCAGTATCAGTGAGCGGAGGAACTTGTCTCCTGGAAAGAAATACCATACAATCTGACAGCTTCTCAGACCACTGCAGCAGAGGCAAAGCTGAGTCATTGTGGGACAGGACACCTTGGTGAGGACTGCTTAGCTCTACAAACTTCTTGTTAGTGATTTAAACCAAACCTCATATAAGGAATCTGAAGATGGGCTGGGAGAGGAGGTGATCACTGAACAGATTTCCCCCTGTTTTCAGTGTGGCCATCTCCTGAATAAATCTCCTTTTTCTGTTTCTCACTATTACTTGTCTGTGACTGGCCTGTTGGAGACTGGTGGTCTAGCCCAGCTTCTTTGAGCGGTCAGGGCCCAAGTTCTGGCCTTATGGCTCCTATAACAAAAAAGACTGCAGAAGAGAGAATTCCAGACAGAGGGCACAGTGCACAGTGAGGTAGAACAGGCTGAGTGTCCAAGGATTTCATCAGGGGACCCACCAATGCCATCGGGAAACCAACGTCTTCCGTTCGTTTCTCAGTCAGCTATCCGGGGATTGTACGGACACAGGGTCAGCAATGAAAGGCCCTTCCTCTACAAATGCTTACAAACATCTGCTCGGTGGAGTCGACAGCAGGAACAGGCTGAGGCTCTTCTGACTTTCTTCCTAGGGACGATCTTGTCATGGAGAAGTATGAGGGTCTGACAGAGATGACCACAAGTGACAGCTACCCAGGGCACTAAGTGACTTCCGTTATTTGTACACCTGCTCCTTTGCTCAACCTTTTATAGTCTTCCGCTGTCACTCTCCTCTCCCACCAGAGCCCAAGGAACTCTCCTTTCATTTAACTACTATCCCTCCTGTACATCTATGTGTCCGCCCTTTGTTAAGGGACATACTAAATTTGTAATGATTTCTGGCCAATATATCTATTGTCCCATCACTTCATGGGCTACAGTTATTAAACCTTCAGTGGGACAACAGTAAATTTAAAGTTTCCTTACAGGGAAAAAAACCGGCTAGTGTAGGACATCAGGACAAACAGAAACACAAGCCAGTAAGGCCTGTCAGACTGTTTTGTAAAGTTTGAATCCCGTTCTTGGTACAGGATCCCTCTGGCTGATTTAAGCAGGAGTGACATGATTGGGTAGCTAAAAAGATCATTCTGACTGCTAGAGTAAGAGACTCTAAGGGAGGGCATGAGTGGGCGTTTTGATGGTGCTTTAACGCAGCAGGATGGCAAGACCCCCACCTAGGCCAAGGATGTTGGAAATGTGGTGATGGTACGTGGTAGGATGAGGAGCTGCGTTTTGAAGTGGGGAGCTGACAGGCCTTGCTGGGAATTCAGTGTGATCCCACTTAAGGGGGAATATAAGGAAATTAAGACGGGAATGCTTTAAGGTTTGGGATGAATCACTTACAGAGATGGGAAAGGTTGAGAGGAAGGTAGGTTGGTGGGTAGAGAAGACGAGATCAGGGCTTTAGCTTTGGATTTAGTAAGAATAAATTCTGATGGGAAAAGAGGAGGAAAGGAGGTGCTAGCTTCGTAGAAGACCCTGAGGGAATCAGAAATGAGGCAGGAGCTCGGACTCAGGGTTAGTTTTCTCAGCAGGTAGAGAATTCACGGCCGGAAACTCTGTTCATGGGCCAGCGGTAGGGAAAAGGTGTTTGGAACAGAAGCAGGGTGTGTGTGTGTGTGTGTGTGTGTGTGTGTGTGTGTGTGTGTGTGTGTGTGTGTGTGTGTGTGTGTGTGTGTGCAGAAAATGAAGATACTATGAGGATGACGCAGCAAGAACCTACAAAGTGAATTCACAAGGTGTGGGTGTGTGGGTACTGGGAGACACAAAAAGAAAGAGTGATTTCACGGTGCCCCAGAACTTCAAGAATATTCTTGTATGTAGTAAACAAAGAGACAAAGCAAGGTATGCCACACCCACCTCTGCCAATATCCAATATAGAAAAGAAAGCCCTGGATCCACACAGGGCCGAGAGCAAGGTGGCCACACACTGCCGGCCTGCTTTGCTCTGAAAGAGCTCTTTGTAACTTCTCTGAGGAGGAAACGCCTCCACAGTGGAGAAACATTTGTTTCCTATTAAATATACTGTTACTTGGAGCTCAGTTCCCTGCCAGCCTTACATAGCGAGTGGGCAGCCGGGGGAAAGGGGAGGAACCATGGCCCAGGTGCTGCCTTGGCAGGAGAGGCTCCAGAGCTCAAAAGCCTGGTGACCTAGAGGCGTCCAACCTGGTCTCTCTCTCTCTGCTAAACATCCTCTGTCCCCTCCACCAGCCTTTCCTCCCTGGACCTGTATGAAAAGCTTCAGAGACAGAAAAAAAAAAAAAAGGTTAGCCCGTGGTTTGGCTCAAGCTTTTGATACCAAAAAGACTAAGATGGAGAATTCTTCCATTCATTTTGCAGCTTACGGAAAGCAAAATAGGCAATGGCTGTAAAACAGCAACAACAAAATCAAACAACACAAACCAGGCTTATTCTACTTTCCCACATTCACAATCGGTGAGAGAAATTAAACAAGCCACCTAATCATCTCTAATTACAAATGTGTTAAGGT
This sequence comes from Acomys russatus, assembly GCF_903995435.1. Classification (NCBI taxonomy): domain Eukaryota; kingdom Metazoa; phylum Chordata; class Mammalia; order Rodentia; family Muridae; genus Acomys; species Acomys russatus. The sequence continues at coordinate 14,268,437 of NC_067137.1, read as the reverse complement.
CCTAAAGACACATCTCTTGAGTACAGGACCAATATCTCGTGACCATCAAGGAAGGCAGGTAGAGCCCTTTCTAAGAGACTACTGATAGAATCAACCTGTCTAAGCCAGTAGTTCTCAACCTGTGGGATGAAACCCCTTAGGGGGTCAAATGACCCTTTCATAGGGGTTGCCTTAGACCATGGGAAAACATAGAATTACATTACAAATCATAACAGTGACAAATTACAGTTATGAAGCAGCAACAAAGATAATTTTTATAGTCCGTAGTCACCACAACATGAGGAACTGTATTAAAAGATCACAGCATTAGAAAGGCTGAGAACCACTGAGCTAAATAAAAGCAGTGGTCAGAGGCAAGAACTTATGCACTGTGCCTTTTAGAAGCTGGCAAGGCATCTTTTGCTGATAAAGACCAAATCCCGACCAAGTAATGGAGCACGGAAACAGGTCTCTGCTCATGAGAGCTGAGAAGCTGATGCTGGCCCTTGGGTACTGGTATGGAGGGTCAAAACTGCAAGACTTAACTCTCAACAGGAAATAGTGAAGAATTAAAAGAAATAAAAAATAAAACAGGCAGCAGAGTCATGATGTATGCCTTTCCTGAAAGCCCACAGACGGCTTCCATATAGGGTTTGGCGGGGCTGTGAGTACCAATGCTTCGCAGAGTCTGTTGTGGTTTAAGTCTGAAATAGTCCCCAGAGAAGACTCCATCACTGGCTGGTGTGAGCTGGTGTGGGAACTTATGGGCCCTTTGGGATGATAGCCCTAGCTAGCTGGCAGGGAGTATTTACTAGAGCAGGCCATGAAGGCTATTCTAAGTGTTACAGCTCTGGCGGAGCCGGGCAGGCTTCCCCGAGGGCGGGCTTCCCCAGTGCAAGTATGACAGCTCTGAAGGGCAGGGTATCCTGGCAGGCAGGAGCCAAGCAATAACCACAAAGTCACACCACACAACAAACCTCACACAAGAGATTTACTGGGAGATACATAAGGTGGCTGTCTCTGCTTGCTGGTAAAGCAACAGGAAACTGGGCAAGAAATTGGCTCACCTAGGGTTTGAGGAGGGGGCGTTTTCCAGGGTGGAGATTTCCTGGGTGGGAATTGGCAAGCCCAGGGATTGGTGGGTTTTGGTCTGGAAGTGGGCTCAGACCTTTTACCCTACAGGTATATCTGCTTTGGGTTTTGGTCTGCTCTGCGCTTCCAATCCAGCTGTGCTGTGCGCAGGTCCAGCATGCCTCCGCTGCGCTTCCAATGAAGCTGTGCTGTGCGCAGGTCCAGCATGCCTCTGCTGCGTTTCCAATCCAGCTGTGCCGTAACAGGGGCAAAGACAGGACAAGGAAGTATGAACTATCTCGATTTGCCTAATGGCTTTGCATTCAAGTGTTCTTTTAGTTGACTTTGGGGACAAGTAAATAGTAAACGAACACAATCCTTTTACAGTTGCAATTGTCTTCTTCCTCTTTTTCCCTACACATGTCTAATGCCACGAAGCTTATTAAAGTGCCAAGGAGCAAATGAGGGGAGTGAACACTGGCTAGTCTGAACCTCAGTTTTCCTCCTGCCACAATTGCACCTGTAGAGGGTTGGTTTGAAAGTAGATGAAGATGAAACTTTGTTAACTATGTTGCTACAGCTAACAGCTCTTTGTGACTGTCATATCACGACAATAATAAAGAAGAAATGGTTCTGACTCAGGTGAGACTCCTGCTATGAGACACTGATTTACCCCTAATCCAGGTAACCCATTTGTTTTGCTTTCATTTTAGCCATTGCATCCTTCTATGCCACCCATAGGACTCCAGAGCTATAGATGAGGTTTTTTTTTTTTCCTTTCATTTCCTGGTTTGTTTTGCCAACTAAATTCTTGGTTGTGTTAATGTCCATCTTTTCCAAAGTGATGCTGCAGAAATAAACTCCTTGTATGGATAATTAAATTTTAGGTTTAGTCTTGATAATAAGAATTCACATGCAAGTGATTCTCAACCTCCCTAACACTGCGACCCTTTAATACAATTCCTCATGTGTGGTGACCCCAACCATAAAATCATTTTCTTTTTTTTTAATTTTTTTATTAATTTACTTATATTACATCTCAGTTGTTAGCCCATCCCTGTATCCTCCTATTCTTCCCTCCCTCCCACTTCCCCCCTACTCCCCCCACAAAATTATTTTCATTGCTGCTTCATAACTGTAACTTTTGTGATGTTTATGAATTATAATATAAATTTTTTTGGAGATAAAGGTTTGCCAAGGGAATTGCAACCCACAGATTGAGAACCACTGGTCTCTCCTAGTATCTCAAATAAATTGTGCATAGATCTCGTATATGTCCAGCTCAATTGTATGCTTGATTTTAGCCTTTCATTGAGCTAGAAATATTTACTTTTATACAAATTTTTCTATGTTTTGTTTTGATGATTTTTTTAATGGCTAAAAAAGAAGAGATTGGTACATATAGTGAAATTTTTGTATCTTTTGACAATCAGCAGTGCCATCTACTGTCAAGTACTTCAAAGTCATGGAGTAACAACCAGTCAGTGCACCTCTGAGTTTAGGAAGGGAAAAGCAATCTCATAGCCTGGAATTTATTAAATTTATTAATAAGTATAGATTGTTGGGCATGCTTTTACTTTGTATTATATCCTTAAGCAACCTGTATAGTCATGTGTGATTCATAATGATGCAATATTTCAGAGCTCCACCTTGGAAAGCAAAGTTAATTAAAATAAGGTCAACTGAACAACTCAATGGCTACACAACTTCCCTTAGGACCAGGCTTTCCCATCTGTAGGACACGAACAATTATACTTATGAAGTAGTTTCGCTACTAAACAATGTGTAACATTTACTTCCAAAGCAAGCGGAACAGAAACTACAGTTAATAAGATGTTTCCTTGGGTGCGTGGTAGATACCAGACTATGCTAGGAGCCTTCTTCTCAGCCATCTGTGAGACAGAGAGCCGCTAAGATTGTAGGTACCAATGCCCACGATAACATAGCCAAGCTAAGACTAGGTCCAATTATTCACCTGGCGCCAGAGTTCTTCTCATCTATAACCATCACAAAACAGGACTCTGAATCCCTACCTCAGAAATCGCAACGCATGCTCACTCCATGTCCACAGTGGCATGGGGTCTGACCTTTGTGGTATGGAGAATGTGCTATATTGCAGATCTCGCCCAAGTTTGCCTAACCGGGTAATTAAAAGAATAAATTTGTGAAGACCCTAATATAGTCCATCAGGATGGGGAAGAGGGAGTGGATGGAGTGGGAGGCAGCCGGTCACATGGCATCTTCAGTCAGGAAGCACAGACAGCTGGATGTTGGTGCTCTTGTCTCTGTTTTATCGAGTACGAGCCACATTTGGGGCTGGTCTTCCCAGTTCAATTAACCTCCTCTGGAAACTCCCTGACAGACACACACAACAGACATTTAGTTTTGTGAGATTTTAAATCCCATCAAGTTGACAATCAAGATTTAAGATCACAGGGTGGACTCGTGTGATTCTTTTTTTCATCATAAAAAATAAATAAATAAATAGTCATTAACACTTTTGCGATGACAACAACAACAACCAGGCTCACAAAGGAAGCACAAAATATCTATTTAATAAAATATGTGAGATGGAAGTTCTGAGAATGAGACCAAGGCCTCAGGGATAATTGTAGGTTGTTTGTTGTTGTTTCTTCCTCTTTCTGTTCCTGTTCCTCCTTCTCCTCCTCCTTCTTCTCATTCTTCAGTTTTTGGAGTCAGTTGTGTATAAATTCGATTGGACAAAAGAACCTCATCTGATGCTAATAGACTGAGGGAGGCACTCAGCAAGGAAGGTCTGTCCTGATCTCTCCTGGCCTCTCATCCAGCATGCCCCTTCTTGGTACCAAACAAGGTTCCTCTGTGATCAGCTTCTGCAAGGAAAAGAGGAAAAGAAAGAAAGTTTGCTTTCCAGATTTTATGACTTGCTTTAAAGGACACAAATTCTGGTTCCTGTGACTTGTCTTGGGGACGAGGGGTGAAGACAAGAGGGCAGGAGAGAGCAACAGAGACGTCAGTTCTGAGTCCAAGGCCCACCAGTTGTCCCTTAGCAGTTCACCCTTCTCAGTGTGCCAAAACACAAGTAAGTTGGGGCATTGCTTTCTAAGTCCCAACACTCCTATGCGCCAGTCATAGACAATATTCTAGAAATGAATGGCACAACAAATAAGAAGACCAAAACCCCTCCATTGTGATACCTAGGTGAAAGTTGGAGCCAGAGAGGGTACCCAAAGGCTAGTGAAGAATCTACCAAATAAACTAGCAAAACTGCAATAGAGAAAAGTAAAGTCGAGGTAGGAGACCAATAGTATCAGAGAAAACAAGCTCAGAACAGTCTTTGTGGGCTCTACTGAGCAAGGAGATGACTAAGTGAGAGAAGTGGTGCCCTAGAGAAAATTTTCTCAGAAAGAAGGAGAAAGAAACATGGCCCCCTCTGTCAAGGTATATTTGGCTCAATAGACCCCAAGATGCATTCCTTTTTTCATGCATTGTCATATCCGAGATTTTTGTTTCTTAAGGGTAGCTCCCATGATCCCACAATTTAAAGTACATGTAAGCCTTGGCCATGTCTATGCATATAAACATATGGACATCATAGACAGGCCGTGGTCCTTGCAGTGTGCCTCAACGGATGTAAAGAAAAGTAGTTAAGATAAAGTTGTCTGTGGCAAGGCCATTTCTATTTTTATAACAATTTGATTTATATTGTTTTAAAATGTAACTGGATTTCCAGGCTGGACCGCAGGACCCTACTTAATGTCTAAAGTAAATGGACTGTGGGCATTTGTAACAGAATACAGTGGCAAGCCAGTGTGTAGCATGTGTTCTAAATTCAATTTTTTTTCTCAGACATTCTATTACTCTAAGATATATTACAGAGCAAAGGGAAAATGCATTACCTGTATTAGGAGTTGAATGAGTCTTTGTGGGTTGACCTGGAGACCAAACACATACTTATCATATCCTCTCTATAGGAAAAAATGAGTTCTGGGTTTGAAATGCTTCACTCACAGGCACTCAGAACACAGACCATTTAGGGACTGGAGACTTCCTGTGGTGGCTAAGAGTGTCTCTAGTGGACAAGCACAGGAAGGGATCAGAGAGCAAAGCCCAGCACTTCTGAAGCTAGAGCACTCGTGGGGAAAACACTGATCATGACAGACAACCCAGACAAAGAGTCCTGGGAGGGCACTGCAGCCTGAGCGGCGGCTGCTGCCATCAAAGCATATAGCAGGCAGCGCTCAATCTTCAGAGCACACTGTGGAGTTTCTGTGGAAGTCAGCTGTCAGAGCTCTGTAAAGAAAGAGCGCCCCCCCCCAAGTTCCATGATACTTTTCTCTTTATGTTTTAGGGTATATGCTTTTCTTTCTAAGTGGCCTAAGATATGTCTGTCTCTAGGATCAAAATTGTTGATAGCACGGACGTAAAGTATGAAAAATTATATTTTGACTAGAAGCATTAGTGACTCAAAATATGATATCATTGCAAAGAACTGAAAACCAAGCATTGTTCATAGACAAAGCTAATCTAAATTCTTTGAATTCCTTCAACATCTGATAAACACAGACCTTACTAATAAATGATTCAATAGGAAATAAGAAGTGTGAGAGGAAAGACTGAGCCAAGGAAGTGTAGGGAGAAGAGAAAGAAATGGAAATCCTCATACAAAAAGTGTCTTCATTCTCCCCTCAGCCCATGTATATGTGTGTATTCACATGTGTGCAACTGGAGCCAGGTGCAGTGATGCACACCTGTAATCCCAACACTTGGGAAGGCAGAGGCAGGCAAATCTCTGTGAGTTCAAGGCTAGCCTGGTCTACAAAGTGAGTCCAGGACAGCCAAGACTAGACAGAGAAACCCTGTCTCAAAAATCCAAAGAAGAAGAAGAAGAAGAAGAAGAAGAAGAAGAAGAAGAAGAAGAAGAAGCTGATAATTTATTCAAATAGTTTATTTAGATGTCTAGAATAGAGTGACTTCAATCTCAACTCCTGGATCAATATTTTTTAATTATATTAATTTTTTCAGAAGCTCATTATGGTATCATTTGCCTATAATAACCACATTAGGGAGACTGAGACAGAAAGCTCACAATTCAAAGCCAACCTGGGCCACATGGCTGGACTCTGTCTTGAAATAATAAAATAAAACAAAATAAACAGAAGCAGAAAAAGACTTTGCAGCCGATGTTATTAACTGCATTTTAAAAGTTAATTTTGTGTTGCCTACTTTTACCTTAATTGATAAAAAGTGAAGTAAGCTTCCCTTGTCTTGTTTTGTTGTTTGTTTTAATAAGTCAATCTTATATTTCTAGTTCAAAACACAGAGCTCTATAAAGTATAGAACATGTACATTTCCCAGAATCCAATGTACACATTGCTATACATAGAAATATATGTTCTGAGTCTTTGGGGGCATAAGAAAGACGCAATTCCCTGAATATGAGTGGATGCTAATCAGATAATAAAACGGAGATGATTGCAAAGAAAGAAAGAAGTTTCTCATGCGTATTTTACAGGTTGGCGAGGCTTATCTGTTTTTTGAAGGAAAAATCCAGTCAAATCAAGACCACTTGAGCTGTAAACTGAAGCCACAGGGTTTCTCTAGGAGACCTGTCCTGTTTAATCCCAGTTCTTATAGATGTTATTTGCTCGTCAGTCTGACTCCTTTGGAACACTTAATGGTCACAATGCTCTCGTGAGAGGGAGGCAAGCTGCGTGTCCTTTGACTGTAGTAGTATTAAAGGGTAAACACAAAGGCGTGGCATGTGCGATCACGTGGTCTCTACAGTCCCTTGTAGGGTATTTGATAATCTTGATACGCACAGTGGAGAAACACTGTTGCACACCTTCTGTATTTTGCATTACAGTATGCATCGGAGATTCATACGTAGCAAATGCAGAGGTAGGTATAGAATCGACGACTATAAATGACAGTTTATATATTCCATTGTAATGGGAGAAGAAGAGTACTAGACCTCCTCCATTGTAAGCAGATATTTATAAATATTTACTATTTAAAGCATTAAATGTTTATGATTCATATATTAGCATATGAATATTAAGGAACCTGGGCTTCCTGTATTTTCTGCTACTCTAAGTGTGTGATCCACAAAGTTTGGAGCCCACTGACCTAGAAAATAAAAATACCAGAATATTTCAGCCTGGTGTGCTTAAATTGAGTTTTTAAACTTTTATTTACTTTTTTTTCCTTAAATGTGCACCCGTGCACGTGCGCGCCCGTGTGTGTGTGTGTGTGTGTGTGTGTGTGTGTGTGTGTGTGTGTGCATGGCATGTGTGTGCATGCCTGCAGAGACCAGAAGACAATGTCAGATCTTGTGGAGCTGAGTTAGAGGTGGCTGCGATGGATCCCATGTGACCTCCTGTGCTCCAGAAAACCAACCAAGTGTCCTTAGCCACTGAGCCATCTCTGAACCCCCAGTTTAAAAATTTTTAATTCCCTCCTGTGTTAATTCTTTCTGATTATGTCTTTACATATATGTGGGCATGTATGGACCGAGAACATTGATAATTAAAACCAGAATGTTTCCAGACCACTGAACATGATTTCTCATAGTAAATTAATAAAGCGGTTCCTGGTTGTGATTTAGTTTGCCATACAGTTAACCTTTGGGGAAATGTGTAAATTGGTCCCGTCTGTTTTGCTCATTGACAACAGAACAGTTGTCCTGGCCTTTACTTAATGAGACATGAACCGAAGGCCTTCTCAAGGCTCCATGAATCTGAGGTCTTGCATCTGGGCACCCAAGAATGACGTAACCGCTAACGAGCTGCTTGTCAAGGGCCTTTGAACCAATGGCTCCCAGACCAAATTCCTAAAGTCCGACCCTTCCACGATGTGTTTCATCCCACGTCACCGTTCTGCCTTAACTGAAAAATCTTACATTTTCCACTTTAACATAAGATGCACTTTTCAGAAACTGCCTTCCCTTCTTCCCGTTAGCACTGTCAGTCTCTCGAAGCTAGGCGCGCTGCTTTGATTTATTGTTACTTGACAATCAATAAATGCACGGCCTTTCTCATAGGAACATGCTTTGTTCGGCTCTATGTTTCTGTCTCCAAACCAGGCTGGAATGTTCTCTGACCCATCCTGCCTCTTTTTCGTTCTTCAAAATCCCTGAATTTCTTCAGGTAATATCTATGTTCATTTCTGCCCCCCTTAAAGCCTGGAGCGCCACCTGTACCTGTACCTGCTACACACTCCAGCACTGTGTGCTCACAGTAGCTGACTAATAAAGTTTTGTTGTTTTTGAATTCAAGAGAAAGTGTTCAGAAATCAAATGCAAGGCTCCCGCAGGCCTGTGCGCCCTCGGAGACACGCTCCAAACCTAGCACACTGAAAGACTTCCCTCCAGTTAACAAATGGCTACTGCCTCGCGTCTCCAAACGACTCCTTTTGAATCTCCTTCTCCCTACTTTGTCTTTCCACACCATCCCTGCCCCTCTGTTCCACTCGGACTACACCACAATCTAGCAACTAACCCAGTAGGGGACTTTAGATTCAGCCCAGCCCTCCACCCCAGCGAGGGCGCTGGCATGCCTACCCTTGCCGAGCTCCTTACTACATCTGGCAATCTTCTGTCTCAGATACACAGCAGGAACACACCGAGAACCTTGTGAGAATTGGGGGTAGGCCATTGAGACAAATTTTTGCTGAGATCTGAATTGCCCAGCACGGTCATGCAGGATGTAGGTCTGCATAGCACTGGAGCGCTGCCTAAGCATGGCCTGAGAAAGGGGGAAAAGACACAAGCTGTGGGATAAACTTGGGGCTCACCATGTGGAAAGCAAAACAGATTACTCCTAAACAACTCGCCTCACGGGCAGTAAGACCTTACTTCCAGGTGACTAATATTATGCTTTTTGTTCTAATTCATCCAGCTGATCAGGGCTATGTCCATTTTTTTATATCACAACCCAAAAACACTGTTGAAGATAAGCAAAAGGTTCCTACAAAACACAGGGCTGGAAGGCTTTGAAACTCAGTGCCATTGGGGTTGGAGAGATGGCTCAGCGGTTAAGGACACTGACTGCTCTTCTGTGTGGTCCTTAGTTTAATCCTCAGCAACCACATGGTGGCTCACAACCATCTATAATGTGATCTGAAGCTGTCTTCTGACCTATAGCTGTACATGCAGGTAGAGCGCAGTATATATAATAACAAATAAATCTTTTTTTTTTAATCCTCAAAAAAAAAAAAAGGAAGAAAAAGAAAAGAAAAGAAAGAAACTCAGCACCCCAGAAATTATCTCAAGACTTGTCATTCCTTCCACATCCTTTTTAGGACTTGTATTCTTGGCTCTGTGCTGGCTTGGTGTCTTAATATTGCCAGATGTTCTACGGTCTCCAAGGAGCTTTATCATGCACAATCAGATCCGATTCTCCATTGGCCCTGTGCCAAGCAACAATTAATGTACTCACTGTGAAAACAAAACAACAAACAAAAACCACCAGAAAAACTCACAGAAATTCAGTACATGCCCACACTCCTTTAGAGGACAGACCCTCATACTTTAAGCCCATGTGACCGACTACACTATGCTGCCCCAAGGATGGTGCTGTTTTGTTTGACTCCAATGGAGACAGCCTTGTCCTGAAGCAAGAAGATGGCAGCCTGCTGGACAGAAGACAGAGGTTAAAAGGGAATCCAAGGACTCATGAGCTTGCTGGTTGGTCCATTAAGCACATGTATACACATGCAACTAATGAAGAAAGCTATGAAGGACATTTAGGCTGTTTCCAGGTCCTGGCTATTACGAATAAGGCTGCTAGGTCCTTGTTGTGTGGTGGAGCATTTTGTGGGGAGGCCTGGTGGTACTCAAAGAAAGAATAAGCAGGCTAACAAAATGAGACTTGATAGCCTATGACCATAAAGTGGGAGAGGAGGTCCCCCTCGGTCATAGACCTAGGGAAGGGGAATAGGGTGAAAGTGGGAAGGAGGGACGAATGGGAGGATACAAGTGATGGGATAACAATTTAATTGTAATCTGAATAAATTAATTAAATAAAATTTTTAAATGGTACTTAAAAAAAAAGAAAGAAAATGATGAGAATCCATTTTACTTCTGTCATGGTTTCTGTGAGTGGTAAACAACAGTCAAAAGACAACAGGTAAGCACAAATTCAAACCCCAGCGGTAGGAAAACGTCTTCTTAAATATATGCCTACAGTAAGAGGGAACAGGTAGGATGAAACATTTAGTCAACAAAGGAAAGCCCCAGGATGGGGAAAGAAAGCCAAAGAGAGCAAGCAACTTGCTCTGCCTGCAGCACACAGAGAGGCATAGGACGCAAGAGTGCTTGCTGAACTCCTGAAAGGGTGGCGTGATGGAGGAGTCCCTTCAGCATCAGCTAACAGGGGCACCGAGCATGGACTCCCATCTTTGTCTTCTCTGTAAACTTGTCCTGTTCCTCAACACTGTGAGACAGATTCCCTCTAATAATGGTCTCATATGAGTTGGGAAAATACTTATAGGGTCACTGATGTCTATGGGTGGTGGCGTGGCCTGACACCAAGTGTACAGAATGCAAGGACCAGGGCTCAGGATTGGGGTCATTTGCTCATGGAGCAGTTAAGGAGCAGGTTAGGAAGTATGGAGTAGGAGGGGCAAGGAGACACGGTGTGGCAGAATGTTGAGTGTGATACCACAAGATCTCTGAAGACTCTGTGATGTTATAATTTTCAAGAGATATTACAGGATGCTCACAAGGCACTTGAGTTCATCCAGTTCAAAGAGAGACAAAAAAAATCATCTAGGAATGTAAGGATGGGTATGATGCCATTTCATTAGGAAGTTCCCTTGTCACTGAAAGGCAAGCCCATCGCACTGGCATCTAGACCCCACAGTTAATCGATCACTGATCACTCTAAGGCAGTTCTTGGGAGGCAGTTGCGTCAGGCATCTTCTCCATCGCTCTCAACTCAAGACTCCACAATTCCTTTTCTGCTCCAAATGACAGTTTTTGAAACTTTGGACTTTGAAGACCTTCCAGGTGGTCCGTGGTCTAGCGCCCAAATGCAATGGGTAAATTTTGTTTAAAGAGTATTTTCCACTTGAAATTCAAATTTTCTCTCCACAAAACAATACAGAAATAGATAATTGAAAGTTACAACCACAAAGATCCCCACATACTAGGCAAACACTTCCAATAGTGCTGGAAGTTGAGGCAAAGGATTGCAAGTGGAAGCTTAGAGGTGGGTGGCCCAAGGGATTCTTTTAATGTGGTTGACAGTCTGGAAGTCTCTATTTGGAATGAAGTTGAGCCAGACACCAAACACTTAAAGGGCGGTCAGAGAGCAAACCACCCTGTGAGTCTCTGAAGCAGGTATCCGTAACTAATATTCCAACTAAGAAAATGTCTCAACACTAAACAAGCAGTTTCATTACTCACCATAATTGAGGGATGTCTTGGCCGTATCACCCTTATATCCAATTTTATTTCTAGGAATATAAATACTTGGCTTTGAAGTTTTATGCCAAGTCATATTTTAGAGGATGATTCTGGGAAAAACTTTGAAGGAAATCTGTTCTCAGAAAAGGTCTTTTAAAGGCTCTTCATTAATCTTTATCAGAGTACATGCTTATAACTTCAATATAAAAAAAATACTGCTCAATCCATTGGTTCAAAGCAAGACAAGAACACGAAGCATTCAGACTTCAAATACACCATGCTAATGTTTTAATTTTTTATCCTTTATTTGGAAATGGCTTTCATGTATGGTATAGTTTCATTTCATCTTCCCAAGTTGTCAATAAAAAGAAAGGAAGTGAGTTTAACAGGAAGCTTCATGAAGGGGAAGAGCACCAGGGACAGAGCCGCATCAAAAGGAATTTCCAGTCCCTCAGAACTGAGGTGGATGGGAGCAAGCAGCAGTGATAGAAGAACTGGAGCGAGAAAATAAAGCCTAGAAACATCTTACCAGCTGCAGGATCCGTAAGGTTAGAGCAAAACTCATGCCCGAAGGGAGAGGACCATACACTTCATGAGGACCCAGGTAAGAGCACTGAAAAAGAGCTAGAAAGACTCCTACCTGACGGGAGAAGATGGCTTCCCTGTGTGGCTGTCCACTTAGGTGTGCAGATGATAGTAGACTGTAAATCAAGCCCCCCGACCCTGCAACATGCCCACACTCTAATCTCTAAAACCCGTGACTGCATTGCCTTACATGGTAAAAGCGACTCAAGCAATGCAATGAGGTGAAGACATTCGCCCTCGTTACCCAGGTGTGCCTTGTGCAATCATAGGAGAGCTCTTAGGAAGGGGTTGGGCAAATCAGACACAGACAGGAGAGGGGACAATAGAAGCAGAGGGCTGGAGTGGTGTAGTGAGACAGCGATGGAGCCTCAGCCAAGAATTCAGACAGCACTTGGAAACTGACCAAGGGGGAAACGGGGTCTCCCGCAGTGTTTCTAGAGGAAGGCTATTTCTGCCAACGCCTGGATTTTAGCCCAGCACATCCCACTTCAGTCTCCTGACCTTATGAACTGTAAAGGTAATAAAGCTGCGTGTTAAGCCATTAGGTTTGTATGATTTGTTACAGCAGTCACGGGAAACTGGTACAATAGAAACCACCTTCCCCGCATCCCCGTTGCTTGTGTGTTTCTGGCTAGACGAAGCCTAAAGAGGAATGTGGGCACGATTCAGGATGGCCAAACCGGGGCTGCTGTTATCTGAAGCTCTGTGAGAAGATGTGGTCCTTCCAGGGCTGGCCTCACTCTCTGCACTGTCTCGCTCTTCTCCCACGAGGTCTGGTGATGGACAGCAGCCCACGGGAAGTGCCTGCCTGTAGACCTGAGAATCAAAGCTTCCTGCGGCTGACACACACACACCCCTCCCTAGACCCACTTCAGCTGTTGACAAGGGGGCATCTGAGGTACCCATTGCTTTCTCTATCCTGCCTTCTTGAGATGACCAGTTAGATGGTATAGATTGTTCTTGAAGCAATTGTATCAAGTTTGCAATGAGTGTGTTTCTGTTATTCTATAACCTCAGCAACACTTGGTATTGGCTGGTCCTTAATTGTGGCCAACCTGTAAGATAGGCACTGGCCTCTCCTTGTGGCTTTAACCTGCATTTCCCTGAGAAGTAATGAGGTTGGCATCTTTTAATGATTATGGTGATTGTCTAGCCTTCCTTGTTTGTGGGGGTAATCGTGATTACTCAGTTTTCCTACTGGGACATCATTGTTTTCTTATTGATTCATGGTTCTTTTTATATTCTGTATGTTGGTCTTCGTCAAATAAACATATTGCAAACAGTCCAGCGTATGGGCTACATTCTCAGAATCTTTAAAAAGGAAGGCTCTGTGGTCCTGGTGTGTGATCCGATGTAGTCAGTGGTAAGGAGCTTGCCTAGCGAGCTTGCCTGGCCCTGGGTTCACTCTCCAGTGTGGGGAGAAGCGGGGAGGGGGCTCTCCAAAGTTTCATATTGTCAAGTTTATCATTTTCTTTTTAAAAGATTAGACACATACACACACACACACACACACACACACACACACACACACACATCCCGCATCAAAAGCAATACTTAGGTACAAGATTGTTTGTGGCAGCATTTTTCCTACCAGGAAAGGGGGTTGAGGCAAATGTTAGAAACTCCCCAAATGTCTATCAACAGGTGATAGCGCACAGGCTTATTAGAAGGCAGCGATGGGCCTCAACCACATGTCGTCATGTGTGGATGGGTCTCACAAAGGTACTGTAAACTAAAAAACAATTTATTCATGGAAATTCAGTTACTCTGAGTTAAGTAATGTATTTTAAAATATAATAGAGCTGTTCGCCTTACAAGGAAAAAAAGAGGACAGTTCTCACAAAACACTAAGGTTAGGAGGAGATGGGAGGAGATGGGATTAGAGTTCTCAATGCTGCTGATATTCTGTCATTTGGTCTAAGGGTGTTTGCTCAATTATTATTATTATTATTATTATTATTATTATTATTATTATTATTATTATTTAAAATCACCATGTGCTTTTAACCACTAATAATTCATAACCACTAATAATTCATCTATTTTCCCAATAAAAACATGTTAGAGACATTTATTAGTCATCTCAGTATAAGAAGATTTTTGCATCCTCTAAGGAAAATTGCTCCCAAACCTTATGTGTTAAAAGCTCACACTCCAGACTCCACAACACAGCATGGAGTATTTGAATGTTTCAGGGTGGAACTTGGAGAATCCACTTCACTTTGCCCAGGCCATTTTTTGCCTTGCTCTATTGCACCTTTCCAAAGCACTCAACCCTCACCAGCAATCAGCCTGATCAAAGCCATGGCCCCAGCCGCCCCCTTGTGGCTAGCTTTGCTACCCACACCAAGAAGAGGAGTCGGGGAGCACACCTCGCCTGGAGTCAGTGGTCCTGCTGGTTTGGGTTTAACTCTGAGGACTTGCTTGCTTGGCTACATGCCGAAATGTGCCACCTAGAACCCACTAAATTGTTCTTTTTGTCAAAGTCCCAAGCTCTGGAGACCGGCTCCTTTTCTGGAAGCACGTTTGCTTTCTTCTGACAAAGATGGCGTCACAGAGCGTAGATTCCCATCTGCTCTAAACCTCCTCCTGCCCAGGCAGCTCCTGTAGTTTGGATTCTGCCTCCCTTCTGGACCCAGCATCCACACATGCTGTTTCTCCGCTAGCTGCTCTCCTTTTTTTTCCTTGGTATCTGTGGCCTGAGCAGCCATCTGGGCCCAGACTCTGCTACTGCATCTGATCCTGTCCTTTGGCACCCCTGCAGGAGGACTGCTATGAGGGTAAACCTGAAATGCTGCAGAGAAGTAAAGCCCTCAGATAGAGGCAGGTCCTCTGCCCTATACACACCCTAATTTATAATCTTACTTTTGCGCTTCCTCTAGCTTTCCTGTCAGTTTCCAGTGCTGATGAGGAACCCAGAATAGACAGTCAGAGTTACTGCGAAAACTCAGAGCTGGGGTCACTTCAAGGAAACACACAATCTAGATCTCATGGGAAGAGTCCTCGTAAGTAAGGTCTGCCCAAGGCCAAGAGGCCACTGAATTTCAAACTTAAACCGTACTGTTATACATGGGTATTGATTGGTGAATTAGTTCCTGTAGCTCCTCCCCAAGAGATAAGAACCCATCCATTGGAAGGCATGTAGTATAATGATTAAAATTTGATTTTGTTCTGAGAACTGAATTAGAATCTTTGCTTGCTGATGAAAGACTAGATAGCTGTAGGCTCATTTTTGAACTGTCTGCAAATCTCTGTCTTCCCATCTGTGAAATGGGAATACTATTTTACTCAAAGATTGTGTTGAGGTAGAGATGAAAAGCATACTTAGTGTAGTCCATATACATAAGAGCAATTGAGTAAACGTTGTTATCACTCATTATGACGTCTACACCTTGTAGGCCTCGAATGACTATATTTCACAGATAGTCTTGTATGGCTCTAGATTATATTTGTTCCCCAAACTCCTAAGTGATCAGCTCCCTGGGAATTCTCTAGGGAGGGCTCAAATGTGACGCTATTCTGCAATCTGACACCATTGAGTACATGGCATGACTCTTGGCCTGATTCTGGCCTTGAGGCTAGAAACTGTCCTGGAGCCCATGAAGTGCAGTGCTCCTCTCGAGTCTTGATAGAGCTTCAGCTATTTCTCTTCCAGTCAGAAGCACTCACGGTTTCTCCACTGGACTTCTCCCTTTCCTCACCTCCACTTCGCTCTCTCACTTCCTCCGGCCAGGATCATGACTGGCCTCCACATCCCCTCATGGTTGCTCAGCCTGGACCAAAGGACACTACATTTTTAGTGCTGGAAATCAAACCCAGGGCCTCACACACACTAGGCAAGGGCTCTACCACTGAACTCTATTCCCAGCCCTACTTTTCTAATCAGGAGTCATAGTGTCATCCACTTCAAATGTGACGATTTAATCCTTCCAAGACACTCTGCAGAGTGAAGGACCAGAGAGTATGCTACCCTACAGTGTAATCTCTTTGACATCAGAATTATTTTGAACTGAAGACAGTTCAGAATGAATTAAAACAACAACAACAAAAAGCCCTCACTGTCTCCGCCCTTTCCACAAGGAAGAGACACCCCAAGCCCCTCAGACCCTCACCTCTATACTCCCTACTGGAGGACTCTGGAAGAGCAAACCTTCCTGCCTTACCTGTAGGTGACCTTACTTCACCTTGTATTTATTTAACTCCCCAAATGGGCTGCCCCAGAAGCCCAAAGACTTCATCTTTCATCTTGATGCATCACTAAAACTTGCTTTTCTTTAGTCAAAATGCCACATAACCTCCAGTGGCAAGCCCTTTGAGTCTCTCATCTCTGGGTACTCCATGTATGTATGATACACATGCCAACAAACTCCTTCTGTTGCTCTTGTTTTTCCACCTTTTGTTGCTCTGGAGAGCCCCAGATCGATGGAGGAAGAGTCCCCCCTTCCCACAAGAACAGTCTGATTCAGGGAAACAAACACGCATGTACTGTAATGCTCCGTCATGAAGTCCTCTGTGCTAGGTACAGGTCAGCACCCACAGGGCTCCTCTGCCTCTGCCCTCAGCTCTGCTTTGCTGACTCAGTGATTTCCCCCTCTTTCCCTCCTTAGTCTCTGTGTCAAGAGGCTCCTGTCTCTCTTTGGTCTGTCTGGAGTCAATGATTATAGAGTTGTTGAGATGCCCCATTCCTCAGTATGGCAGCATTTAGTCAAAGTCATGCCCTGAGCAACGTTTGCTAGACTCAAGGGTAATGTTTCCTCAGATCTTCTCTCTGCTCTCTAGGACATGGAGCTGAAGTGTCGATGAGAGTCTTGTGTGTTACACTTAACGACAAAATAAAGACTCTTTACGTATTATCCAACAGTGATAACCAGACAGCCCAGGTTATGGCTCAGATCTGCTCTCTACGGCCATATGACCTTGGCAAAATTTATATCCCCAAGGTTTCCCATCTGCCAAGTGGGAGAGCTAGGCTGTGTGACATCAGAAGCTTCTCCTGCTCTGATGGGTTAGCACCCTGTCCAGCGGCATGCAAGAGGATCAGACTTTGGTGTCACTGTCTTTTTGAGAAGTCCTGCAGTGGTTCAGATAACATCACCCTCCTTATTCATCAGTAAAAACTCATTTAATATACAGGCTCCATAAATGACTTCCTCGGGGACACAAAAAGAATCGTTTTCAGAGGCCCAAACAGCAATTTAGGTCTCCCTACCAGTGTTCTTCCATCAAGACAAGATGGCAGAAACAATTCCTGCCATTTCCCCCTCCATCCACACTATTTAGCCTGCCATGCCTCCTGTATTTGTTGTTCTTACAGAGAAAACTAACAGTGTAACAAGACCTCAAGCTTAACCAAGCAGGAACTGCCAACTTAGCTCTGCTAGGACTTCCAGCCTGCTCATACCAAACCAGTCTAAAGCTTAACAGCAGACAGCCAAGTCGTTTCTTTGTCTCCCAGTTCAGGGACTCTGAGTCATTTCCCAACCCACTACTCCTTTGATGTTCAAATACACGCTATGAAGTCTACTTTGTCTGAAGCTCTTAGCAGTAGGTTTTTCTCCCTCTAAAGCTCCCTGTTGACTGAAATATTACATTTCAAAGGGGAGTAGACTTAAACACATGGACCATTATCATTCAACACTCGTCTTTAGCCTGCATGAAAGGACACTTAGAGATTAGGGAACTAGCAGCCTCCAACACACCATTTTTTTTTTTTTTTTAAACAAGAAGCTTTATTATCAAGACATGGCTAATGGGCCACGTGTTGAATGAGGAGGGAAAGAGTATGTATCAGAGTCTTATTTAAGAATCAGTGCTATCCATGCAAAGCTCACTGGCTAGCCACAAATTAACTCAGGCTCAGCCCTGAGCGGTAGAGTCTCAAGGCTAGTGGAACTAGCCGGAGAGACAGCACGGAGGGCACACATCTTTTCTCAAGGCAACGTTATCTGTGTTCACTTTGTTTCCTTATGTAAGGAGAGATTAAATAGCTTCAGTACTGTTAGCGGCAGTATAGGAATCACAACCTCCACGTAACCGTGTAAAAGTGAGTTTGAGATTTTACAAGCGCTGTGGCCAGGAAATTTCTTGTGCTTAATTACATCACCATAATTCTCATTAACAAGACCAGTTTGTCTCAGAAAGTCCTGAATACCCCATTCAGGTAGGAAAACAGCCAATGGTTCCTCAAAACCGTTGGAGGAGTAGGGGAGTCTGGGTAGCAGAAGAGTTAGAAGCCAGAAAGTGCATGTGGTTAGGGCAAAAGAGAGTACATAGCTAGACCCTGAAACTGAAAGTCACAGAGCTGACCACAGACATGAGCGGCTGAAGTCAAACTGCGCTTAAAGACAGGAACAGGGGTAAAGGCTAAGGGCAGAAAAAGCCCTGAGTCACAGGAAGCAGATGAGCTTAAACCTCACTCCCAGGGACAGAGAAGAAAGTGAAAGGGGAAAGAGAGAGGCCTATACTTGACTGTTGGCCCAACAGAGACAGGACTGCAAACCTGCAAACCCCTGAGCTATTTCTAATGGGCATCTAATATCCTCCATCATTTGGCTGGGAAAACTAGGGGTTTCACCACTATATTTGCTTAAAAATTAATACGGACGAATAGTGACCTCTGTATAAATTAGTAGTTATATACTGCGCCTATAAAGGGTCAATTTGTTCTACAGGCAGTGTTTTGTTTTCTTTTGTGGAAGGATGTTCTGGTATGTCTCTAAGGATAAAATCAATACATAGTAATCCAGCTTTGATAAAAATCAAGGCATAGTTCTTAGGGCTGTAGAGGCCAAGATAGGTCACCCCATATATGCCTCGTTTGCATAAGGATTGCTGGAGCTGATGGTAAGACACTCATGTCTCTTCTTCCTCTGGCTAAGGGCAGGGCAGTGATGTACAGCCAAAAAGATATTCCACTTCCTCCCCGTCAGCCCAGACAAAAGTTAACCACTGACACTGATGACAGCCTTAGCCCCTCCCTCCTTCTGGGCAGGTACCAGTGGAACCCACAGAAGCAAGCTTTACTAACTCGCTTTCATCTGCCTTCCCCTAGTGGCCTGCTTCTAGAGAGAGAAGTCATCTTGGCAGGCGGACAAGGGTCTAGGCCTGATGTTCCCAAGGTCTCGGCCTCTTAATCAAAGAACTTAAATAAAGACTAACACATTCATAAAAGTAGCAAGGAAACCCTATTCAAAGTCAACCAACAGTACAGGGTAGGAAGGAATGCACTGTCAAAATTGACCAATGGCTACATGAGTGAAGGTATGTGAGGGACTGTGATAGCTATTTGGGAACTCCTCTTCCTGATCTAATTACCTGCTGTATTGATTATTTGTCTCATTATATAAGATACCTGACAAAAGCAATATAAGAAAGGAAGGGTCTATTTTGATCCAAGTTCAAGGCAACACCCTGTCATAGTGAGATGTCGCTATGGCAGGAGCTTGAGGCAGCTGGTCTCATGGGATCCTCAGTCAGGAATCAGATACATAATGCTTGTACTGTTCACTTTCACCTTTCTATCCAGTATGGATCTCAACCCATGGAATTGCACCTCCTGAATTAAGTATGGGTTTTCCTAATTTAGGTAGCCTAGCCTAGATAAGATTAGCCATCACACCTATCAAGGACCCAAATTCCCAATGTCATCACACTGTTGGATTAGAATGTCAAGTAAGATGGCTTCGTGCATTGAAGGCACCTAGCACCAAGCATGACAGCCTGATTCAATTCCGAGGACCCACACGTTGAAAGGAATGAATTTCACTTTCACATACATACCATAGCATTCATGTGTACACACACACACACACACACACACACACACACACAAATCAAATTTTTAAAAATTTTAAAAACTTCTGCACATGTATGAGGCATAAACACATATTCAACTTTCAATGCTCTGACTTTGTACATTTTAAATTTAAATTTCATTTATTCAATAAAAAGCATGCTATTTCCCAATTTCTTTTTCTACATCATTATCAATAATGCTTTGTAGAACCCTGTTAATGTACCAATCCTGAGACGTCTGTACTCTAGAAGTGGTCTCTCTCGGTTACTCTTTTCTCCACCGCTCTTCCCACTAACCCACTTCTCTAACCCTGCTGAAGGGCTTTGTACGCCACAAATTTTAACAATACCCACAAAATGTACGAGAACTTCTATCTCAAAGGGTACATTATAAAAACATCTTGCATGACTTTTCCAGCAGTTGGCAGCTCCTATCAAGATAGCCAGTACATGAAAATAATTAAGCATTAGATTGAAAGTAGAAATATGGGGGTATAACTGGCCATAATATTGCTTCAGAATTCTTCAGTGCAAGAGATTTCTTCTGCAGTTGCTACTAATGTGTTTAAAATATGGCGTGAAAGTTGAAAGCCAGTATTGTACAACAATTACGTGTTCTTTGTTTACTTTAGATTTACTGTTGTTTATTTCAGACATCCACATCTGGATGGATCTTGCTTACATGTGCCAATGCCCACGTGGTCTGTGTGGCAGACATTGTTGGCTAATTCACCCAAACCATTCCCAACTGCCACTCTTTCATTTTGCTATCCTTGAGGTCAGGAATCCAGATGTGCGGCAAATGGCTAGACGTTGTCCTCTGACCAAAGTGCTGGAAACATAAATTTTATTTTCTGAGGCATCTTCTTCCCCTGTTGTTTGAGTAAGACAAGTAATAGACAAAAGACCAGGAAACAGAATGGTATATAAGGGAAAAAACCTGTTCTTTAATAGTGTCATGAGCAAATGCCAATAGCCTTTTGTCTCTGTATGCATGTGTGTGATTGATTGTGTGTACATGCCTATGTGTGCATGTGTAGATATATGTGTGTGCATGTGGAAGCCAAAGGTTGATACCAAGTGTTCTTCAGTTGTTCTTTTCTGTGCGTAGGGTCTTTCGCTGAGCCTGGAGCTTGGAGGCCTGGTGGCACTCAGAGAAAGGATAAGCAGGCTACCAAGATGAGACTTGATAGCCTATGACCGTATAGTGGAGGAGGAGGTCCCCCTCATTATAGACCTAGGGAAGGGGAATATGGTGAAATCAGAAGGGAGGGAGGGAGGAACAGGTGGATACAAGTGAGGGGAAAACAATTGAGATGTAATCTGAATAAATTAATTAAATAAAAAAGAAAATGTTCCCTGTTGATATATCACTATTCTTTTTTCATTTTCTCCTCTAGGCAAGATTTTTCAGAGCTCATTAGTTTTGAGAGCATGTAAGCAAACAAACTCACAGATGCATGAAATAGCATTCTCACTATCAACCTTGGCCATGTGCTTCTTAAGATGCCCATTCCTCCCAACGTTGTTGGATACCTAGTTCAATATTAATGGGCTTAGAGGACCTGGAACCTAGATTCCCTCCATCATAGTCAGCAGCCTGTAGAACAGAGGACTGGAATGGCAGGGTTTTAGTTACTCAGAAGAATGCCACCTGAGTCATATTTCTGCTTCTGGAAGAAGATGCGACATCCCAGACTGCGTGGAAAGCTGTTAATGGATAACCATCTAACCTGGACTCCGTGGAGCCCGAAACCTCGTAATTTTATCGTAGAACAGGCGCATTTTGTGGTATGCATCACTGAGATAGTCATGTAAGAGTCATTTCCAACAGACATATTTAAGTCACCCAAAATAGACAAAGACCCTAAGGTGAAGTTGTGGCTTCTAGAGGGAATAGAGTACTGTATATGGCCTGTGGAGGATGTAGACTAAGGCGATGGTCTTGCTGCTCAAAGTCTCTTTTTACCTCTTATGAATTTATTCTCCTTTGTTCTGCAATACCTTGGGTGTCATCTATCTTCTGTTCTGTACGTTTCTTTGTCACATGGACTCTTTCACCAGAGGTCACAAGGAAGAGGAAAACGACGGGAGTCTGGACGTGGATCCGGGTGACATTGTTGGTGTGTCTGGCTATACCGGATTTCCTTTGTCTTCATCGTGACAGGTCATAGACTCTCTTTTTTGTCAAGAACATAGTATCTTCTGCCCCTCTATGGTTATGAGCACCCTTGATATACGCCCCCTACCAGGCTGTGGGATCACCCCTGCTCTCCTGGGTTTTGAGACTACATGTCTTGGGTCCCTTGTTCTTGCTCAACTTATAACCTGCCTCCTGCTGCCTCTGTGTGAACTGGAATACAGTTTTCAGAAAGAGACAACTATGCTTATGCAATCCTTTTCAAATCGACATCCTTTTGGTGGCTTCCTCACCATTTTTGATTACCAGCGTAAGACCTCTTTGGAAGGCTGTATGCTGTTATTTACCTTAACCATATTGCCCGTTTAGCTTCCTTTAGCTATATAATGTATATTCCCTATGTCTTTCTTGCTCATAATTTGATTCATTACCATCATATAGTGAGATAAGTTCACTTTCTACTGAGGACGTGATGCCAGACCTTAATAGGGGGTTCCTTCATTTTTGAGTCACTTGTTTTGCATGGTGTACCCACAGGGTCCTAAAGGAGAACTCAGAGATCACCTGGTGACAGTTACCCTTCAGTGCATTTTGAGTATGATCTGCCTGCCGCTCTTTTTCCCGGGTACCCTCCCCAGAGCCAGTTCAATCTCTCCACAGCCTTGTAGGAAAGAATCACAGGCGGTGCCAGAAATAGGCAACTGGTCCTTCACCATGGACCAGAGAGAAAAACTGAGAGAATGAATGTGGAACTTGACTCTCACCAGCAAAGGCAGCGCATGCACTCTCGACATCAAGCCTGGAGCGTGAACCACCAGTGATGGGTCCACAAGGTTTTCCACAGGCTTCTTGCATTCTTTCTTTTCTATGTGACTTATCTCCACTTTGGTTCTTCCTGATTTACCTCTTGTCTAATCTTTATATTGGGGGCAAACTTTTATCCCTAACTTTGGAAACTAACCATATGACTTCAGTGCAAGTAGCAGGACAGGAGAGTTGGCCTGGAAAAAGACCTGGCAGCTACAACTAGATTTATTTTACAACTAGATTTATTTTGTGAATGACTTGGGCAGATAGTAAACCCCCATGTCCAAACTTTCATTCCTTTAAGAGAAGTCCCAGGAATTAGATCAAGGAACAATAGTTCTCATAAATGAGATAGAACTTCTCATTTAAGAGATGGTGCCTTCTCCAAGTCAGAAGAAGTCACATATTTGGCTATTGCCACCTATGGATAGATTAGGCCCAGAATCTCTATATTCTGAACCCTTTCATACTTGGATGTGCCTCCTCTAAGAGGGAGCTTGAAGCCGTTGAGACCAACAGGCATTATGCAAGAATGTAAGTAAATCACGTAGCACTCACACAGCTTCTCTGATGATTCTGAGAAACAGGAAGAGCTTTCTTTTGCTTTTTAACATCACGTGCAGAATAGCAGCTGTTTTGGGAGGATATCACTACTGTTATGCGGCAGACGCCAGGTCTGAAAGAGAAGGAGTGACTCGGGCCTGGACGACAGACAGGAGAGCTTTACACTATAATTCCACACATAGGCCCTGAAGCAATGCCAGCTTATCTCCAATAGGAAGTCATATCACTTGGACCCAGATGTGGCCTACGCTTGGGGGGGCCTTTAAAAGCACTAAAGTAAAAGTAATAAATCATACCAAGCTGACAACGATTTATCGGAGACCGAAGAAAAATCAGCCTGCCATTTCATGGTACCTCAGGGAGCTCATTCCAAAGTATGTCGAGCTGTTCCCACCCGCCCCCCTTGGGGGATCCCACCCCCCTTGGGGAAAATGTAATACATTTTGCACTCAGCCTGTCATGATTCCCTGAAGAAATGACAGAAATCGGCACTGGGACCCGAGATTCCTACTGATGACCTCCTAGGTGCAGAAAAGCATGCTCTCTGCAGTCAGGATACAGAGGAAGAACAGAATGAAAATGGAGGCTAAAACTACCAGGAAGATAGACAGCAAAATGAGAAGAAATATCTAATTGGTCTTATGGGATGGTCCAAGATTCGCATTGGAGTTTACTAACTCTGGAGAACACTGGCAGATAAATCCCTCATTTTTTGGTAGGCAGGTCACAGAAGAGAGATTGCCCACGCATCCGACGTTGTCCTAAGAATCCTTTCACTGAGTTGGCTGAAAAGGGACAAAGGGGGATTTTTACTCCGACAGCTAAAGGGCTCCTAGAACAGAACCCCAGATACTGTCTCTAGGATGAAAGAAGCCCATGGTTACAGTTGGCCTCCAATGCAAACAACACCATCAATGTGACAGAGCCTCAGGTAAAGCCAAAAGTCACAAGCAGGACAATGCCCGTTCTTCCTTGATTACAGGGCCTCCAACCGGGTTCACCATATATTCAAGGCCACTGGCTTCTGCCTGGTCACAGCATCACTGAGACTTCTATGAGCAAATGTTCCATTCTGCCTTTATGTTGGCTATGGGACAGTTTAGTTTTTACCCATGCTTTCCCAGTTATGCCTGAATGTCTCTGCTCCTTATTAGGCAGAGACCTATTAACAAAACGAGGGCCTACATTGCCTTCAGTCTGCTAAAGGATCCCACTGTAATGGTGTTGGGCACCTCTCCTGAGGGAGCAGGCAATGACTCAGCCATTACAGACCCTCCCCATTAGTCCCCAAGTACAGGATGCTTGCGTGCCAACAGGACAATCACAGTCACCTGAGCTACCATTAAATTAAAATCTCCCATGGTTTTCTAAATTTAAATACTATCTTCTTCATCCTGAGCCTTGGGCAGAACTTCAACCCCTAATCCTTCTCTTACGGGCTTTAGCTCCTTGCCAATCAGACCACAATGCCCCAGTGTTGGCCACTGAAAAGTCTAACAGGGACCATCAGCTGATACAAGACTTCCATGTTATAAACAAAGCAGCTAGTCTCATGCATCCAATGACTA
Source organism: Acomys russatus (assembly GCF_903995435.1). Classification (NCBI taxonomy): domain Eukaryota; kingdom Metazoa; phylum Chordata; class Mammalia; order Rodentia; family Muridae; genus Acomys; species Acomys russatus. Next base: position 14,243,542 of record NC_067137.1, on the reverse strand, counting down.
GTCCCTGAGCTCTGTACGGTGTTAGATCCATTCCATCTCAGACTCAGTGATTCGTGGTCCTGGATCTCTGGATGACTAGATGACAGTTTTGGATCCCAGAAGCCCATGAATCTCAATTTTTTTTTTCCTTTCAGTGGTATGATAAATAAAGGCCATACCCATCTTCCCCCAGGGTTTGGGACAGCCTTACATTTTCACATAGGGCTTAGCCAGGGATCTAAATAACTTAACTTGAGAAAAGGCAACAATTTTACAGTGTGTAGATCATCTCCTTTGTTAAAGAAAGCCCCCAGCCCTCTAAAGCAGACTTTAGGTTCCCCCATCTAATCACTAAGCCCAGTTGTTACCCCAAAGGCATGCTATCTGGGATTCGTCCTAACTTTGAGGCATACAGCTCTTTGGCTGATCATGTTCAAGTTCTGCAGGCCCTCCCAACGCCTAGCACTGTCAAGCAGCCAACAGGTTAATATTGACTGTACCATCCCAGATACGGCCTCACGGCCAAGCCTCTGTAATGCCCAAGTTTCCTGTCCTGGGAACAAAACCAACAGAAGCCTCTTGACTCCAGACTCCAACCTCAGAGCTGCCACATCTGACAGGCCTTCTAAAGTACATGTTACCAAACACCCGAGCACAGCCCTGGAAGTCCTCACCCAGGCTTTGGGCCAAGCTCATTATTAACCTGTTTTTGATAATTACCAAAACAGCCAAGACCCAGAATGGCTGAGTTGCATTGGGACAGTAGCAGTTCCAGATCTCTTGTGGAAGAGCTTCATGAACTGATTCAGAGTTCTCCTTCGCTTGTTTGTTCTTCACACTAAAAAGCCCCTGTTAGAACCCAAAGGACCCACTGACTTAGAGATGTTCACCTTTCACTTGACCAAGCCTTGTTACTTGACAGTGCTGAACTATCTTTATGTTGGTTGTCTACCCTCAACACTGGTATTTGCTTTCCTACCCCAAAGAATAGTGTATATGGCTCGGAGGACACGCTGGGGAAGGCCATTCACAACCGTCTCAATGTTATTAATTGAATTCATTATAGTAAAGAAGACTTACAAGATAAGCTTTTTTGATAAACCAAATTTATTTTGCTCCCTGCTGGCCATCCCTCTGTGAAAACTGGGGGACAAAGAGCTAGCTATGTTGCCGTTCCCCTTAAAACACACTAGAGACCTAATCTCTACCTCCCAGAACCTTATAACAGCTGGCTGAGTTAATAGTGTTAACTCGTGCTTTGACACTTAGCCAGAGGAAATGGGACACAATATCCACCAACTCTAAGTATGTCATCCTGGCATTGCACACACTGCCACAATCTAGTGAGAGATGTTGCCTTAGTGTTAACAGCAGTTCCATCTGAGGTAGGCTTTGGGTTCTAACCTTATTGAAAGCAATACATTTGCCATTGAAACAGCAATAGTCCATGGTAGGTACCAAGAAAGAGGGACACATAAGAAAATAAAAGAACAGATACAACAGCCAACTGGGCGACTGAATCTCCTGGTTCAGCTATACTACATTTAATTCCCATCTCATCTTTCTTCTCCACCTTATACACCAGAAGAAATTACCCTAAGGGTGTACACAAGAACCCGATGGGTAACTTCAATCAGAAAACCCGTTGACCTTCCCCAATCTGCAGGAAACCAGTGAGAAATTACATGATTTCTGCCATCTAAACCAAGATCGATTGGACCAAATTTGTAAACATATGTTCTGTAGCAAAGAACTGTATAAAGCTAAAGATCAGATTTCAAAACCTGTTCTGTTACTAAGCCCTAGGAACCTAAAATCTCTGCCTTTACTGGCTCCAGTCCAGTGACATGGGCCATACCCTGGTGAAGAGTGAGTGGCAAATGGAGTTTATATACGTGCCTATTGTTGGAAATTTAAGCGTAGGTCTTTACTCATACTCACCTGGGGTGTAAGAAGCCTGTACAGCAGACAACTGGAACGACAGGATTGTAGGGACGGAGTCATGTTGCTGGCCCTGGAAGATATGCTACTTTGTGATTTCCAGAAGGCTATTACTGGACAACTATCTAAACTGGGCTCCATGAAGCCCTAAGCCTCTGCAAGATACTGCATAGCAGAAGGATTTCTGGCAAAACAAAAGACCTACCATCTTATTGAGCCCAAATAGGCTCATAGATCACCTGGCTAGAGTAGAGGCTGTTTTAAATTGTTTGTTCTCTAGATATTATAAAATATAGTCCATAATATCTGGAAAGGCATGGCAGCAAGTGACTCCACAGCACAGCAGTGCAGGAATATGGCAGCTGCTTGCTTCCATCCCAGTGGACCAAGAAGCACAGAAAAGAAAAAGAAGAGGAGCACCATAAATATCATGGCCTGTCTCTACTTCCTCCAGTGAGGCCCCACATCCTAAGGTTTCCACAACTTCCCAAAACAGCACGAGAAGCAGATGACCTAGTGTTCAAACACAAGACCCGATTGGTGGTGGGATGGGGCATTTTACATCCAAACAATAAGGTCTGTTTTGCTTGGCAACAAATTGTCTTCTATACGATATTCTTTGTGTCTCATCTAAATTCTTCAACAGAGATGACAAGGATCAGAGAAATGAAAGGTATCTAAACCGAGAGCCTGGTGGTGATGTCATTAGCCTTCATCTAAAGAGAGCCTGGTGGTGATGTCATCACCCTTTGTCTAAAGATTCACAACTGCCAATGATGAACATGTCACTTTCATCAGTGAAACTTCCTGTTATACAGAATTACAGAATTCTGAAGTAGAATTTTTAAAAGGACTCTGAGCACTGAATTTAGGAAGCTGTAAACCTCACAGACTGGGAAAACAGAAACAAAAATTTACTTGGATTTTAACACACGCAAGTCCAGTGGGCAATGAAATCCGTCTATTGACTCAATGTAATAATTTACATGCAACCCAAATTTCATCAAGATCACCTAAATTGTTACTGTCAGTTCTCATTTGATGTTCCTAATCTCTGGCTGCTGATACGTCATATAGATTCCCTAAAACTCAGGATGTTTCAAACACTTTTTTGGACAATCCTCAAGAGATTTACCTGTCTTTTAAACGTATCACTTCTGTTTTTCACACTCTTTCTGGACTTCCTCAGTGTGAAGTCCCCCAGGGTTTTGAGGTACTATGGTAAGTACATAGTAGGTGCTTGGTGGCTCCTTGGTTGCAACCTCGGCAAATGGCATACAGTTATAGGTCATTAGGTGTGCAGCAAATGTGTCTAAATGATATGAACCACTCTTTATCCATGCACTCACTGAAGTTTCCAGAAATCATCTTACGGGATATACCGCTGTAAAAATCTCCATAAAGTATCAGGTAAGTAATGTGGTGAATGGCACTTGATAGAACACATATGGGTTTTCAAATCTTTCTCATCTGCATGAGAAAATACCTGACAAAAACAGCTTGAGAAGGGAAGGATCTCTTTGGCCTACGATTGCACAGGTTTGTTGATTCTGGTGTATGGTACCGCACAGCGTCATGATTGCAGGGACATGTGCTAGAGGTATCTTCACCTGATGGTGGGCAACATGCAGAAACAGGGAGAGAAGATCCCAAGATGGCACCCCCCTGAGAACTACTCCCTCCAGCTGGACCCCACCTGATAACACAATTTCCAAATTGACTCCAAAACGTGTGCCACTAGCTGACCACCAAGCAATTGAGCCATGAGTGTTTCAGGGACGTTCAGACCATAACAATTTGACTACAGACATGAGGACAAGTTAAAATAAGGGATTAAAATAAATTTCAGCAATTATGTCACCTCTTCTCCTTTTAAACTGCTAGGATACGTTTTCTTGATATTGGCACTATCAAGGTTTCATGCCAGATAACCCAGCTGGACAGCGGCTTCCTAGATGTTGGAGCCTGTTCAGCAGTGTGCCTGACCTCTCTTTACTGGTAGCAGCAGTCCTCTCCTGTAGTGACAGCTCAACATACCTCCAGAAACTGTGTAATGTCCCTGGAGCCAAGGGGCAAAACAGTCACTGGATTAAGAATCACACCAACATTTCCACCATGGTCAGAGATCTGAAAGTGAAAATTCTACTACTAGAATGGATTTTTGTTTTACTTCATTGACTTATTTATTCAACAATTAATTATGCTGTGAGTGCCATGCACAATATTCAGTAATAAGCGTGGAGAACACAACACTGAGGAGACAAGGGCGTTGTTCTCCAGAACTTCCTTTATACGGGAGTCAGTGTGACAAGCGTGTGGTGGAAGAGTAGGGGAAGTCCAGGCAGGAGGAGATAAGGGAAGGTGAGAGAAACCAGGCTACATCTGTCACAGAGGCCAGGCTTTAGTGAGTCAGGGAAACGAGATTCCAGGGGACTCTGGACTACACTTGGAAAGTTGGGAGAAAGTTTGGTAGTGCTTCATAAGGCAGACTTTTACTAATCCCAATGTGTCAAGCCTCTTCATTTTTCCTCTACATACAATTGATACATTTATTTAGTAATCTTCATAAAGTTCAAAGTTGTTTTTAAAAAAAAAAAGAAAAAGAAATCAATACTCTATTTTGTGATTTCAAAGGATGCAGTCTTATTCAGATGACCTACAAGAAGTTAAAAAAAAAAAAAAACTTTAGTTTTTAGGACAAGAATAGTTTGTCAGCTTAAGTTCTGGCTGTCAGGAAGGAAAGAACAGATCCAGGGGTCATGACTTGGCAGTGTGTGATTCATCTGGAATTTCCCTGTCATCCCTAGAGGCAGCAAGGAATGAGGGAGAGGGCATGGCTACATTGTGACACAAATTACACATAAAACATTGAGAGACTTCATTTCAGCTCCACTTAAATTCTCCCACCTGCTATATTTTTTTCTCAGTTCACTAAACTTAATATATAATTAATCTTCTGACACCTTGCACAAGATAAATTAATCCTCAGACAGCTGAGACAACTACAATGTAAAAAGTAAATAAGAGAGAACAGCCCAAGGGATCAGGGAGACATATTCTACATCTAAAGCCCAGAAAAGCTTTCTGTGGAATATAGACCCATGCTTCACTTCTCCCATGGTCTTTTTCTTTTTCTTTTACCCTGTCTCAGGGAGCAAAAATATTAACACTTGGATTTTTTTGATGGATAAAACAATAATGTTTTGCTTTTTAAAAACTTTCATAGAAAACAATGTTTGGTGAGAATTCTATCATTTTTTTTAACCAGTGTATGTTTAGTGGCATACTGCCAGCCATTTCAACACAGTGTATAGTGATCTCATAAGGGTATTTTGGGTAAACTATGTAAGTAAAGTGTATTATTTACTTTTTTATTTAATTACTTTACTGCCTGATTCCCAGCCCCCTCCCTCCTTTCTTCCCAGTTCCCCCCTTTCCCCTTCCTCCATTGGCCCCTCTACTTCTTCTGAGAGAAAGGGAGGCCCCCAGGGGGTACCAACTCCTGCTGGCATCCCAAGTCACAGCAGGATTAAACACACCCTCTACTGTGACTGTCTTAGAGTCACTACTGCTGTGATGAAACACCATGACAAAAAGCAACTTGGGGAGGAGAGGGTTTGTTTTACTCACAGTTCCACATAACAGTTCTTCATCAAAAGAAATAATGGAGGGAACTCACACAGAGAAGGAACCTGGGAGCAGGAGTTGACGCACAGGCCACAGAAGGGTGTTGCTTATATGGCATGTTCAGCCTGTTTTCTTAAAGAACCCAGGACCACCATCTCAGGGATGGCACAACCCACAAAGGGGTGCGCCCTCCCCTCTACAGATCACTAAATTCTGGGCCCCAAGAGCTGGTTGTAGATTAGAGGCATAGATTTTCACTAACACCAGCCTTTAGTATATAAACCTCGCTCCTCAATTTAAAGTTGATCGGCTAATAAAAAAGGCTGGCCAGCCTGTAACTGGGCAGAAGAGAAGTAGGCGGAGCTTAGGTTCCCAGATCTCAAGTAGGGACCACCAAGCAGGGAGAGAGATGCCAGACTGGCAAGTGAGTTGGGATGTGCGGCTGGGAGGTAGCCAGACTAGGGTTAGAAACTCAGTCTAAATTTTACCTGCCCCGTTATTGTGGTCTAAATCATAAATCACAGGTCTCTGTCTCAATTACTTAAGAACTTGCTGGGTTACAAAAATTTAAGAATTAATAAGCTCTCTATAACAACTCCCCTTTGAACAGTTGTCTTGATCGTTATACAACTCTGTACATTTAATATAAATTATTGACTTTTAAACTTAAATGGCTGGATTTTATGGCATATAGCTTTAAATAATGATTAAATATAAAAATACACTGTCAGAAAAAAATTTGCCCATTCACATAAAAATAAAATTTTTAGTACTTTTATTCATGACTCAAAAGAGTTGAGAACCGAAACATCTACTGGCTAATAAATTAATAAATAAAATCTAGTGTATTTGCATCATAGACTATTACTCGGTAACAAAAATTAAGTACTGAGGCACAGATATATGCTGTGAGAAAGATGAACCTTGACATTTTTATGTTAGATGAGGAAAGCCAAACAATAAAGTTTTTTTTTTTCTAAATGAGTGATACAACTTTTAATGGTTAATTTTTTATTCATTTGGAATTCTTAGGGACTGTAAGCAGGCATCTGAGAATAGGGTTTCTAATAAAGCTAAGCAACTATACCATCACTGTGTCCTGAATAAACCTTTGTTTTGTTCGTTTGCTGGTTTGTTTTTGGCATGTAGACCTTGAACATTTCAAAGCAATTGTAATGAGACACCATGGTACAATGTTTCCAAGCAGGGGCTCGGGAGCCAGACTGTTCAAATATCACCTCCAGTGCTTTCTGGCCGCGTGACTGCACAAATTGCATCTCTCTAATCACGTCAGGTTTAATCTCTGAGGTGGAAACGGTGCACTGAGGGTTTATCTCAGCTGGTGGAGTGCGTCAAGACCTTGGGTCCAGTCCCCACTTTCTCTAATTAATTCAAGTGTAAGTGACAGAATTTGCATTACAAGATTGCTATGAGGATTAACTGGACTGTTTGTAAAGATTCTAAAAGATTACTTATGGAATCAGTCTTTTAAAGTGCTGGGTTTGAGCCAGGCATGGTTTAACACCAAGCCCTGCACTTGGGAGGCTGAGGCCAAAGGGTCTTGGATTCAAGGTCGTTCTGAGCTACCTAGTGAGACCATCTCAAAAAACAAATGAGCAAGCAAAAGGGATGGGGGCGGGGTCACAGGTGGTGGAGGGGGCGGGGTTATGATACTCGATGTGATTGTTGCAGCAAGGGAAGTACTCTATAACCATAGCCAAGGGCTAACCACGGCGCATGTGTAACTGACTGGCACCTTGATCTTCATGTGGACGCCCTAGTAAGCAGAGCAGGGGTTGTACCTGACATGGACTCTGTTACTTGCTTTTGGATCACTTTCCCTTAACTGGGCTGCCTTGTCTGGCCTCAGTGGAAGAGTACACAGTTACTCTTTATGTGACTTGATGTGCAGGGGTGGGTTTGTGGTGGTAGGCTCCCCTTTTCTGAGGAGAAAGGGAGGGGGATGGGGGAAAGGGTGAGAGGGTGGGACTAGGAGGAGAAGAGGGAGGATGCTGTGACCAGGATACAAAATGAGTAAGTAAATAATTTTAATAATTTTTAAAAAGCTGTCAGTGAGCTGTTTTCAATTGTCCAATTCTTAGAAGGTGATTAGGCAATAGCCATCCCTTTTGTTCACTTATCTCTTCAACACAGGAATTCCAGTTTTTAAATATATTGCCCAGAATAGACACTAGAATGAACACAACACAGGATGGACTTGTGATGGGGGCGGGGCAGTGTGAGGGCTGTGCTCTGTGCTGCACACTGTCACAGCACAGCATGGACTTGTGATGGGGGGGCAATGTGAGGGCTGTGCTCTGTGCTACACACTGTCACAGCACAGCATGGACTTGTGATGGGGGGGCAATGTGAGGGCTGTGCTCTGTGCTACACACTGTCACAGCACAGCATGGACTTGTGATGGGGGGGGGGGCAATGTGAGGGCTGTGCTCTGTGCTGCACACTGTCACAGCACAGCATGGACTTGTGATGGGGGGGGCAATGTGAGGGCTGTGCTGTGCTGCACACTGTCACAGCACAGCATGGACTTGTGTGTGGGGGGGTAGTGTGAGGGCTGTGCTCTGTGCTGCACCTGTCACAGCACAGCATGGACTTGTGGTGGGGGGGGTAGTGTGAGGGCTGTGCTCTGTGCTGCACACTGTCACAGCACAGCATGGACTTGTGATGGGGGGGCAATGTGAGGGCTGTGCTCTGTGCTACACACTGTCACAGCACAGCATGGACGTGTGATGGGGGGGGGGCAATGTGAGGGCTGTGCTCTGTGCTGCACACTGTCACAGCACAGCATGGACTTGTGATGGGGGGGGCAATGTGAGGGCTGTGCTGTGGTGCACACTGTCACAGCACAGCATGGACTTGTGATGGGGGGGCAGTGTGAGGGCTGTGCTCTGTGCTGCACACTGTCAGAGGCAGGAATTCTGCAACTGTTTATTTCAATAAATCTTATCTGCATGTAGGACAGATCTGATTTGAGACCCAGAGTTGACACCACCATTAACCATCACACGATCTCATGACACACTTGCACTGACTAACATTTTAATAGAAAGTAATGAAGATAGTTCAGAGATTAGTTAGATATCTCACAACAAAATACTTATGAGTTATCAAAAATAAAAAGGAGAAAATGAAATTACATCTATGATACATTAATTATCACACATGTTTTATATGGCACATATAATGTGCATGCATGCCTGTATATCCATGTGTCTCACAAATCCTATTTTATTTCTGGAGAGTGAGATGGTCAAGAAAGAGCAAGACATTTTTAATGAACTTCTATGCTTCTAAATATTTCAGCGTTAAACTGTTTAGGAAATGATTTTAATTAGAATGTAAATAAGGTTGTCTTCAATTTTCAGTAATGCTTGACCTCATTAGAAATGCAAACAACCCCAGAGCTTGCTCACTAAGGCAATTACATTGTAAAAGATAAAGTAATTTAATTTGTCAATTCCTCCAGCGAATATTTTATTCAAATACTACTCATCAGCCAATGTCTACTGAGCAATAACGTCTCCCATATTTCCTTTAGTTGGAGTGTTAGCATTGGAGCATCCAAGGATCATTAAGATGACTAGTTGATACCAGGCTTAATTAAGTTTGAATGACAACCCATTCGTTTCTCCCATATGAAAGGCTAGCAACAGTCCTGTAGGATGAAAATGAAGACACTAGGGTTTTATCAGGAGCTGAATCCAGACTGGAAAGAGTTGATTCATGCAGTAACATGCAAGTAGACACTGTGGGTTCACATTTGCTGCCACAGGACCACACAAGCACAGCCGCACGTGAAGTGCAGAGACTGGCTTATTGCCCACACCACGAAAGAGTACAGGAATCGTTTCCTAAATGATACCCTCTTTGAACAGAAGCAACATGGAGGTTTTACTCAGGGATCCTATTCAAACTCATAGAAAAGCCGGGCCATTCCGAAGCCTGCTTAGCAAAGAAGTACATTCCTAAGCACGCTCAGCTTTAGACTGTAGTTAAAAAAAAAAAAAAAAAAAAAAAGTATAGCTACATCATGTGGCACGCTTATATAAACATCAAGAGGCAGATGTTTAAAAGTGAAGTGAGGAACAAGAATGTAAGCATGCTTAGCTTGAAAAAAAATAAAAGTTTAGTTAAAGAACACTTGAATATGTATCAACACAGGGGCTTGGCCCTAAAGATGCCTGTCTTGCACAGTGGCTAACAGAAGTAAGCTCTTCCAATGCCTATCTATCCGTATATTCATACGAAATGAAATTATTTCCCTAAAGGTCTATCAAGTATGCGCCACTAAATGCCCTCCTACAGTGCGGAGTGGAGACCTGGCCTTCTAACATTTGTATGGAAATGTAGCTGTCAGCACTTAGCCTGCATCCAGCAGCTGCCTGCCCCACCCCCCACCCCCACCCCCATAGCAGACAGGTCTTGCTCTCTTTCTCCAATCACATTCTATTAACCCACACTTCTCCTTCCTGCTCTTTGCCATCAGGACACAGAAGAGGGTCAAACCAAGGCTTCCTCATGAGGCTCTGCCCCCTCTTTCTGATTGGTTGTGATGTTTGTGGTGAAACTTGTCATTAAAGGACTCCTTTTGTAGTCATTGCAGTTGATTCCAATTCATAGAATCATTGTTGCATGGGTATTGGCAGGTGGCCCTGCCTATAAAGGCGCCGTCAATAATGATTTCCTTCAGTAGTTTCGATCTCAGTTACATCCCACCAAGATAGACTACCGCAGTTTTGTGATGTGCATGCCTTTTCTGCTCCCTGGTGACGGTGCTCAGAATGCCTGCAGCCTTCCATCCCATCTGCTGTTGAGTTAGGCAATTTCTTTAATATATCTTAGGAATATTACTCTGGACTTGATCTTGCTATTGCGAAGGAACCAGGATGCTTCCTAAATTTAATGGCATTTAGAGCCGGACTATGATCCCTAACTCAAATTCCCTTCAGCTGGAGATGAAGGGGCAACATTCCAGGCTGTTTACAGGTGATCCTCTTGGTGAGGTCTCGCCCCTTCTCAAGGCCCCTGGATGTAAGATGTGCATGAAGCGCCCGGCCTCTTTACTAGCCTTGCACTCTTCCAGAGGTTAGTTACTCCTGAAGAAGACTCAGAAGCAAGGTGGAAAGCAGAGTACAGTAAAGATGCATTTCTTCCATTTAGAACAGAGGTTACTCAGTATTTCTTGTTTTCAGCTAAGGACTTTATCACCAATCCCAGAAGAAAAAAGAACAATCTCGTTTGGCATCTTTATTCTTTCTGGGGGTTCATGAGGCCTGTCCTTTCCCCTTGCTCAGTACCAGCCTCTTCAAGCATTCCCTCTAGTTCTGACCCTGTGCCTTTGGCTAGTACCGTGACACATCAAATGAACATTTTACTTAGCATTAGGTGTTCTTAGAGACTATAAATGGCATCGGCACTACTTATGCTATTCGTCTCTACACTTTGACTTTCTTTCGTAATTCTCAATAATTACTCCCAATGTGATTTACTTCAGTGTTCCACTTGGTAACCTCACAAGAGCACTCGTTTTTCTGGTGTGCTGGATAAACAAAAAGCAAAGAAGTACATTTCCTTTGAGCAGAATGTTTTCCCAGCAAGCCATACAATGAACGTGGACCTTTCTTATTTCAAAGAAAAGTTATGAACCATTATGAAATAGGTTGAAACACTGCCAAATTGAATCCTTCTTCTACTCTCAAGATATGTTCCAAAAGGCTCTCACTCTTGGGGAGGCTAATTGTTAGAAATTCAGACACTACCTTAAGTAAATTCTTATTTGCACAAGTGTTTTGAACCTGCAAACTTAACTGTCAGCTGCTACAAGCTTGTACTTGAGCAGATGCTCTCTCCTGCTGGGGACAAGAAGGACATGTTTTTCCCCTATGTTTCATTAGAAAAGTTCACAAGCCCATCCACCCTCTACAAAGCCTTTAGCTGCGTTAGCCGAGGCCTGTAAAAATTGCAAATTATCATCTTAAAATGTTTGAAGTAAGTAACCTTCCCAGATCCTTGCAAAGTGCATGAACTTATAAACACACTCCAGAACCCTACAGCAAAGATGTAAAGAAACTGTGTCTCCCAGAAAAGAACTGAAATGAACCTAATTTGGAAGTAACTTAAATCAATACTGGAAGATAATCAAAGTACTTTAGCAGTCGTTAAGGTCAAAAGTAAAGAACACTTCCAAACAAACTTGGCACCTCCATAGGCAATCATTTATTAATGAAGGGTAACATTCTTATTCTTTAATATTTTAAAGTTTTTGCCTTCTAAGTTAAATAAATAATGCACAGGGGGGAAACTGAAAATTAACTTCTCATTTTGTTCATCAGAAATTAATTAGTATTATTTTCCCTCTCTGTTTTCTCATTGGCTGAGCTTGCTACATTGAATATCAGAAATTAAAGAAACATCCTGGATGAATTAATCCATAGCACTTCTTAAACTTCTTGCCTGTCACCATTGTTTAATACTTTACCATGAGATTACATTCCATTGTAAGTACCGGGGAGAACCTTCAAACCACAGAGCATTCTCACAGGCAAAGTTCCAAAATATGACTTTATTTGTTTCTCTCAAATATTGCTTTTTAACTTTACTTTTGCAAAAGACTACATATGTACCAACAGGCTAACAGTGATTCCTACAGATGATGCTGTCTGGTCTGTGTCCCTTAAGGAACTCTTCAGTGACTGTAGCCTAGAAACACGCAGAGCTTCCTAAAGGGTGCTCCATGCAGCATCAACTGGAGAGAGTCTTTAAAGTGAACATTCCTGAGCTCCGTGTTGGAGCTAAGAGGCCACAGTAACGGCGCTCAGTGCGGGTAGGTATCCACAACCAACCCAGACCTGCTTGAGCACCCCATTCTTCAGTTTGCCATCTTAATTACAAATGCTATCCAAAAGAGTTAGTAGGCCAGCAAAAGCAGAACTTGTGAGACCAAAACACTGTTTAAATGAATAATACATAAATTTAGAGATTTTCAAACAGTAGATAGCAAATTCTGGTAAGAAAACTTAGTTGGATAAACAGGACTAGCTTTAGACCCAATTTTGGCTCCAATGTGAAGTTCAAAGCTTCTGTTTAGTTTTAGAAGTTGATGTGTACTTGTTCAGCTTTTCTCTGAGTTCATGTTTCACAATCATCAGGTCTTTCCCCTCTGAAATCTTTTCATTGAAAAGTGAAGGATTCAGATACATAGCTATTCCTATGTCCATCTATTGGTTCATTCGTTCCAGATGTATTATTACTAAATATCCAGAATTGAGATAGGAAGATAGCATGACATATGGTACAACATATTCATAAGAAAAATTATCCAAACCTTAAGAAATGAAGAACTTCTATCATATTCTGCCACAGCTACGGCACTGTTTTAACAACCCTACCTGACCACCATTTAATTCTCTTGGAGAATGTGTCCATGTTGGTGCTATTGACTGTCCATTAAAGTATCTGATTCTATGAAATTACACACTAACAATAGATCTATGTGCTGTTGGTGTATAGAGGTCAGGAGTTCCGAGAAACATCTGGAAACATAGAACTCTCCTATGGTAATTCTCTGGCTCTAAAAGTCAATTGCACTGATACTGAGAAACTCTGTTCCAAAAAGATCAGAGCCACTTGCTTGGGAAAAAAGGAGGCCTTTGCCCTGCGCAGTTGAAAAGAGCTATAGTGGTTCCTGCAGGAGGTGGGGAGGGGTGGGCTGGGCAGTGAGTAAAGGCTGAGAGAGAAAACGTTTCAAGTGTTAATAGTTAAGGCTCTTAACAAAGTTATTGCTCCAGAGGAGAGGCAAGAGCAGTGGAGATTTTGATGACTTGCGGCAGCAAAGTGTTTGAATTAAGTTTTTAAAAATTCAGTTTTCATTTAGACATATGAGGCCTTTGACACAACAAGCCTAAGCCATAGTAGCATGTATGAATTCATCCTTTCTGTATCTTAAAGGAGAAGAACAATTGCTATAGCTTATAATTGTAAACATTTAGCAAAGGAAAATAAAAAAGGGTCTCAACATCTAAAGCAAGTTCTCAAAGTTAAATGTGTAATAAAAATCTTTTAAGTGATCATACTGTCACTTGTTCCATAAAGCCTTACTGTATTCCAAAATGCAAATATCCAAATTACCCAAGCTAGTTTACACTACTTTACTGACCGTGTTCCATTACTGAATAGGACACGTGTAGAAGTGCACTTCCTGCTCAGGGGTAGCTGGCTATCCACTGTGTACAGCAAGAAGGTTTGCCCTGGCTACTTCCGCTGGGGAAATGAGAGGCTCACAGCAAGTGAAGGCGTCACTCCTGGAACTGTCTTCCCTTTTATTTTTAAGGAGGACTGAGGGTTGTTCTGCTGCATGTGAGCAAGTCAAAGCACCTGCTGGCTCAAGGAGTTTCTATGCTGCGAACCTGGCAGAGCCTGAGGCTGGCACAAGGAAGACTTCTGTCTGCACTAGCTGGTAAGTAGTGAGTGCAGTTCTCTTTTGTCATTGGACAGTGGCCAGCTGCACCCACAGCTGGCAGGGGAATCAGTCACACACAGAGATAAGTGATTTCCTGACATGGGTGCTCAGTTAGAATACAGCTGAAAACCATGCTGTATGCAATCACGTAGATCATAAAGGATTTTATGGGTTTATTTAGGAAACTGATCATCACTTGTGGCATAATTTTCATAATTTATGTCTCCTATTCTAAGCAAACAAACTACAATCGCATTGAATCAGAATACATACGGATTGCCGATTTATGAGACAGACTTCCTTCTGAAATCGTTGCTATAGTAGGCTTTGGTTTTCATCTTTTTCCAGATTCACATGTCTGGATAAGAGTCAAATAAGCATATTAAATATAATGATAGAATGAAATCCTATAAATTAAAAGGGTTTTAAACTTTTATTATTTAAAAGAAAACCTTAAAAAATTACACAACTGAAATTGACAAGGCCCCAAGTCTATATATCTCAATGAACTTCTGTGCAGTTAGAAAAGTCATTCAGAAGCTGTGTAGCTTTTACATTTGGCTTTTACTGTTTCACTATCCCACATATTTTTAATGCATGCATCCACCACCAAAACCAAAATACTCATGACAGAGCTAGAACTAGAAAAACAATTAGCTTTATATCCTTCAAAATTCATGCCTATTACTGACCCGGCCTGCAGGGTTCGACTAAAACTCGGGAGGGAGTTCACCTGTTGAGAATGCAAGACACAAGGAAGGAGAGCAAGTCTGATTGATCAAGCTCTCAATCTTTATTAGTCAGGCAGCAGCTTTTATAGTTCAGAAGGCAGGGAAGCATGTTGCTATAGCAACCCAGCTGCATGCTTTTCTCAAAACACAGGGAATTGCAGGCAGGGTCATAATGTCCTGCCACACAGGGTATCTTGCTTTGTCTTCATCTAGTTTTAGTCTAACTGCTGACTCACAACAGGGTCAGCTAATTTCTGGTGAAAGGCAAGCTCTGGGAAAGACAGAGACTTAAAGGTGCAGACTTAGACAAGATGGCTGACCATTGGCCATACAGCCTATCGTCCCCAACATATTACCTGCCCTTGGTCCTCTGTATCCTCTAATGTTTGCCCCTCTTGTTCTCTTTTCTGCATATTATACTGTACATTGTTAAAACAAAATCCTTTAACAATGGTTCGCTAATTAATGACTCTGTGTTGTAACCTTAGAGAGTAAATCTGTTGCAACTGATCGACATAGGAGAGTTTTTCCCCCTGTCTCCTAAGCACTCTCTTGAAGGAAGTCGGCTCCTTAAAGGGAAATCACGTTTGTTGGCTTAAACTAAGGAAATGGAAGCTACAAAAACTATGAGGGCCAACAGTTTTGCAGAATAATATCGAACAACCTTTTCACTGATCAAGACTTTAATTTTTTAAAGGAATCTTATGTTCTACTTATTGTAAGTAAACTTTTTGTTCACATGCAGTGCTAACACTACTTTGTCTGATGAATCTTCTACTCTGTTTGATTCTGGCCAAAGGATGACACCGACCTCAGCTTGTGAAGGACATCCTTCCGCATTCTCTCTCAGGCTGAAGGATGACACCGACCTCGGCTTGTGAAGGACATGTCCTTCCGCATTCTCTCTCAGGCTGAAGGAGTGGAGGGCGCTGTGTCACGCTTCTTAGGCTCCATACTCTGAACCCACGTAAGGGAATGACTCAAAAACTCTCCTGTAATTTCCGAACAAACTTCATGGAATAACCTAGGACACTACTGACAGCCACTGGGATCAAACGGCAAGGAACTGTTTTGGCTTCCTGAGAACTTTTTTCATTGAACGAAAGCCTTTTCATGTGAAAATGGAAAGTTTCTATTAAGAATTCAGTGTCTTAATAAGGTAGTTAAATTTTCAACAAACTGACTCAGCTTTCAATTGCTAAGGTATATACGTATGTGTGCATACTGGAAACTTGTCATTTATACTTATTTAAAATGCTATTTTGTATTCTTTCAGGACAACCATTTTGCTGCGTTTAAGTAAACAATAAGTTCTTGCATTAATCAATTAGCCTTATGAAAATATTTAAGAAGTGTAACCTTGCACTTACATAACGAACTTGCCATGGAGTACCAACTTCGCCAGTTACAGTTTGAGGAATTTCTCTCTTGTAATTTCTTAGCGTCTTAGAGAGCCCCTTAAAAATGGAAGGGAGGGAGGGAGGAATGGGAGGATACAAGGGATGGGATAACCATTGAGATATAATATAAATAAATCAATAAAATTAAAAAAAAATTTAATGACTGTTTAATTGAGCTCCTTACTATTTTTCCCCGTTCCCCCAAGCCTCATTTCTAATGGACTCTGAACACAGTGAGCCCGGAAGTTTAACATCCTGTAGCTTACGGTGCTAAGCCTGTAGGGTTACCCTTCAGAGATAAGTGTCCTCAACTAAGAGTTCAGTTCCCCTTCCAACAAACGCAGTGAAGGCTCAACCCGAAATAGCTGAAGTGGGTAATCAATACAGACCACGTCACAACAGACCTCCGGGAAAGGCTGAGGTAGGGTGGTCAAAGGCGCCCGTCCAGCGGGGCTTGCTGAAAGACGATTGGCTTGCTTTTACCAGGAGAGCTGCCCACGTGGCTGAAAGACCATTGGCTTGCCTTTACCCGGGGAGCCGACCACATGGCTGGTACATAATTCTTTTCCTTCTGAAGATTTCAGTTTCAGCACAGTAATGTTACTGTTAATGTTACTTACCTCACTAGATTTTTAAGAGGACAGAATAAGGGAGTGTATTTAAAGAATGAAACCAGAGGGCGCTGGAGAGATGTCTCAGCAGTTAAGAACACTCACTGGCTATTCTTCCAGAAGACCCAGGTTCAAATCCCAGCACCCACAGGGCCGATCACAACCACCTATAAATCTAGTTCCAGGTAATTCCAATTCCTCGTCTAGCCTCTGTGGGCAACACACACACACACACACACACACACACACACACACACACAGTACACAGACACATATGCAAGCAAAACATCTACAAACATGAAACAAAAGCTGGGCGTGAACAAATAAAAACAGGGCATGGTAGCACATGCCTTTAATCCCAACACTTGGGAGGGAGAGGCAGGCGGATCACTGTGAGTTCGAGGCCAGCCTGGTCTACAAAACGAGTCTAGGACAGCCAAGGTTACACAGAGAAACCTTGCCTCAAAAGACAAAAACAATACCAAAAAAAAAAAAAAAAAAAAACCACCAAAAACATGAAATAAAAGCAATAATTCTTTTTTTAAAAAATGAAGCCAGGAAACTGGGCACGATACTCAACAGATGTTTTCCCTTTCTGTGAAATGTTTGCTTCAAGCCAGCTGAGAAATGAAGGTAGCTTTGCTGTTTTGAAATGGGACTTGGCAACTTCATAACTGTGCTTTTAAAATTACAGTTCAGTACTGTTTACAATGAAGCTAAAACTGAAAAACAATTTTAATGTGAGTGGTGAAAATCACAGAAAGTGAGCTGTAACCGTTGACTGCTATCAAGCCTTGGATCTTACAATAAATTCCTCTCAGATTTCTAACAAAAGGAAGTGTGTCAGGTCAAGGAAATGCAAACAGAGCACTTCATTAGCTTCTGATGAGTTTGCTCCCTCAATGGTTCTTCACCGGATAATGTCACAGGTGATCGAGGCATTAGAACTAATTAAGCACGGAACCATAATTATCCATATGGCATACTGATGTCCGGCACAGGACTAAAACTGTCACTTCAGTATTTTCAGAAAACAAGCCACTAACAACAAAACCACAAAACCCTAACACATTACTACTATATGAAGAACTAAAAATGTTGTAAAGACTTTTCCTGTGCATGCAAATATTACATGCAAAGAAGCTTTCCAACATGTTTTCAAAAAGGAAAAAAAAAAAAAAACAGCATGCTGGAAAAGAAAGGCAAATGCTACTGTCCTTGTCTGGAGGATGTGCACAACACTGGACCTCAACAGCCACCTGCTAGCAGTAATTAAGTAGTCGGCACCAGAGCTATGTTGAAAGACAGCAGAAGGCGTTTTATATTTCCCTAAACTGTTTATCCTCTCCTAACAGTCTTAATGCATGGATGACTCCTTAGGGACAAGGTGAATGTGTCAAACAGCCTCTCAAGGGAAAGAGATTAAAAGTCCATGGGTTTGCTTTACAGAAGTGGCGAGGGACAGGATGCCCTCGTATGAAAAGAACACAGCTTACAGAGAGATGATGAGGTGGTTTATCTACAGAGGACTGGTAGGAGCAGTGTGGGGAAACTAGCAGAGTAAGTGGAGACGAGCTAGGAAGAGCAGGTAAACACTGGTGCCAAATGATGGTAATTGCTGTATTGACTGTGATGAATGGCAGCAACTTCGAGATTCAGTGTTTGTTGGTTTTCTTCAGATGGTTTTTAAAAATCAAGTAGTCCTAGGAAGTGTGGAGACAGTTCCCTCTTTTAAACATCATCCCTAACACTGTCTAACAAAGACATTCCCTTTCTTTCATAATTAAATTTAACTGTCAGATTAATAGCTATCATCTATGAGTTTCTACATCTTAGACTGTTTTTACCGCTT
The DNA here is from genome assembly GCF_903995435.1 of Acomys russatus. Classification (NCBI taxonomy): domain Eukaryota; kingdom Metazoa; phylum Chordata; class Mammalia; order Rodentia; family Muridae; genus Acomys; species Acomys russatus. The sequence goes on along the minus strand of NC_067137.1, from coordinate 14,224,922 downwards.
TAAGGCCCAAGTCAAAGGCACTGCAGGTTAGTAGGAGTCGGTGTTAGGAACACAGGGCAAGTCTCGCTGCTTTACGCCACTTCCCAAAGGCAAGGATCCAGTCAGTGCTGTGCCATCTTCGTCTTCCAGCCCACAGCTCTCAACTTTATGGGGAGCCTCTTTTGAGCTGTGTGCTGAGATGCAGCCATGAACTCAGTGGGCTCCTGGGAAAGGTAAGTGTTTTTGTGTGTTATTGAGAGTAGAGTTTATCCTGTACCCAAATCTTCTTAAAGAAGCATCATCATCCCATAAGACAAGTTAATACCATATAATATTCTGGTTAAATACAGCAATTGGTGTTCGAGAGTAAGACCTTTACAAACCACAAAGGAGTAGTAGCTCTTAACTACTTTGAATATGAAAGGTAAAGTACTAGTTTGTTCTCTCCTTTTTAAAGTGTGTGTGTGTGTGTGTGTGTGTGTGTATACTGTGTCTGTGGTGTGTGTGGTATGTCTGTGTGTGTAATGTGTGTCTCTCCTTTTTAAAGTGTGTGTGTGTATACTGTGTCTGTGGTGTGTGTGTGGTGTGTCTGTGTGTGTAATGTGTGTCTGTGTGGTGTGTGTGTGCATGTGTTCAGATGCCTGAATAGGCCAGAGGCCACAGATGTCCTGCAGCTAGAGTTATAAGCTGTTGTGACCTGCCCTGTGTGAGTGTGCCGGGACATCTTCAAGAGCAGTGCACTTTCTTAACTAGAGACATCTCTCCAGCCCCAGAGCTCTGTACTTTTAATGAAATGGCAGTAGCCAGACTTTAATGAACTTGACTAAAACCATACAAAACAAACAAAAAACTATAATGTAAAATTGTAAAGTCCTCCAATTCCCTTCAGCATATCTTGTCCAAATAACCTTTATTCTGTACACAGAAGTTTGGTTCTTGTGTTTTTATAAACAGGAGCGCAGCCATTTTTAAATCTATTCAATTCGTTGGTAGGGCCTTTGGAACAGTCTTCGTTCTCAACAAGACAAACCATGCTCCAAGTAGGAACTATACAGAGAGACTTGTGAGCAGATTTTTAGAAGTGAGACAGAATTATCGTTATATGAACTGAGAAGGAGAAGCTGGGCAAACCTTCAAAGCCAGCCATTTGAGAAGACTGGTTTCGAACTAAAGGCAACTCAGAACAGCAGGGAGATGAAGGGGCTGGTAATTGAGAGATGGCTCAGAGGTTAAGAGCACTGGCGGATCTTCCAAGGTTCTGAGTTCAATTCCAAGCAACCACATGGTGGCTCATAACCATGAGATCTGATGCCCTCTTCCGGTGTACATGTGTACATGCAGGCAGAACACTGTATACAGAATAAATAAATCTTTTAAAAATCAAACACAACAACAAAAAACCACATAAGTGGAAGTAAACAAAACCCAGAAATTAGTGCAAGATGTGATGTGTGCAATTGCCTGACAGAAGGATCAACGTTGTGACAGAGGGCGGTTTAGCTAAGGACTTGGAAGCGATCGGTGGCAGTGATGGGCCAGGGGACCCGCCGGGAGGAGGGGGACAGCGGCCTCCGAGCAGGCCTGTGGGGCGCTCCCTCCGCAGGGCTCAACTTTCCCCGCAGTGAAAAGCAGGCCCGGAGCCGGAGGCTGAGAAGCGCCGGCGGGAGGAGGCGGGAGCCCGGGGCACCAGCGGCTCCTCCCCCGGCGCCTCTGCTATCTGGGTCAGACGCGAAGGCCGCGGCGCGGGACCTTGGGACCCGCGGGCTCCAGGACTCCAGTCGGCTCTCCTCTCCCCGCCCGTCCGCCCGCGGGCCCTGGTGCTCCAGCTGCTACCACAGAAGAACGCGCGCCGCGACCACCGACCGGTGCGTACTCAGCCCGGGAAGGGGTCACTGGGCAGGCTGGCCGGACTGCCAGGGGACGGGTGGAAGGAGGCGGCGCCACTTCCGGCGGCGGCTTCACTTCCGGGTCGTGGCTTAGCGCCTGCTGACCAGGCACAGTCTCCCACGGAGCCTGAATTCCGGAGGGGAGGGGTGGCCGTGCGACCCCTGCGCGACCACCGAAGCATGTACCTGCCTCAGCCTCGCGCCAACCTTGTTCTCTCGGCGTGCTCCCCGCACTAAAATATTTGGATTCGCTGCCTATTTTATGCAAACATGGAAACCAGACTAACCGAACTACTAACGTTTGCAAATAAGCTGAATACTAAGAGGTCTCAAATTATAGATGAGGAAAGGCATGGAAATCTGATGACTATGAATGTTAGAATTCACTGGGAAAGTACTGGATTTTCTGCATCTCTGTATACAATATAACTATTTTTATCCCCCCAAGGGCTCAGAATAGTTCCTTTGACAACTTAAAGATGATTTGTAACCCATAATGTGTCTTGACCCTCTTGGTAAGGTTTTTCTTTCCTCTGGTTTATGAGTTACAGCGTTTTATGCCCTCTCCCAGTCCGAAGGATCAGCCAGTGAATTGGTGTGAATGCTCCTTAGGAGCTTACTTTAAACAGTCTAATTAGTTTGAGAACCTAAGTTTAATATCCAGAGATGAAAACTAAAATACGAATGTGAAATTTTCCTTTAAAAACTTTTTATATCTTAGTTGTCTTAGAAGTCAACATTTTATTGTTTCACTAGATGATTCTCTGCTAATAACCTTTGGTTGTGTGTCATATTAATTTTAGGTAATTTATTTAAACATAATGTCTTATCATTTTTCATCATAAGTGATTTACAACCTGGAAGTTTAAAGTCATGATATTTTGCATCTGAAATGCAAAATTTTGCACCTGAAAGTGAGTTGTAAGTGCAGTTCAATAAATTTTAATTGCTTTATATGTACTCAGTACAATAATATACTACTATAAGCAAAAGTATAAAAACAATATAATTTTATACAACCTTTTAAATTATACCGTAAACAGGCATGGATTCTTATTTACAGCTTTTGTCCTTCTCTTTTTCATCAGTGTAATTTTTAGATTATTGGCTCCAAAGCAAACACTGATTTACTTCATGTTTGTACTCACTCCTTTTATTCAGTGTTACTTTTCAAATTACTGACATAGAAGCACATTTTAGCATAAAATTCAGATACTCTGATCTCTATGTTTCTAATGGCGAGAGTTTTAAACAAATGCCAGCTCTGCTGGTTCTAGCTCTTCTCAGTTAATTTTCGTAGTTTTGATGTTTTCTTTCACCTCTGAACATCTCTGCTCCATCAGCATTCTCCTTCGTGTCCTTGCCTGAAGCTTTCTGATTCCGCATGCGGCTGGCTAGATGTCTCCAGGATTTAGGAAACAGGAAGCCAGGAGTAACCTTTCTCACTTCTTTAGTCAGATAGCCCTCTGGGTAAATGACAGTCGTTTGTTTGAAAAAAATAATAATAGGACTACTGTTTTGAACTACTACAACAGGATTGTTTGGAACCGTGTGGTACCTAAAGAAAGGTAAAAGTTTGGCTGCTTCTCATGTGTTTTAAGCCTGCTTCTTTCTTGGGGATAAAGTCTTTTTCCTAGTCCGATTTTCACTTCTGTTTATTTACTTGTTAAATGAAAAAGGTTTTCAGATGTGTGTGTTTCATAACATAAAGTTCAAGGCTGGCCTGGCGGGGGCCACAGGGCTACATCAGCACAGGAAAAGTCCTTGTGCTTCAAGACGGGCATGTGGACATTCTTTGTAAAGGGCGAGGTGGGAGGGAGGGCCCTGAGGGAGCTAGAAAGAAGGGGAGCCGAGGATGAATGTTGCTGGGGATCTAATGCTGGGCCTCATGTATGCTAAGCAAGAACCTCACTACTAAACTGTTCCCCAGCCCTAGTAGTTTTATTAGTGGATAAAAAGCAGAAACAAAAGCCTCAAGACGATCAGGTTTGATGATGCATGACTTACTTGTAATATAAATGTATGTCATAGGTGTGTAGTAGCTTTTTTATTTCTATTTTTTGGGGGGGGGGAGGGAGGAGTGGTAATCTTTCAAGGTAATTTAGTTTTGTGGTATAGCATAATGTTTTATAGAGCCAAACAATAGTAATTATCAACAACCCCATCCGTTACAAGTGCATTAGATTCTGCTATCGGTGTATTTCCTGCGTGAGTGAGGGCGAACAGTTGGTTAGATTTACAGCTCCCAGTTGTGTCAATTGCCTCAGAAAATACTTGGGCTTAAAAGAGAGAAAGAAAAAGAAAAGAACAACTGGCAAATGTTCCGCCATCAGACAAGCCTGACTAAGCACCAAGGTTGTCTTTGGAATTGGTGTAAGAGAGCGATTTTAAATCAATGTCTTAGAGATAATAGTCACCAAAATCTGAGGTAATTTCTGAAAGACTTTTTTTTAATGAGATGAAGCATCCAAAATGGATAGTAACTGTTGGCCATGCATATAGTATAATATAATAAGAATTTAATTTTGTGTTCTACTGTGTGTGTGTGTGTGTGTGTGTGTGTGTGTGTGTGTGTGTGTGTGTTTGCATGCCATTGCAGGAATTGTTTCTTTCCCTCTACCATGGGGGCATGGGGATTGAGCTCAGGTCCCTTGATCCATCTCAACTACAATAGGAATCTGTAAAGAAACATTCCTGCTGCTTTTTCTTTGTAGCCCTCTCCCATAGGCTGTTCAAAGCATTGTGTTTAGCTGGCCACGTAGTAGACAGGAAACAATGCCTTGCTAGAATATGTAGAAGAATAGGGTGCTAGCACAGGATGCAAGATTTCAGGTACATAACCTAATTCAGGATTTATGTCCGTCTAGTATTTCTGCCCTGGCTTTCACACCTGGCTGTTTTGGATAAGAAGCAATCAAAGAGAACTTTCATAAACTCCTACATCTACCCATTTAACCTGAGTCTCTGCTAACGTAATCTGCCTTTTCTTCCATCACTATCAAAGAGTGGGCGTGTTCCTGTAAAAGGTCAACCTTGTGCCCGTGCGCTAGAGGCCATCGCTTCGGCCTTCTGGTTTGTAGTTGTGCAATTCTCTACTGTTTCTTCTACTTTACCAATTTTGCTTTTTATTACATCTTTTATGGTTGGAAAATAAAGTTTTTCTTGACCTTTTGGCACTATTTCTCTATAGAATTGGCATATTTTCTTCTATTTGTTTTGTATTTACCCACCCCTCAGGCCAGTGTGCCTTCCTTTAGACTAAGTGAATGTCTTTAGTATTCTGTTTTTACCCCACCCGTGCCCCGACACACACACACACACACACACACACATACACACACACATACACATACACACACACACACATACACAGTTTTATCTGTTTTTACCCCACCCCTGCCCCGACACACACACACACACACACACACACACACACATACACACACACATACACACACATACACACATACACATACACACACATACACACACACATACACACACATACACACACACACATACACATACACACACACACATACACACACACACATACACACACACATACACACACATACACACACACACATACACACACACACATACACATACACACACACACACACACACACACACACACACACACACACACACACACACACACACACATACACACACACACATACACACACACACACACACACACACACACACACACACACACACAGACACATACACAGTTTTATCTATACCTTTATGGTTTTCTGCTCCTTTGGACTGTTGTCCTGTCTCTTACTTTCTAGGGCTGTCATAAACCTATGATGTGTTGTTGCCAGTTTGGATTTAATAGCAACATTTTTTGTTTTTGTTTTATTAATTACTTACTTTATACCCCGGTCATGCCCCTCCTTCCTTTCCTCCCAGTCCCACCCTCCCTCACTGTTTCCCCTATCCCCTCTCCTACCCCTCAGAAAAATGGAGCCCCCACTACCTACCCACCCATCCCTGCATATCAAGTTGCATCAGGACTGAGTGGATCTTCTTCCCCTGTGGCCTGGTGAGGCAGTCCCACCAGGGGAAGCGATTGAAAAGCAGGCAACAGAGTCTGTGTCAGAGTTAGCCCACATTCTCCTTACTAGGGGACCTATATGAGATGACCCTACATCTGTGTAAGGTGTCTAAGTCCAGTCCATGCATGATCATTGGTTGGAGCTTCAGTGTCCCCTGGGCCCTGGTTCGTTGGCTCTGATGGTCTTCTTGTGCCCTCTGAGTCTTTCTTTGCCCCTCTCCCCCTTTCACATGACTCTTTTGATAATGGGTCTCTGCATCTGTTTCCATCAGCTGCTGGGTAGAGCCTCTCAGAGGCCAGCTATGTTAATCTCCTGTCTGCAAACATAGCAGAGTCTCCTTAGTAGTGTCAGGGGTTGGCTCTCTTCCCTGGGGTTGGTCTCAGGTAGTGGAAGTGGTTAAAGAGGGGGAACAGGGTAAGAGATGGAGCACAGAAAGAAATGAGGATTGGTATCAGGTCTGAGGAGAGTGGGAGCAGAGGACAGAGGGCTTGCAGAGAAAAGAGAAACCTTGGGGTTGGGGGGTGCTTCTCTGTGACAAGATGGAGACCTACAACAGGGTAGGCTCCTAGGAAGATGCAAGGGTGACTCTAGCTGAACTCCTAGTACCAGGGGTCATGAAGACTGAATAGCAACTGTTTCATAAGTAAGCTTTAAAATGAGAAAACTGACTTTTCTGTTTACTCGTATTTGCCACTATTGGTGTGTGGCACCGTCTGTGTGTGTTCACGGTTACTGTTTTGCTTCTGTTTGAGGAACTTCTTAGCATTTCTTTTTAACACTTGTCACTTGAGAATAATAGTCTCAGCATCTGTTAAACAACAGAAATCCCCCCCCCCTTTTTTTTTACCTTTAATGTTGAAAGATATTTCAGTGGGTATAGAAATTTCAGTTCATGGGGTCCCCAGACATTTTAAAGATGTCATTTCATCATTGTCTTGTTTAAGTGGCTCCTGAAGACATAAGCCTTCTCTGCCTTCCCTCTTACCTCCTCTCCCTTCTTTTTCTGGCTCTCGGCATAATAATAGTGGACTTTGGTGTCTCATTCTGCCTGATTAAGTTGACTAATTCGTGAATTGTTTGTTCACTCTTTCCACCCTCTAACTCCCTGTCAGTTTTAGCTGCTCATGGGGCCCTACTGGCCTGCTTGCCTGCTTTTCCTTCTCCTCCTTCATTTAGGGATAATTTTCATTGCCATGTCTTCAAGCGCAGTTTTTTTTTTCTCCCATGGTGTTTGTTGGTTTGTTTTGTTTTTTGTTTTTATCACTATCAATTTCACCTCATAAACATTTTTCCAGATTTTTAGTTTTCACTTCTGGAAATTACAGTCTGGCTTAAAAACTTTTTTTTCTCTACCCATCATGTGTATCTTTACTGTGAATATAGTTGTACTTTTATAATAAAGTAGTATTTTATTTATAATAAGTGGCAAATATTTTAAATAATCGTTTGAAGCCCTATGTTTGCCAATTGCATCATCTCTGGCATTCTCCTGTTTCTATGCATGTCTGATAAATAGTTGCTGGGTGTTGGACATTCTGGTTGTGTGTTGCTGAGTTCTGCCCGCCACGCCCCCCCACGCCCCTGTTTATCTCCAGTATGACACACTTTTATCTTTGTGCCAGTTAAATCACTCATGAATCAGTACTTTGGAGGCTTATTTTAAGTCTAGTTTGGAGAAAGCCTAAATAACCTCAACTCTAAGGTTTCTTTAGCCTCCCACCTTATGAGCTGTCAGCTGAAAGAACCTCACATAGTCTTTCTTCTTGGCATCTTCAACACTTCTCCGTTCTATGTGACCCTTGGGACCAGTGTAACCTACAGCTGAAGTTACTCTTTGCCAGCCCCATAGAGTGTAACTGTGTGTTTTCTAGGCATAACATTCCTTATCCTCTATACTCTGGCACATGAATTCTAGACACTTTAGTTTCTATGAGACTGCCTACCTATTTGTTTGGTTGGTTTTTCTTTTTTCCCCATAGTCTAGAAGTTACTTCCAACTGGTATCCAGGAGTCCCTACAGGAGTCATTTCTTTCTGTTTGATCGGGGTAGCAGTACTTTCAACATCTGTCCCTAACAGGGATAACTTGCAGCTATTCCTCCCAAGTTGCTAGCAAATCTTAACACAAATATATGTTTAGTACAGGAAATCAAAGTGAAACCAAGTTTGGCATTGGCAGCTTCTAAGTATATTTATATGCTTATATGCTCATGTGCTAAGGAAGAGTCTCTTGCCTTTAATGATAAGCTAAGACCAGGAAATCTCACATGTCAACTACACATAAAATATATTGCAGCGAAAGCAAGGACATCTTGAATTCTTACGTGATTTTCTCAAGCTGATGATACTTTAAAGTATAGTTAAAGGGTAAACTTCAGGTTGACTGTAGAGAGATAGTAATAAAATCAGAATTAAAGCAGACTTCAGTAATAGCCTTAATAAAATATTCTCTTGAGATATGAGCTAAAGAGACACTTGCTCATAGTGTAGTTTAGCTTGTGATTGATTTGTCAGATCGTTTTTATGACAAAGGGTTTTTCTTTTATTGATTAAAAAGGCATCGATATTTTGTCCTGGACAGAGAAACAACATTCATTTACAATTGTGCTTTTTAAATTTTAGAAATAAAAGCCAAGAAATGCCTCATTCCACAAACAAAGAACTGATCCTTGGCATCATGGTGGGGACTGCTGGAATCAGCTTGATCGTCTTGTGGTACCACAAGGTCCGAAAGCCAAGGACAACAGTGAGCTTTTCTAAATTCTTTTCTCTTGGTAAGAAGTTCGATTCCCCAACTTTGCAAGACGAAAGCCACAGTGAACAAGGACCATCAACAGTCTTTCAAAGAAGACAACTTCAGATACTGGAAAAGTTAAATGAGTTACTGACCAGCATGGAAGAACTTAAGGAGGAAATCAGATGTCTTAAAGAAACTATTCCAAAGCTGGAGGAATATATACAAGATGAACTTGGAGGGAAGGTGGCAGCTCATAAGATGAGTCCTCAGCACAGAGCTAGGAAAAAGAAGGTGACAACAGTTCAAAGTTCAGCAACAAGCAACAGTTCAGAGGAAGCTGAGAGTGAAGGAGGGTAAGGTGTCCTCAGTGTTTCCCGTGTCAAAGTGATCATTTCTCACATTACTGCTGTTACGTAGATAGCGATTCACAGTCATCTGCTCTGCTAGTAAAAGGAAATGAAAGGACTGTTTGTTTTCCTTTTTTCACATATATAATATACACTCCCTTAAACTATATTACATATGTGTGATTATATAAAGGCACCCTGTTAGAATTTAGAAAAGTCATTGTTTCCCAGGATAACTAAGTTTAAAATTTGGTTATTATAAATAACTAGTAGTAAGTGGCATCATGTAAGAGTTGGAGAAGACAATCATCATTTGCCAAGACGGGTAACCTATTTTACAGTGTGAGCGCTGTGTGACTTTTATAGACAAAGCCCCTAGACCGGTGTGGTTCAGTACAACTTCCTGTGATACTACAGGAGCACATTGGCTGTATCTGTGCTGCCCAGCATAGTAGCCATTAACTATGTTTAATTCCTTAAGCACTTAATATGTGGACTGGTACAACTGAAGAAAGGAACTTATAATTTTAACTCATTGTGGGTATAATTTTATTTAATGTAGTTAACTGTCCTGCTTGGAGCTTGGAGCCACTGACTTTCACTGCAGGTCTAGAAAGATTAGAGGACATGTAAGTGATTCTGTTTCATCCCTACATGGGCTAATATCCTGAATTCTAAGAACAAATATCCCCTTAGTTAGGAAACAAATACTCTGTGAATTTAAAACATTGAACCTGGGTAGTGTTTTTGAAGAACAAAATAGCCAGAGTTTTCTTGTTGTTGTTGTTGTTTGTTTGTTTGTTTGTTTTTAAAGGATCTGTACTGAATGAGTTAGAGCCTGGCATCCTGGAGAGTAGGGGCCTTGTTGTCTTCATGACAGCTTACCTCTGTGCCTTCACAGAGTGCCATTAAGCCCTTATTAACTGGATGGGTGATACGCACACTTTCTGCGTAACTGGGAGGTGGCATCCAAAGGGAGAAGACAAAGAGGAAGGATGAAGTGTAAGCAGTTGGTCAGGTCTTAGGCATCAGTGCTGGGTCCAGCGTCTGTTTGTATGCTGAGGGGTGGGGGAATGGGGGCGGGGTGACTATGAAGTTCTCTTGTAGGGAAAAACCACAGATGAAGACATCATATCTAAGACCTTGGTGTTCCTGAACAGAAACTAGTTTTCAAATAGGCAAGTGGAATGCTTAGAAAGCATCTAAGTTACATTGGAAAGTGTCAATCAGAGCAGAGACCTGGGAGTATTCATGAGGATGGGTAAGAACAGCTTCGTCCTCTAATAGTGAACAGAAGTCTACACACTGTGGGGCATCGCTGAGAGGTACAGAAGACCAAACAGATGCTTGTCCTGCGTGTGTGGAAGTCTGTGGCATTCTTTCATTGGGAATGCTGGATGAGGCTTGCACAGTCCCTTCACAGACAGGACACATTAAAGCTAGAGACTGGGAGGGGACCTGGAAGCTTGGGGTAGGAGCACAGGCTAACATGGGGAGTGGCCTGTATTCTTAAAACCCCATTGCAATGAATTTAAGCCTGCAGGCCTAGGACATTCTAACATTCTAGAAAAAGAAGCAGCCCTTATTCAGTTTAAGACAGATTTAAAAAGAGATAATTACAAGATTTAATTAAACCCTAAATATTAGGGTATATATACAATGAATATGGGTTCAAGGAATATTTTTGAAAATTATGAATGATGTAACTGGTATGGGTATATCAAAACTTTAAGACAGAGACAGTGAAATAGTACCTCCTCTTGCTTGATCATGGGTGTTTTTGATAGCAATAACACACAAAGGTAGATATAATACAGTCCTAGTGACAGACTAGACTGTACTAAATGCCACTAAACTAAGTAAATGAGAAGAATCCTTTCCTACCTAACACTGCTTTAGAAAAGTTTTAAGCAAAAAAAATCATATTTTAATTATTGTTTTTAATGAGACACAAAGAGATGTATCATGTCTTTGTAGATAAATATCTATAAGTTAGCCATCTCTCTAGGCCTTCTCTCTCCCCTTGGAACTTGCCTGGTCTCCACCAGCTTCCCACCAGGGACTCTTTAGCCACCACAAGCATCTCAGAGACCCCAGGAGAAAACCAGGAAAGTACAAGGCATGTGCCAAAGTGCAGACTGTGCCAACTTGGGAACATCAAAAGGATGCTGAGAGTCAGGCCACTGACTGTTCCCAGCTTTTGGGCTGTACTGGAGAATCCTTTCACTTTGTGCTCTGGGAGCTGAAATACAGACCTTGCCTTTGGGGGAGGGTGTTGTTTGTTTGTTTGGTTGTTGTTGTTGATGATGATTCTGTCATTTCTGTCTTATAGTTAGTCCCTTCTGTCAGGTCAGTTTGGTGTTGTAATTCAGGTCTAGGCTTCCAGGAAAACACACTGAGACACTGATTATAATGGTGATTTTTTTGTATCCTTCAAAGTTGTTATAGTTAGAAGATGATATTTTTTCTAATCTATTAAAAATGTAGCATTGTAATTGAAATCTTTTCTTTAGGAGATAACCCTTACCTTAATCTGCGTGCAAGTTTTGACAGTTTCAGGGTTGCCTCGACATTTTTTGTGTTCCTATATACAAGGTATAAGTGGTGTTTTGTTCCAAAAATTTACAAAAATGACATTTGACACAATGGTTTTTGTAGCTGTTTATGCTTTATTTTTTTCTGTTTTGAGGCTTTTCCATGTTGATATGTATAAATGTATGTTTTTTTAATGTGGTATTGCATTCCATGGTATATTGGTGTTCCATATTGTCAATATTTAGGTCATCATTTGTTTTCTCCTGTAAAAAATGCTTCCTTATAACTCCTTAGATACATGGAAGAAGGTTTTTAAAGCATGTGTTCGAGCTGCTGACTTAGAGACTATATTATTTGTTATATGAATATTAATAGGTCTTTAAAATATACTCAGTTCTCAAACCATGACCATATAAGAATCCTTAGTGTTCCCTATTAATATTTTTTTTACATTTTTTATTAATTTATTCATATTACATCTCGATTGTTAGCCCTTCCCCTGTTTCCTCCCATTCTTCCCTCCCTCCCACTTCCCCCCTTCTCCCCTCCCCTATGTCTGTGATTCAGGGAGACCTCCTCCCCCTATATATGCTCTTAGAATATCGAGTCTCTTCTTGGTAACTTGCTATCCTTCCTCTGAGTGCCGCCAGGTCTTCCCATCCAGGGGACATGGTCAGAAAAGGGGCACCAGAGTTCGTGTGAGAGTCAGATCTCACTCTCCACTCAACGGTGGAGAATATCATGATCGTCGGCTAGGTCTTGGTAGGGGTTCGAAGCTTAATGCCTATATTCTCCTTGGCTGGTGCCTTAGTTTGAGGAGGACCCCAGGACCCAGATCTGCCTGTCATAAAGTTCTTCTTGTAGGTTTCCAGGACCCTGTGGGTCCTACTGTTTCCCCATTCTTCCATGCTACTCTCGCCTAAAGTCTCAATAGGATGTCCTCTCCTCTGACCCACTTTCTTGGTAAGTAAAGTTTTTCATGGTACGTATCCCTTGGACTAGTGTTTTGATATAAGTGAGTATATACCGTTTGTCTCTTTTTGCTTCTGGGTGAACTCACTCATTATGATAATTTCTAGATCAATCCATTTGTCCACAAATTTCGGGAATTCCTTGTTTTTAATAGCTGAGTAGTATTCTATCATGTAAATATACCACAGTTTCTTAGTCCATTCTTCTACTGAGGGACACTTAGGCTGTTTCCATGTTCTGGCTATTATGTATAAAACAGCTATGAACATGGTTGAACATATGTCCCTGTTGTGTGGTAGGGCATTTTCTGGGTATATTCCAAGGAGTGGGATAGTTGGGTCTTGAGGAAGCCCTATTCCCATTATTCTGAGAAAGCGCCAGATAGCTTTCCAAAGTGGTTGTGCTAGTTTGCATTCCCACCAGCAATGAAGGAGTGTTCCTCTCTCTCCACATCCTCGCCAACATGTGGTGTCATTTGAGTTTTTGATCTTAGCCATTCTGATGTCCCCTATTAATATTTATAGCATCGAACTTTACATTTTAAACACATTTATGAAGATGAAATGTTAACTAATACTTCACCAATTTGTGTTTCCCTGAACGTTCATGACATTGAGCATATTCTCATATGTTTGCAAACAGATCTTCTCTTCTGTGATGGGGGAGGGGAGAGAAAAGAGAAAGAGAGGGGAAAGTGGCCAGAGAGAGAAACTAAGAAGAGCGCTAAAGTCCCCCTTACTCGCTGGCTGTGTCTACCCTGTGCCAGGCACTGTCTGAACCCTGGAGGCACAACTCAGAACAAAGCAGTCCTGTAAACCCGGCCGCTTTCCTTTACGATGAAGCAGGCTGTTGAAGAGGAATGCTCTCTGCGTTTTGGCCAGAGCCCTGAAGATGAAGGACCACACAAAAGTTTTCAAGTGCTTAGCATACTGTGCTTGACCCCCCCTGGCAAGGGTGTGATGAGAGGCCAAAGCCGCTGCTGCCCATTCAAGCACTTGCTTGCCTGCAGCTGTGAGAGGAGACCACTGCAGAGCAGAGACCATCCCACGAGTGGCCTTGCAAAGCCCGGGTTCTGTAGGGATGGGTGCTTTGTGAAAGCAAGTGTGGAGTGTGAGAAGAGAGGCGAGAACAGTATCTCTAGTCTTCTGGAACCGGTGCGACTGGAGTGGGCAGAGGTGACACTGAGTACTGACTGGTGCTGCAAGTGTGTGTTGATGGGGGAGAGCAAAACAAAAGAACCCCAGCCCAGAACAAAGCAGCAGAGGGCTGAGAAGCCAAGGAAAAGTGAGGTTCCAAGAGCAGGAAGGAGACCTTCTGCTCTCATCACTCCCACACAAGGATTCACCCTGGCTCACCTTCAACTGTGTGTGTGAGACGTCAATTTCCCAGACCTGAATTCTTTTAATCAAGTGTAGCTGAGGCCAGTGAGATGGCTCAGAGGGCATGGCCTTTGCCACACAAGCCTGACAGCCTGTGCTCTATCCCTGGAAACCAAGATGGAAGGAGAGATCTGACACGGAAGAGATGTCCACTGACCTCCACCTTCATGCCGTGATACCATACATGCCCAACCCCACCTCCAGACAAACATGCAGTAATTACAAATAAAGTGATTTTTAACTAAAATGTGTTTAATACTGTATGTCATGTTGCTTTACGTAGTAATTGAGCTGATAGAGGACAGTGCTTTGCACACCCCGTCTAATCCACGGTGAGTTCTGTAAGTTCTCCATGTTCTGTTGGTTAGAAGGGGTGGGCCTGGGCACTCACCTGAGTGTTTGTGAGGCACCTGCCTAGCAATTGCAAGGACCTGGATTGGACCCCCAGCACCAGGAGTCAAGGCAAAGAAAGAAAAGATTCAATGTATCAAATGTACTAAAACAGGTCAGGAACTTTCTTTCTGCAGAGACTTAGGAATTGAAGACATACAGGGTCTTCTGTCTCATCTACCAATACTAATATCTACCCCTGGGTTTGAAAGCACCTACAGCCAATAAAAGGTATGGCTATGACTCAAACACTTTTTTCTTTCACAAAAACAGGTGCTTTCTAAGTATCTCCTCCCTATTTCATTTATCTTCAGTATACATTCTTTAAGAGTGACCTTAGCACTTCACTGGACATAAATGCATTGAACAATAAAGATTCAAATGGAGGAAGGAAGGACTGAGAGACCAAGAATGTATGAGGTTGCTGTTGAGCAGCTGTCCAGGGAAAGAACTGTATAGAAATCATGTGCGTTATTGCCTTCAGTCGACTGTGGTTTTTAGCTCTTAATTTGTCAGCTGATTCCTTGAACATAATGAAATCAAACTATACATCCTGTAGCCATAGAAACTTCAGCTCTTCAGACAGGTGAGCCATAGAACAGTGTTATCCTAAGCCAGTGTCACCAGGTTCTAGAGCCTCTGTCACCACATTCTCTTATTGCCATGGTAGTTCCACGTGCAGCTTAAGCATTCAGTCTTCTGACCTGTTCCACCTACACGGGGCATTTTACGTCTTACGAATGATGGCCTAGAAGGGAAAGACTTACTTTGGATGAAATTCAGTATGGGAAAATGCTTAAGGTATGCCTTAAAGACAAAGTAGAACAAAGCACAGCACTTCATGTGTTTCGTGTTTGCACGCTGAAGAATGTTGAAAGTGTTCAGAAACGCAGCGTGGTGCTGCCTTTAGTTCCCCATAGCAACTGCAGATCTCTGTGTTTAGTGGACGCATCCTCCCACCCAAGAGAGATTTTTTTGCTTCATCCATGACAGATATATTAAAATGTAAATTAGTCAAGGAATATAGGTTTACTTCAGTTAATTTTCTTCAAATGGTAGTTTAATAGTCTCAAAAAGATACTGTGGGGTGTGTGTGTGTGTGTGTGTGTGTGTGTTCTCTCTTATGCCTGATGTCATTTTATGGTTCCCTTTATTTTTCTTTCTCTGCTTCCCTGATTCTCTCCCTTGCCCACCCCCTAAGCTTTAACAGAGTTTGCAGGCTCCTGTAGAGAGACAATCTACCTATCTGTGCATGCTTTGGGGCACATCTGTGTAGCCATTAAACTTAGTCATACCCCTCTCTAGTTAGCTGTTGGTTCCCATTGGTATGGTAAATACTATTATTTAGGAAGTTTGATATGTCTCTACTGAGCTCCCCTTTGCTTTTTCTTCTCCATTTGGCCCATTTTTCACTCCAGCTGCTGGAAAGAGGACCAGAGCTTCCAACCAAATTGTCCCGAAGACCAAGTTCCTCCACAGGCCATGCACCATGGAGCCTCTAATATTTTACAACTAGAAGGAGCTCTGGATTATATAGCATACAAGACAAATAGAAAATTATCTTCCTCATCAAGTGTATCTGGCCGCTTATATCTCTCTAAAGGAAGACACAGCTTACTGACGAGATTTCGAAGGAAAAAGCGACAGCAAAGTAGAGTTAACTTTGATTCTCAGGAAGACTTAACCTTAAACGCCACAAGATCTTCAAATCTCTTTAGTGCCGTTAGAGCACAATGTTTTTCGCCCAGCAAGCTAAGTGTAGTTTCCTGTTACAGGAATAACATTGTCTACGATACTCCTCAAAGTAGTCTGAACCTGTCTCGCTCAAACAAACTTCAAGGCTTATCTAAAAGGTCAACAAATATTCATGCTCAAAAACGTATCAGCTTCTCTGATACTAAACATGGCCGTAAATACTTTCCAAAATTGGAAACAAAAGCCGTTTCTTCCAGCCATTGGACTGTTGAGAGAGCATCCTACCCGCCAAGCCTAACAACATCTCTCTTTTCACTTTCAACTGTTATTTCTTCTTCCAATCAAGTGTCTGTTGCCGATAACAGTGGAAATGGCCACCTAAGTAAGGATTCGGACGACGCCCTTCATCACGGGTCTCAGAGTCGGAGCAGAGACCCCTCGCCAGCTGATGTTGAGCTTCTGTCTCGGAATATAACTTCGGCCAGCCTCCTCCACACCAGATTTCCTTCACCTTATAAAAATATCAGTAGCTTAACTGTTGAAGTTACCTCAGGCCCCTTTGAGGAAGAGAGTTTCCCTGCCTCGCCTTTCGATGAAGCTATTCCTTCGCCTGTTGAATTGAATGAAATAAGGTCACTGGGATTTTCCTTTTCTCTAAGAAGGGTGGCTCAAATCGGGAAATGTCCCAGCAGTCACTCTCAGAAGTCGACAGAAACTAGTGCTCACTTCTCTTGGAAATCAGTTCTCACATAGTTCTACCGCAGTTGGGGAAAGAGTTCTTCTATATTGCAGTTTAAATGTAACAACATAGTTCTGAAAGTTTGTAGACATTATTAGAATGTGGAAGCCAAAGATAATTTCATGTTTCAGGCATTTGTCAGAGTAGAGTGCACAGATTGGCTAGTTCTAAATTTCTAAGTGACTATGGTAAAATATTGTGGTCTGAAAAATGGCACCTAGTTTTTCTGTGTAAGTTACCTGAGTGTAATACACCCTTAAGAGTACTGAGCCTCCTTCCATCCTATTCACAAGAGATGATAATCCTACGTAATCTGTAAAATTATGGTGACTGCTTCATACACTTTCATTCACATCACACTGACAGAGTTTTCATTAACACCATAAACAGTGGTATATGGAAATATAGATTATTTAAAACCCAGATTTTTAAGTTATATATACTTATTTGGTGGGTGTATTATGCATCCCATAGTGTGTGTGCGGAGGCCAGATGACAACTCTTAGGAGACAATTCTCTCTACCATATAGGTCCCAGATGTCAGACTCACATCATCAGACTTGGTGGCAAGCACCTTCCTCTGCTGAGCCACCTCACCAGTCCATAAACCAGAATTTTTGATTAATAACTTAATTACATATTTATATATACACAAATATGAGAACTTAAGGAACCACGAAATCAGATTTAAAAAAAAGCATATGTATTGGCCTTTCAAAACTATATTCTTAAGGCATTTTTAAAATTTTTTTCCAGAAGGCAAAAAGTATTCTCAAAAACAAGCAATAAGTAGAGAGATACTGTAAGCAACTAAAAAAACACTTGTTTTAATATAATCAGACTTTGTTCGTAAAAGGGTACTTGCATTATTTTCAGTCTCTTATCATATTAAACTGAAACCTCAATCCCCGTCATTAGGCTGAACTGTTATTTTTATATGCAAGGGTTTCTGTTCATCTTAACATATTAAAATCTTTTTAATTTTACATTTACTACTAGCAAAGAACAGGAAGCGTATCATTGTAGCCATTTTGAGGAGCGCAGTTTGGAAGCACTGATCGCGCCCACATTGTTGTAGGACTAGCATTCATCCCTGCAGCTCCTCATACCCTATTGAGGAACAGCTAATTATTTTCCCCTCCCTTTCCCTGCCTACTACGATTCTGACCAATGAAATGGATCATTTAAGTAGAATTTTAGTTTGTCTTTTCCAACTGTCTCATTTAATTTACATTATGTTGTCAAAGGCTTGTGTAGCATATATGAAAAATATTTCTTATTTTATAAGGCTGGATAATATGCGTGAATCATATCTCACCTAGATATTCATCTGACAAGAGATAATTTGAGTTTCTTCAGTGTTGAACTATTGTGAATAAGTCTACTATGAACATGGGTGTGAATGCCTCTTTGAGATGACACTTTTTAATGTCGTATTAGCATATATCAATATGCATAATAATGGGTTTCATTGTGACGTTTTCATACATGTACACAATGTATTTCAGTCCTATTCACTCTTACCCTCTTGTTTCCCTCTTATTCTCTTTGATCCCTTTTTCTCACCTAGTTCCCCACTTCTGTTTCATGTCTTTTTTTTTTTTTTCCCTAACAACCTAATCAGTTTCATTATGATTACTATAGGAAAATGAGGGAGGTTTGTTTACAGGATCCTGGACACCTTACCAGTAGTTATCCCACTGAAGATAAAAGTTTCCCCATCAACCTTTAACAATGTATAAATTCTCAGAGATGGAAGGGGCCTCAAGAACTTCTCCCTACTCTGTGCCTGGATGCTGACAGACCTACCCTGATATAGCTTCTGTAAATTCCAGCCTGATAGCATTCCACACCATACAACCCTTCTTCCAACTCTTGCATTCTTCCCACCCCTTTTGTGGTATTCCCTGAGCTTGGCAGGGGTTAATATAGATGCCCCATTTATTGGTTAGTAGTCAACAGTCACTTATTCTTATCACTTCAACAGTTGTAGGTCTCTGAAGTTACTGGTGGCCACTGGAAAAAAAAAAAAAGCTTTTTCTGACCAAAGCTGACAGTACCACTAATCTATTAGCATAAACATAGTTATTTAGAGGGCAGTTTGACACCCATGTTTTGTCCAGTTAGAAAAAAACAACAATACTAGCCTCCTCACTAGGGACTGTGTCCTTCCCAGCCATAGGCTTTTGGCTGACTTTGTAGTATTAGATATGATTTTCCCCTGTGGAGCGGCCTTCAAATCCAGTCAGAAAGAAGGTTGGTTACTCTCTTCTCAAGCTTGCCATTATTGCACTAGTGGGTATATCTGGCCTGGCCAGTAGTTATTACTTTACTGAAGACTTCATAGCTGAGTAAAATTATTAATGGTGATTCTCTCTCAGAATCTGCATAGAACTTTGTAGCAATTGAGGCCTAGCCAGGGCGCAGGAAGCTTCCAGCTCAGTTTCAGACCAGGACATGTGACAAGGCCTTACTTTAAATTGTTTCTGAGTCTAGAACAAATTTCTAGATCATAATGTAATCTGATTTTTAAATATTTAAGGAACCATCTAACGTTTTCTGTAATATCTGCACTAATTTTACATTCATGCCAGGAAGCCACAAGGTTTCTTTGTTTCCTTAATTTGTCAACATCTATCTGTTTTGTTCTAATGGGTGTGAAGTGATATTTTATTTTCTTTAGAGAAAACCTATTAAAATCCCTTGCTCTTTTTTTTTTAATCAAAATTTCCATTTTGTTGTTGTTGCTTTTTTTAGTAGTTCCTTATGTATTAGGGATATTAACCTCTTATCATAGATATGATTTGAAAATATTTCCTCCATATGTCTAGGCTGAATTTTACTTTGCTGATTGTGTTCTTTGATACACAGAAGCTTTATATTTTGGTATACTCCTGACCTATTAATCTGCTTTAATTTTTTTCTTTCATTGCCTCTCCATTGGGTATCATAACCAAGAAATTATTAATTCACTGACATGTGGCTATTGTCTTATATTTTCTGCTAAGGATTAAATAGTTTAGTTTTGCATTTAGGTCTTTGCTGTGTTTGGAGTTAATTTTTGACTATGTTGCTGATTAAGGATCTAAGGATTTAACTTTTGAAGACATGTTTACTTATTTATTTCTGTGTGCATGAAACCTAGTTTGTTATATGGGTACTGACATCACAACTTTGGGCCTTGTGATTATATATCAAGCTGGTCATCTCTCTATCATAAAAGGGCATGATGCCATCCAATTTGATTCTTTTGCATGTAGAAATAGTTTTCCAGTACCATTTGTTAAAGATACTGCTTTTTTTTTTTTTTTTTTTTCCTCGGTATATGCCTGTGAGTAGAATAACTGGGTTATACAGTAGTTGTAACTTTAATTTAAGGAACCTTCACACTGATTTCCATAATGGCTGTATGAATTTGCCTTCCCACCAGCAGTGAACTAAATATCCTCTTTCCCCACATCTCCTCCAAACGTCATTCTGATTTCTTGATGATAGCCATTGTGACTTGAGTGGGATGGTGTCTCAGAGTAACTTTAATTTGCATTTCCTTGAGGACTAGTGACGCTGAGCACTCTTTAAAATAGAATAAATTAGCCAAGGAGGAAGAACAATACAAACGAAGAAGAGAAGTTAATCACTCAAGAGGATAGAAAAATAATTGTTTTGCAGTTTCAATTCTGTCATAGTATTTTTTTTTCTTCTTGTGGTGGATAAGTGAATATAAATATGATTGGCTGTAAACTGCAAAACAATAAGCAAAGCTCTATGGCTTCAGAACTGCTGTTCGACTATACCGATGTTCACTGAGATACGTAGAGTTGAACCAAGGCAAGGCTTGACTGTGTGCTTTAACCTCGCTCTGTGATGGCTTTGTTTTTGAGTTCATTATAATCAAGTGGCCTTATTAAAAGGATTAAAAATAAAACGGTCTTTGCTCTCTTGCCAAAATCATTTGGTTATATACATATGTGTGGGCTCTGTGTTCTGTTTTGGTGGTGTATGGGTCTGCCTTTATGCTCACGTCTCCCAGCTTTAATTCTAGACTCTTGCGATAAATTTGAAATTGAGGAATGTGAGGTCTTCAAGAGGGTTATGACTATCAGATGTTCCTGAAGATTTCAAGTGAATTTCAAGGTAGATTTCTATATCTTACAAGATTATTATTGATATTTTGAGAAGGATCACATTGAACCTGTAGGGCATTTTGGAGTAGTATTGGCATCTTGATAATAAATCTGTAAACATACGGTGAATGTCTTTCCTATCCTCTATACACTCTTTAAACAATGGGTTACAAGGATATAAATCACCAGGCAAAGTGGTCCATGCCTGTAGTTCCAGCTACTTGGGAGGCTGAGGCCGGAGGATCACTTGAGTCTAAGAGTTTGGAGTTAGAGTGCTCTGTGTCAATCAGGTTTCCACACTAAGTTCAACATCAGTGTGATGACTTCCCGGGAGCTGGGGACCACCAGGCTACCTTAGGAGGAGCGAACCAGGCCAGAAGCAGAGTAGGTCAAAACTCTCAAGACGCAAATTCTTAAATCCTGATATTAATCTTTATTTTATTCCTTGATATGGTGTTGGATATGAAGTCATTTTTTACTGTTTGCCTTTTATATAGCTCATTACCAATGCATAGGAGATTTGCTTGTTGTGCCTTCAGCTTTGCTGCATGTGTTCATTACAGAGTACATGTGTGCATGCATGCATGTGTGCGGGTGTGTGTGTGTGTGTGTGTGTGTGTGTGTGTGTGTGTGTGTGTGTATAATACTCTGATTTTGTTCTTTCCTTACATATAAATCATACTAGCTGTGAAAAGAAGATAACTTTTCTTCTTCCATTTCCATATGAATACCTTTTATTTCTTCATCCTAATTGCCCTGAGTAGAGCTTTGAGCGATGTGTTGAACTATACTAGTGAAAGCAGGCCCTTTCATTCCACACCAGGTCTGAAGGGAAGGCTCTCCATTTCCCACCACTGGGCATGTTAGCCTGGTGCTTTTCATATGGAGCCTTTAGCACAGTGAAGCAATTTTCTTCCATTTTTATCATAAAATATACTAAATTTTGCCAAGTGCTTTTTTTTTTTTTGCATCAGTGGAAATGATCTTGTATTTTTTTTCTTCACATTTTGTTTCTATAGTATATTAAGCTGGTTTATTTTCATGTATTAAGTTATCCTTACATCTAAGAATAAATCTTAATATGTCATGGGCTATATCATGTGGTATAGTCTTTCATAATGTGTTGTTAAATCCTGTTTGCTGGTACTTGAGTATTTTTTCCTAACTATTCATTAGATATGTTGGTCTGTAGTTTTATTTTCTGGTAGCTTGTTTGTCTGTTGTTCCTATCAGGGTAATACCGATCTTGTAGAACACATCTGAATATTTTTCTCACTTCAGTTGCTGAGTCTGTGGGAGGGTTCAAGAATGCTATTAATTCTGATTTAATTGTACAGTAGAGCCGGGCCAGGTGTCACTTGCTCTTAATCCCAGAACTCGGGAGGTAGAGGCAAGTGGATCTCAGTGAGTTTAAGACAAGCCTGGTCTGTATAGTGAGCTCCGAGTCAGCCAGGGCTACACAATGAGACCCCATCTCAGGCAATGCAAGCCATTTGGTAGCATTCAAGGAAGCCATCTGTCCTAGACTGTAAACGTGTTGGAAGCTTTTGATTACTGAGGCAGTCTCCTTGCTCGTCTTAAATGTTAAGACTTCCAGTATCTTCCTGATTCAGTCTAGCACTTGTGTGTTTTGAGAGATTCACCCATTTTATCTAGGTTAATTAATGTATTCACATCAATTCCTCTTAGAATCCTACTCCTATCTCCTCTTCCACTTTGGTTCAGTCTCCCTTCTCTTGTCAGCCAGTCAGTCAGACTTAAAATTTTGCTGATCTTTCTAAAGAACATAAACTTTATTCTGTTGATGTTTTTCTTCTATCATTTTTCTATCAATTGTCTATTTCCATCCTAATCCCTATTGGTTTTTTGTTTTGTTTTGTTTTGTGAGTTGGGTTTGCTCTCTGTCTAATTTCCCAGTGTATAGATGTAGATTGTTCTTTTGGGAACTTCCTGATTAATGTAAGAATGTGTAGCTACGAATTTTCCTTTTACCACACTGCACCCACAGGATTGGGTATGTGTTCGTTAGCATTCAAGACATGGTGTTGCCGTCGTCCTTATGGTTTCATTTTTGGCTTGCTGTCGGTTTAACTGTGCCCTGAGGAGATAGCTCAGTAGGCAAAGTGCTGCCGCACAAGCCTGAGGACCCAGGACAGGTATGGAAAACTGCTTGTGGCTAGCCCACACTTGTAGTCCCAGCCCTGGCAAAGCAGAGGCAGGCAGATCCCTGGGAGCTCACTAGCCCTTCACCTAGCCCAACCAGTGAGGCCCTCAGTCCCAGTGCGACACTCCAGAAAACAAGTGAGATGACACAGTGGGTAAAAAGTGCTGCCACACAAGCTCCACAACCCAGAAACTATATAAATGTGAGAGGAAAGAACTAATGCCAAAGAGCTTTCCTCTGCCTTCCACACAATGCTGTGGTGTAGGGGACCACGCGTATACACATGTAATAAATAGAATTAATAAGAAAAAATTGCAAGGCGGACAGTTCTGAGTAATGACATCCAAATCTGTCTTTTGGACTTCGCGTACATGTGCATGCACACTTGCACCTTCACACACTGCCCCACCCACACGTCCACTCATATACAGAGAGCATATCATTTTATTTC
Organism: Acomys russatus; assembly: GCF_903995435.1. Taxonomy (NCBI): domain Eukaryota; kingdom Metazoa; phylum Chordata; class Mammalia; order Rodentia; family Muridae; genus Acomys; species Acomys russatus. Next base: position 14,201,455 of record NC_067137.1, on the reverse strand, counting down.
CACGTATACTCGGATCTCCCCAGTCTTCTTTCTGTTGGTTTCTAATTTCCTCATGTTGTGATCAGAGAAGAGAGTCTGTTCCAGTTGTGATGGTGCACTTGCATGACTCCCAAGAGGCAGAAAAGGCAGTTTATGCATTTCAAATATTTTTAAATTCGTTAAGACTTCTTTTGTGGATTAACATACGATCTGTCCTGAAGAATGTTCTTCATCTGGAGAAAAATGTGTATTCTGCTCTTGTATACCGGCCTTGATGGGCCCATTGTCTAGCGTTGACATCATTTTCCAGTCAATTTTCTGCCCTACGTGCTATTGTTTCACTCATCGCTGAAGGGAGGGCATGAAGGCTGTGGATGCAGCGTGATGCTGGAGCATTTACATGGCATGTGTGAGACACTGGGCTCAATGCCTAGTGCTACAAGAAGGAAACGTATGGTGCTGAAGTCTTTTTTCCTACTATTCTGTTACCTGCCCCTTCAATCTATCATATTTTGCTTCATATTATTTCATATATTCAGAGACTCTAACATCTGGTACATAAATTTCTGTTAATGTTACTTCTTATTGAGATTATAATGTAAGTACCTCATTTCCCCTTCCCTCCCCATCCCCTCTTACATATTCCTCCTCATTCTTCAAATTCATGGCCTCCTTTTTCATTAACTGCTGTTATATGCATATTTGTTTATGTATCTGTCTATATTATTATATTTATAAAATATTCCTAAATATAATTGCTCAGTTTATATGATGTTACTTGCACATATGTTTACAGGACTGACCATTTGGTATTAAATAATTCCTGGGTAAGACTATTTGGCCTTAGCATTCCTTAGTTGCCTGCATTTTTTGTGTAGGGTTGAGGCCTTGTGGTCTTTTGCCCATCTACTTTGGCATGTCCATGGTTGCTGTCCTTGACTTGCTCGTGTTTAGACAGTCATGTTGGTGAGATGTTATGAGTGTAGCAAACTCCCTGGTCCTCTTTCTCTTACATTCTTTCCACTCACTCTTCTCCAGTGTTCCCTGAGCCTTACATGCAAGAGTTGTTTCGTAGATGGGCAGTAGTGGCACTCATACCTTGATGGTAACCAACAACTCTCTAATTAGGCTTAATTAGACTAATTCAACAAGAGGGAAAGCATGCCTGATACTGGGAAACATCCCAAATACCCAGGACTGGTGAAGTCATGGATCTTGGAGGAGAAGCCATGACCATCACTTTACTACGCCAGCATAGTCCCTAACTACATTCTAAGTACTTGTCCATATACCCGCAGATAAGGATAGGCCTCACCCCTCATCAAGGAGACATCTTGTAATAAATAGATGAAGACCATCACAGAAAACTGCCATCAATCAAAATGCAGAGTTGAGGAGCCCTGTCCCAGTGTTCTTTGCTTTTTGTCACAGATTTTTTACTTTAAGTCTATAGTGTGTGTTATTGGTACAGCTACTTTTAAAAATCTATTTTAGTCACCATTTGCATGGAGTGCCTTTTTCCATCTTTGACCCTTCCTATCCACTCCATCTCATCAAGTCATGTCAGGCCGGAGTGTGTCCTGCCAGTGATTGATACAATAACTACTAATAAGAAAGAACTTATTGGTGCTATTTTAATACTTTCTCTGTGTGTTATAGGAATTTTTTTTTTGCCCCTCATTTCTTCAATCAATTATTTCTTTCTACTAAAAATTGTATGTTTTATGATATGTTCTTATTTCCTTTTAATCGGTTCTCTGGGTGGTTTCCAATTTTTTTTTAAAAGTTGAAACAGTGCTTTTCAGCTGGTCTAAATTTCAATTACATACAAAAATTTTTTTAGCTCCCTGTTTTATGTTGTCACAATTTACATCTGTATCATATAATCATGAATATATTCATTATCTTATACTTTGCTTTTTAATTCCTAAATAAAAAGTAATAGTTTCAGAAGAGAATTATGGTACTACTTGGTGTAGGATTTATCCATGCATTTGCCTTTACTGGCTAACTTAACATTTTTGAATGCTGTTGTTGTTGTTGTTGCTGTTGTTGTTGTTGTTGTTGTTGGAGACACGGTCTTCTGTAGCCTAGACTGTTAGGTATGACCTTGAATACGTCAGCTAGGATCCTTCCGTTTCCAACCCTCAGCGTTACAGGGATATGTTGCCATGTCCAGTTTACACAGGACAGGGAATTGAATCCAGGGCTCCATGAGAGGTAGGCAAGCACCGTATCAACTAAGCTGTATCCCCAGCCTGAGAAATTTACATTTTTATTTGGCTTCAGAATATTGGGAAAGGCTAGTCTAAAAAAGAGCTCCTTTTAGCATTTCTTGTTGGGTAGATAGTAAACTTGGCCTTTTCTTTCTATAAGTATGTAATTTCTCCTTTATTTTTGAAGGACTATTTTGTCTGGTTGTAAAATTCTCTTGTTATTCCTTTCTTTCTCATGGTATTAAAATGCACCATCCCAGTGCCATCTGGTCAACCAGGCTTCTGCTGAGAATATGCTAAAAATGATGATCCTTGACATAGGCTGACTTACTTTTGCCACCTTCATGATGCCCTGGGTTTGTCTTTCAGCAGCTCAAGTGTAAGGTGCCTTGGGAGGCCTCTTTTGGTTTATTCTACTTGGAGCCAACTAAGTTTTCCATATACTTGTCCTTCCTCAGATTTGAAGTTATTTTTAACCCACTGTCTCTTCTCTCCTTGAACCCTCATAACATATATTTGGCCAGATACAGTCAACATGTATCACCCAAGCTCTTCTGATTATATCTATTTTTTTTTTTTTATCCCTCATAGTATTTTCAAATTACACATCTTCCAGTTTGTCTGGTCTTTGTTTTTCATGTTGATTTTTTCTGTTGCTCCCTTCCAGCAAATTTCAGTTCATTTATCATCATCTTAACTCCATGATTTATGTTTTTTTTAAATAATTTGTGGAGTTTTTATTGACACTCCCATTTTGTTCAATTGTTATTTTCTTCTTTTTCTTTTCCTTCTTTCTTTGTTTGCCTTAGCTTTTTGAACAAATGTGAAGCTATTGTCCTACAATCATTGACTAGAAATGCTAAAGCCTGCGTCTGTGTAGCGTCTGTGTCTGGAGATGCAGTCTCTTTCTTTGAATAAACCACCTTTCCTCGTTTCCTTGTGTGCGTGTGGGTTTTGTTGAGCCCCAGTGCTCACTACTGCTCTCAGCATCCTTCAGCCTCTTCCAGGCCAGCCTTTCAGAGTCCTTCCACAGTCTCCCCAAATACACATGATCAGCTCTGTCACAGAAATAGTCCTCTCAAGGGTTACCAATTTCAGTCTTTGTTAAGGTTTTTATTGCTGTCATAAAACACCATTCCCATAAGCAACTTGGAGGGGAAAGAGTTTATTCCACATTTCAGTTCGCCGTCAAAAGGCGTCAAGGCAGGGCCTGGAGGCAGGAGCTGCTGCAGAGCCCAGTTAAGTACTGCTCACTGGCTTGCTCCTGGTGGTTTGCTCAGCCTGCTGTCTAATACCATCCAGGACCACCAGCCCAAGGACGGTACCAACACCCACAGTGCTGAGCTTGGCCTTCCCATGTCAATTATCAATTAAGAAAATACCTCACAGACCATTCTGGTGGGAATAGTTCTCAATTGATGTTCCCTCTTCAAATGACTCTGGCTTGTCAAGTTAACATAAAAGTAGCCAGCACAGAAAGACAGTATTCATTTTTGAAAACTAAACTAATGTTAGAATAGTGGGAGCTACAAAAATGGCTCAGTCAAAAAAAGTGCTTACCACATAAGCTTGAGGACCTGCGTTCAGATCCCCAGCACCCGTGCACCTGTGCTCGGCACAGCCACACCTACCTGCAACCCCAGCACCAGTGCAAGTGCTGGGCACAGCCACACCCACCTGCAACCCCAGCACCAGTGCAAGTGCTAGGCACAGCCACACCCACCTACAACCCCAGCACCAGTGCAAGTGCTGGGTACAGTCACACCCACCTGCAACCCCAGCACCCATGCACCTGTTAGGCACAGCTACACCCACCTGCAGCCTCAGCACTGAGGGAATGGGGACTGGACAGCCAGTGTGGCTGCCAGGTGAGCTCCAGGTGAAATAATCAACACTGTCTCAAAGAACAAGGTGGAGAATGACTAAGGGACACACTTGGTGTCAACTCCTGGCCTCCACACACCATTCACACACACATGAACACACACGTATAGCACACACACAAAATTAGAATATCATGTTCAACTATAGATGAACACCTGAACATGTGAAAATACACACATACACACACACACACACACACACACACACACACACACACACACACACACTTTTGAGTACCTGCTGGTACAATCTATAACAACATCCAGCGAATGTACTTTGGGGACTTAGCTCTTCAGTTAGTGAACCTTACCATACAAAGCAGGCATTCCAGTGGAGCTGATGTGGGGGGGGAGGGGAGAGGGAAAGCACATGCAGTGTGGTTATTATTTATAGCATATTAAAGAGAATATGTACTATGGAGGAAAAAAATCAAACCTATCAGAAAGAGAAAGAGTCAGGGCTGTAGGACCAAGTAGAATGATCTGGAAGGTCTGTGCTAGGTTATGTTGTGCAGAGACTTCAGTGAAGAGGAGAGGCTAGCTTGTTGTCTAGGGAAAAGAGCATTCTGTCAGAGAGAAGAGCAGGCAAAGGTCTTGAGATAGGAGCGTGCATGACAGGCTGAAGAGGCCAGGGCCTGAGAACAACTGGGGTTGTAAACAGCTCTTGTCCCCTTTCTCCGGGAAACAGTGGGTCCCACGACATGTTCTGGTCACTGTGCATGAGTCTAAAGGGAGTGGGTGGTTGTTTCTGCCCCCGTAGGTATATCACAGCGAACACTGACACAGAAGATCAGAGTTTCCCAGTCCCTAAGGCATTTAACACACACACAGAGGAACTAAAGTTGGACGTCCTCCTTCAGAAGGTAGACCATTTACGCATGAATGAAGCTGACAAAATGGAGAGTTTTGAGCTGCTTTGTGACCACAAAGAAAAGGTAAGAGCTGCGTGACAGTAGCATGTTCATACAGTTTCCATGAAACTATTAATACTGTGTCACAGTTCATAGAAACAATACTTGGTGTATATTTTTTATAAAATGAGTAATTTTTTTAAGATTAAATTTCAGTTATGAAGTTTATCTAAGGTCACAAAAATGTGAATCAGCCTTCTACAGATTTACTTTCATTTTATTAACTTGGGTATTTAATGCATGTTTTATAAAATGAAGAATAAGACATTATGCCTAGGCATACTGTTTTCTCTGCAAAGAATAAAAATTGTATTTTAATTTTTTTGTTATTGTTTTGGTTTTTGCTTTTTGGTTTTTGAGACAGAGTTTCTCTGTGTAGCCCAGGCTATCCTTGAACTCACAGAGACCCACCTGCCTCTACCTCCAGAGTTCTGAGCTTAAAGGTATGCTCCACCATGCCCAGATAAGTTTTCTATATTGCTACCAATACAGTATCTATCTGTATTTAAAGCTATTTCTGCAGAGTTTAATGATGGGCTTGAAGAGCTAGCCCATGTCACCATCATCACTGAACAGGAGAACATAAGGGCTCTGCCAGCTCAAGGAGAAATACAGTCTCTTCTTTGCCCATGAGCAATATAAGCCTAACCTTGGCGAGAGGGTTTAGCAACTTCAATACCCTGTGTAAAACTTCTGAACCTTAACTGATCAATACATAATGTACAATTATATGGAAAGATCGGGCTATGAAAAAATGTGCAAGAAATATCTGTCAATAAAAGTTTTTAAAACTTTTAAAATATCTACAGTTACAACTATGTCATTTAAGTAGAAAAAAATTGTAATGTCTTTTTTGAGTATATGCACTTCAATTTACAAATGCTACCTAAAACTCTCAGTAAGCTATTTATTGACTGACAGTAGATAAATTACAAAGGATAGTGAGAGAAAGGATTCTCTAGCTTAGGGGTTGGGAGGTGGAGGGAGGGGAGGATGTGTAGGTTCTGGCACCTGTCAGTTCTGTCTTCTACACAATTATATCTATTCAGTTATTTATAAATACCACTCTACCTGCCTAAAATATGTAAGGTAAAATGAAAGCAATTATAGTCCGTCTAGAGAAATCAATCCATTAACCTAGTGTGCGATTCTATCTTTCCAGTTTAGTGAAGAGATAGAGTTTCTGTGGCGGCTTGCCCGTGCCTATGGAGACATGTATGACCTATCTACAAATACACAAGAAAAGAAACATTATGCTAACATCGGTAAGTGGCTTGTCAGGACTTGGCATTCTCAGGTGGCATTATTTTCCACGGTAAATCATCGATGGGTTTTAATACAAGCGAAATCATCTAAGTTAAAGACTCAGTCTACTTTTGATATATTCTGGTAACCAAAACTGCACAAAGTCTCAGAACAGAATGGTGTTCTGGAACTAAAGTGCATGCTTCTTTAAAACAATTGACTATGGTCTTAGAGCGGAGACCTGACAAACGCCGATTTCACTTTTTAACTTTACGGTGTCACAGGGAGCTAAAACACCTGTGCTCACATTTGAGGCGCAATTATAAGACATATCCATGGAGATATGTCTCCAGCTGTGACTAATCACAGTTAAACCTCTCAGTTGTCAGGAATTTCCAAACGTGTCAAAATGAAACTGAGTCACCTTGATTTGATGATTATTTAAACTGAGTCCAGGGCAGTACCTTATGCTGCCGTATATACATTTTGCATATATTTGAAATTTTCCACATAACAATAACCACAATAAGAACCAAGGAGAATGCCAAACTGTTGCTGCGGGTTGTGTTTGTTTGTTCCACCGGATGTCAGAACGCTTTCTTGCAAAAGCCTTTGAGCATGTCTCTGGGCTTCAGAATAACTGATGTCATGGCTGGTTTTATTCCCCTTTTGTTCCAAAGCTTTCTCTTTTCCTGGCTTTTCTATGAGCGTATGAAACATAATAACAAGCAAGAACTCTTTCCACTCTGGGTCTGGCATTTTTATTTCCACGAAGGACATACAACCAGAGTCCATGCTGGTCTCTCTTCCACTAGGAGATTTCCTTGCTGAGTGTCCTCTGGGCTCTAATTCTCGCTCACTGGAGAAAATGGGAGACTTCCCCTCTTGTTCTGTGCAAATTCATGTGTCACCTTTCCAAGGCCAGGTTTCTGCAGCAATCCCATTGGCAAGCACCATATATGATGGAGTTGTAGGAAAGAGAGTGATTTTAAAGAAAAGGAAATTTCAACCAGAGCCTGAAAGGACTTATATTCATTTCTGCTAGGGGGGAAAATAAGCGTATTGATGCAAAACTGTCTGACACTCATTAGCAGTAGTATATCTCTTTCTGTAGCACTTCCTTCTCTTGGGTGTTCTGTTAGCAGAGGGGACTAGAAGTGCAGAATAGACCCAGGGAGGGGGGCCTCTGACTATGCTGGGAAGGTGATACTATTCAAACCATCACCTATAAAAGGGCAGAGTAGTATTTCATATGAGGGGATAACAAATAAGATGTAATCTGAATAAATTACTTAAATAAAAAATCAAAGAAATAGAATTTTTAAAAGGTGGTTGGAGGGCAGAGGCCAGGTGTGGTGGCACAGGCCTTTAATCCCAGCACTCGGGAGGCAGAGGCAGGTAGATCGCTGTGAGTTTGAGGCCAGCCTGGTCTACAAAGTGAGTCCAGGACAACCAAGGCTACACAGAGAAATGCTATCTCGAAAAACAAAAACAAACAAACAAACCAAAAAACAACCTAACAAACAAAACCACAGAAAACAACAACAACAACAACAACCACAGAGATGGGCTGCTATTTTAAAAAGAATACTATGTAACAAAAAGGAGGAGCTGATAGCAGCAGCTTTATAACAGTTTATGTAAGGAAGTTTCTTTGTGGAGATAACCAGTTCTCGCAGGTACAATTCTCCAGAGTCTGGTGTGTGTGTGTGTGTGTGTGTGTGTGTGTGTGTGTGTGTGTGTGTGTGTGTGTGTGTGTGTGTGTGTGTGTGTGTGTGTGTGCGCGCGCGCTTGGTGTTTTGGCTGCATGTATGTCTATGTGTAAGAGTTTCAGATCTTGGAGTTACAGACAGGTGTGAGCTGCCAGGTGGTTGCTGGGAATTGAACCCAGGTCCTCTGGAAGAGCAGTCAGTGCTCTTAACCACTGAGCCATCTCTCTAGCCCCCAGGAATTCTCTCTCTCCTCTCTCTCTCTCTCTCTCTCTCTCTCTCTCTCTCTCTCTCTCTCTCTCTGTAAATAGAATCCGTTTTTCAATTGAATGGGAGCTCAAGTGAGTTGTCATATATGGGAGAAGTGTTGAAGTTTTTTCTCATAGGCTTGTCTGTAATGCCATTCAGAATTATTTTATAAAACTCAGTGTACCAGGCTAGAGAGATGACTCAGAGGTTAAGAGCACTGCTTGCTCTTCCAGAGTTCAATTCCCAGCAACCACATGGTGGCTCATAACCATCTATAATGAGATTTGCTGCCCTCTTCTGGCCTGCAGGCATACATGCAGACAGAACACAGTATACTACTTTCCAGTACATTTTTAAACTGTGATTGACTGTTTACTTGTATTCCAAGTAAAATATTGTCCCATTCTTAAGAGGGCATTGCTACAATACTTAAGTGATCAGTATGTACGCCTGTTCCATAAGGGAAGTAGCTTTTTGGGGGAGGTGGAGAGCCTGCAACCACTCTGTATGCTGCCCAATGTCCTTTGTTATCCTCAGAGTAATGGAATTCAACCTTCCTGTGGTGGGGCTCAAGTTTTCATATCACAAGGTAGCTGAAGTAGTGATTCAGATTTAAGTTTTATTTCTTTCTCTTTTGAGACAGTCTTGCTGTATAACCCAAGTTGACCTTGAACTCACAATCCTCCTGCCTCAGATTTGAAAGTGCTAGAATTGCAGGTATGCACCAGCCACCATACTCAGCTTAGTTTGTTTTTCACGTCGGAGAACTCAATTTTAGCTGCATGTGGTAGTTTATGCTGAGGCAAGAGAATTGCCATGAATTCAAAGTCAGCCTGGGTGGCATAGTGAGTTCCATACCAGTCTAAGCAACAATGTGTTACCCTGTCTCAAAAAAATGGGTGTTTCTATCTTGGGGCTGGGGGTGGGAAAGAGAGGGTGTTTCAGGTTATTCACGTAATAATAACTGGCTTCTTTATTGTTTGCCCAAAGGTAATATCAGTTACCAGAAAAATGATTTGCTTTAAACTTTTTTCCATTTCAGGTAGATTTCTACACAAGATAAATTCTTTAATGGATAATGCTTTAATGTGAACCCTGAGCAAGTAATAAATTAAAGAATGATTTTTAGACGATCCCTACTTAAGACTATCTCAGCCACTTCTGTAGAAAGTCCTTTCATGGTCACTGGGTAGTGTCCTCGAGGTACCAAGTAGGGATGGAAGCTGGGAAGAAAGAAACACAGAAAAAAAAAACAATTCCCTCTCTGAGAGTCTCAGAATACAGTCAATCCATTAGGAAAGCTCTATGAAAAACAGTCCTTACATAATTAAAAGCTGACAAAATGAGTCTAATAATTTAAGGGCATCATTCATCCCCTGAGCCAATTCTTGTGAGTGAGCAGGCCGAGCCCCCTAGGGCTTCTCCGCCTCTTCATGCGCTCTCTACTCTGCTCTTTTGACACTGTCCTTACTTCTCAGTTGAGTTATTAGCTTGCTAGTTGCTGTATACTGAAGGCTGTGGGCCCTGGAAGTCAAGGGCCATCTCTAATTTGAGGTTTTTCCCCCAGATGTTCACACAGTAAGGACTCAGCAAATGATGTTTGGATTGATGACAAGAAAACAATACGTTTACTTTTAAGTAACGAGTAAGACACTTCCCTTGCCCTTGCCCAAGTCAATTCATCCAGTGGGTCTCAAATTTGAACATACGTCACAATCCTTGGAACATAGATCATCAGGCCCAACCCCCAGAGTAAGCAATTGACCCAGGTGGTGAGTGTCCCTTCTAACAAGTTACTAATGGAACAAACTCTTCCCACCTTAGAACCCTATTCGCAAGCCACTGACCTACTGATGACTCCATTTCCTAGCAACTCCTATAATGACAGTAACGTTCAGTCTCTTTGTCTTTCAGGGAAAACTTTAGGAGAAAGAGCTATTACTAGAGCACCCATGAATGGACACTGCCATCTGTGGTAAGCACACAAGATCCCTGTAGCTGTAATGTGCCCGTCTGTAGGCTTTCTACACTGCAGGGAGGTTGAAGAAGAGTAGGCTGGCTGCATCGGCCACACTCAGAAGAAGACAGCGGATAGTGCTGCAACTGCTAGTTACATTTAGTCTCACATTTTTCTCACTAGCTATGTCTTAAATGTGAGTATTCATGACAGTCTAACAAGCATTATGCCTTTGAGGATAAACTAGAATTAAATCCAATTAAATATAACAGGAGTTTTTAAATAAAATATATATACTAAAGTTAGGACGTGTTTCGCAACAAAATGTGGAGCGAATGCTCCAAGGAATCAAACCACACAGATCATTTTCTTTAGCCTGATAAGTTGTGGGAAACAAATTCCATGGGTCAAGGAAGATCCAGTCTTTGCATAAGAAAGCACAAAGCGATGTGACTAGCTGGGTGGGCACCTTTGGAGCAAAAGAGGAAAAGTTAATGGTTCTGTTCGTTTGCTTTTGGTTTTGAGCGGGTGGCCCTCTTCTGCACTGAAAAACAGAAGAGTAAAAGAAGCATATTGTTTTAAATTAATCTCTCTTTTATATGTTGTTGCGGTCTTATATTTTTAGACCCTTGGTTATTGTTGCATCCGTCTTGGCTTTGTTTTCCTCATCGGTTATTCACACAGTAACCTCAGATATTAAAAATATACAGTGAAAATTTAACGTAGAGCCCTTTCCTCAGCGCAGGTCCCCAGAGACCTGCCCACTTGGGCTTCTGATTCTTCAGGAACATCACTAGGCAAATTCTGTCTCAAAACAGCCACCTTGTCACTGTTCCCGTTATCCCTGAGATGGGTTTACCCGACCAACCACAAGCGGAGCTGTCTGTTTTCCTCCGCTCTCAGCAGGGGGCTCTCCATTCACAAGGACCCGCTGTAACTTCCTGAACAAAAATCCAGTAGGTTTCTGTGAAACACACCCTAAAATATGAGGTGAACTTTAGGATCTAGAACATGTGACTTGATTTCCATCACACCATACATTGATAGTAGCCCCTTCAATAGAAAGTGAGTGGAAAAGGCCATGCAGAGAAACCCTATCTCAAAAAACAGCAACGAAGATAATAAAGTGTATTTGCAGTATGTTGGCCAAGTAGGTTTGGCTATAAGTATAAAATATCTTTCATATGAGTTGTGCTCTAATGTTTGCGAGTTATAGCTACACATCTTACAGCATATGATCACAAGACAGTCTTTTTCTGTTTTCTACATACAGAGCAAAGCCGTGTGTGTGTGTGTGTGTGTGTGTGTGTGTGTGTGTGTGTGTGTGTGTGTTGGTTAGTAATCAGGGTCACACAATAAGTAGGAAAGCAGAAGCTAAGTGTTGCATTCTGATGTTTTCTGCTATACTTCTATCCTAGGAGCCTGCCCTTGATCCCTACCATGTATGTAGTGTTGGTGTTGAATCACAAGTACTGCGAGAAATGACTGGGATTGTTTTACGAGTTATTGAAATAATATGACTATCATACATTAAGTACATACATTCAGTACTAACACAGATAAATAAATACATGTGTGTATAATACTAGATATTCAGAGGTCTTATTAAAGCAGCAATTCTTTAAATAACCTCTAGATGGCGGTAATTCACCACAGTGTAATGTGGCTATCTTTAGGATTCCCATCAGACTGGATTTGAGAAATAAAATGTTAAATTATGTTTTTAAGTGGACACTATAAAAATAATATACACATATCTAGAGTGGATTAGAAGAAATGAAGTGATGACATTTTGGGAGAAAGTGAGCAAGTTTCCTTGGAGTTTATGACACAGAAGAAGGTGAATCATGTTTTAGACTGAAAGACAGATTTCATAACTACACTAAGCCTCCAGGGACATCGTATTGGAAAGAGGAGAGCACTTCCTATAATATTTACAACTCATAGAATTTCTTTGTCCTTTCTTCTCACGCACAGTAATTTGGAAAGGATGGGTAATAAGAGCAGATTAAAAACCTGGAGGTTACATAACTAAGCCTGATTTAAAGAAAATATAAGAAGTATTTTTATAAAATTGTAGAAGACACAAAAGTAGGAGGCACTGGATTAATGAAAGATGACAATAGTAATTCAAAATATTTTAGCTTATTTTAAAAGGTTCCTAAAAATATGTGAAGTAATAGAAATAAATGTGAGAGGAGGGAAAGTACCCAAAATGCTGAAAAACATTAGGGAAAAACAGACATATGAATGAAGTATAGAGCTTAATTAGTAATATCATCTTAACATGAGCTCCTCATTGTATCAGTTGTCTATTAATATTGATACACTTAAAACAAATGTACTATAAAATTGAATGTGCTAATATGAAAACTAAGTATGGGGTATGTTAACTGCTTGTACTATGGAGATTTTTTTGTAAGCTTTTCTAAAGAGAAAGGATACTTAAGTAGAAAGTTGCCTGAGGTTTTGAGTCCCAATAAGTTGAAAAGCTGTAACACTTATAACCAAAATAGAGAGAGTTGTGTGGAATCTGAGGAGAACTGAAATTACTCCATAGCCTTCAAGTCTCTGGAAGGGATAATACAGCAGAATTTTAGAGAGCATCTCAAAAGAACTTACAAATAGCCATCAGCCTAGGCCTTTGTTCATTACAGGCATGGAATAAATAACATAAGGATCCACTGGTAATTCTATCACATATTTAAGGGGGAAAACACACACCAAATTTATACAAGCTCTTCCAGACCTCCCTCTCCATATCCCAGCACTACAGTAGTTCCAAAACTATTACAGGAAGACTGTGGGCCAGTATGTCCTATGACTGTAAGTGTAGAAGCCATTTTAAACTGTATTAGCAAACTGAATCCCAACAGCATATGAAAAGAGTGCACAGTGGCGATGTGGATTCTCTCCTGGGCTCTCGGGAAGCTGGTTCAACTTGTAAAAGTCAGTTAGTACATTAACAGACTGAAAAAGGGAAAGGTCCTAGTCTGGCATAATAGACGCAGAAAAACACACTGGGCAGACAACTATTATTCGTGGAAAGTAAAGCAAAACCTCTCAAAAACTAGAAGAGCAGGAACTCCTCGGCTCAACAAAGAGCAAGCCCCAGAGCAGCTACACTTAACAGCGCTCCCAATGTCAGAGTTTCTTTCCTGCCAGGTAGGCATAGAAGATGAGGAAGGGAGGGGCGCCCCACTCACCACTGCTCTTCTGTGTTCTAAGAGTTCCCGCTAGTGCACGGAGGGATGTGAGAGACACAGACTGAGAAGGAAGCACTTGGCTCTGTCAACTTAGTCATCAAAGTTGCAAGATATCATATCAATGTGCAAAACCTATCACCTTCACATATACCAGAAATATGCGATTGCAGTTTAAAATTAAAACACATTGCTATTTGCATTAGCATGCCCCCGAATTCAAATACTTAGCCTTTTTTTAAATGTACAAAATATACACAAGATCTCCATGAGAAAAACTACAAAACTGTTACAGTGATGTGTGGAGCACTAAGTAAATGGAGAGCTAGCCCCAATATTGTCACGATGTTGGTTTCCCCACTGTGCTCCAGAGATTCAACACACCACCAGTCAAAATCCCATTAACTTATTTTGTGATATCATTCATGTGTTTTGTATAGAGAAACAAACAAACAAAAAAAACCCAAGTCGGTGTTGAGGGAGGAGGCCAACGCTCCTTGACTTGAAGACTCAGCACAGTAACCCAGGGACCTGCAGGCAACAGGCACAGATTTCACAAAGGGAGTTCAGAGGAATGCTCTTTTAATATTCAACCTCTGGGTGCAGAGGGACAAAATCCAGCCAGTCTCATTTAAAATCTGTGTGTAGCAATCTGTCTTGCACCGGCTTCTCAGGTCATTTCTAATAGGCTGATTTGATTGTTCCTCCTGCCTCTACTGTAGTCAATGCCATTGGCTACAAAGAGAATGAAGTCACAGCTGAAAGGGGCCATCTTATTGGATGTGTGTGAGGGGTTGACTTCCGTTGTCCTCTGTCTCCCAGAATGGTCTTACTGCTCCAAATTAAGAAATGGTTCACTTCATTTCTGTACTTAGAAGTTATGCCCACTCCGAGAAATGATTGAGATAGCATCCAAAAACAGATTCCCAAGCTCACTTTTAATAACAATGCAAGACTATCACACAGCCTTAAAATAGTTAAATGTATGTTTTTTGCCTCAGGCAGCAGCATTCTGAAATCCTCTGAAGACTTGTACAGACAGAAACAGGTGTGAAAAACAGTGTATCCTAGATTTTAAAGTAAATAAGCAAGTTGCTGAACAAGCACACTATCCAATCTGTAGTCAAATAACCATTTCTGCAAATGTGGTATTCCTACTGCGGGGGGGAAGGGGGGAATCAATTATCCATAAATACATTTTTGTACTAATGTGGTGCTTCCAGGAGGAATTAAGAGAAATGGAAATTTTTTTTCAAAGCACACTGTAAGATTATTTTCAGTTTTATTCAGCTTAATCATGATAGTTGTTTTATTTTCAGTGACATTTAAGGAGTTCAGGAAAATTTTAAAGAGGCAATGGTCTTTAAATATTGTTAAAGCATTGTTAGCCAATTTAGTACATGATTAGACTTTTTCTGGCAGGCCAGCACCTGATGGTGGCATCCGGCATTGGCTAAAACCTCCCACTTACCAGGTGTTAGTCAAATCACAGTACATCCTGTGGCTCACTTACCCGCACATAGACATGGGCAGTGTCCTGCGCCCAGTTATGCCTGAAGAAGCTGGCTTCATATCAGTATCAAGTGTCCATCTGTAGGGCCCTTGAGTCTATAGTAATGCTTTTGTAAAACATTAATGAGTGCTTTAGAGATAGATTTGAAATTTTATGTGATAGTGGAATTTGATGGGAATTTGACGTGACAGCCACTGTCTTTCCCTTCCCTTCTCTTCTCTTCTCTTCTTTCCAGGTACGCAGTTCTCTGTGGTCATGTGTCTGAGTTTGAGGGCTTGCAAAACAAAATTAGCTGTGGACATCTATTTAAGGTATTTCTTAGTATTCAAAATGTTTCATTTCACCAACTGGTATGAGATTATCCAGCATGTTAAACTCTAGTAATTTGTTTTGATGTTTAAACAACAGAAAACGCAATGGCTGATACTGTAACAGAAAGAGTCAAGCCATTTGGGTAGCTAAATATTATACAAAGTGGTACAAGATAGTAGCCACGTGGTAGATGAGTGTTGACTCCCCCCCCCCCAAAGATGGAAGATTAACCTTTTGGTCCTGAGCTTACTGGCATCACAAAATATGACTGGGAATAGGCAGTCGATCGGCTCTATTTGTAGTGGTTCTCAACCCTCCTAATGCTGTGACCCAGTCGTACAGTTCCTCATGTGGTGGTGACCCCTAACCATAAAATTATTTCATTGCTACTTTATAACTTTAAATGTGCTACTTTTATCAATTGTAATGTAAAGACCTGATATGCAGGATATCTGCTTTGAGACCCCCCCCAAGGGGGTCAAGATCCACAGGTTGAGAACCACTGCCTGACTTCAGGGCTGGGAGTGGGAAACACAGGGTCTAATCTAAACCTGAAAGTTGCCATGGTGAACAACAACAACAACAAAATAATAATAATAATAATAATAATAATAATAAGCCGCTCGCCTGCATACCACGTAGTGTTTGCGTTAGGTTTCGTGACCTAAGAACTCAGTAATAACTAATAACTCTGACTCAGTAACCGGAGTGGAGGAAACCAGCTCTTGCCTGCATGCTGGCTTCCGGTACTCAGTCTGTCAGTACGGGGTGGGGGGGGGGGAGGACTTGATTCCTGGCCTCTCCAGCTCTGCTGTCTGCTTCATGCCATCTGGTTCTTATTATCAACTCGCTTCTGGTCAGTGTGTCTTCACTGGGCAGGTCTTGGATGCAGAGACATTTGACGTGGATGCACCCTAGTTTCTCTGTGGCGTGGGGCACGCTTAAGCGTGGCCTCCTGAAGGCTCAGTCGCAGCTTTAGCCCCAGGTGCAGGAGATTGGGCGTTGAATTATTGCCGAGATTCAGTTGTGTTCAGGGTGAGGACTAGGAAGTTGCCGAGATGTTCTCAGACCATCGAGTCCCTGGGCGTTGGCACGGCTCCGTCAGCAGAGTCTGAAGCTGAGTGACTTTTCTGTGAATTTTCTTTTCAGGAGCATCTGGATATAGCCATCCAGCTCTTGCCTGAAGAACCCCTTTTATATTACCTCAAGGGAAGGTACTGTTACACCGTAAGTAAAGTCGTCGCTTAGAAAAGCAAACATCATCGCTTACAACTCGTGACTATGACGTGGGTATTGATGTACTTTCAACAGCCTACTCACTCTTTCATGCTTTTACCTGTTGCACACTAGAGGGCATTGTAAAGTTGGTTTTTAGTGCATAACCCTAATGTGTGTTTTGAAATTATTAATTTTAAATTATAATGTATATTTTAATCATTTATAAGCTTATCCTTTATGTATTGTATGTCTGTGTGTCTGTGTGTGTGTCCATTTTTTCTTATGTTCCCATGGGATGACAGAAGTCATGCCTTGGCCTCTATCAGGTTGAAGTCAACTACCACACACATGTTGTATACAAGTGTATCACCCAAGGTTCTGTGGAAAGATCTCTTTTTATTGTGTTTAAGTTGCTGGCCTGACAATGACTTCAGTTTTATCTGCAACCCCCTGCCCCCGCCCCCTTTTAAAGTTTGTAGTGCCAGGGATCACACCCAGAACCACCTTACACGCTCCCAGCAAGTGCTTCCCCACTAATCTGCAGGCCCACAAAGTATCTTTACATATGACATGGGGCAGAGTTCCTTCAAGGAACTTAACTTGATGGGATATGAGACACCGAAAGTAGCTCAAATAAGGGCAACTGCTCAGCCTGAGGCTTGTAGCTCAAATCAGGAGAATTACAGAATGTAAATACGATCTGAAAGGATGCAGGACTGAAAGGTACTATTTTTATATACAGAATCAGATGGAGCCAGAGCAGGAACCTTCTCATTAAGGCCAAAAACCGACCAGAGAGAAGGAGGAGGCTCTTTATTGAAGACTTGCAGTATTCTGCATGTGCACTTTATTATTAATGTTTCTTAAATATAAATAAAATTTAATATAAATTATATAAACATGAATGCATCTAATCTCGTTTCAGGTACAATTATTTCTAGAGCTACAAAGTATAACTCTGCAAAACTAAAAGAGCTTAGTCATGAATTTATAAATTAATGTGCTCCTAATAGCTATAAAATAAAAATTGACCAGATTGTGCAAATGTGCATAACTTTTCAAATTGACAAAATACTGGTAGACTTCACATGCTTCTCGATGGGGCGTGGGAGTAGTGTGGTATATGTGTGCATGTGTGTGCATGTGTGCATGTGCAAATGGGGCCAGCAGTTGCTATCAGACACCTTCCTCAGTAACTCACCACCTCAC
Source organism: Acomys russatus (assembly GCF_903995435.1). Lineage (NCBI taxonomy): Eukaryota > Metazoa > Chordata > Mammalia > Rodentia > Muridae > Acomys > Acomys russatus. Next base: position 14,183,851 of record NC_067137.1, on the reverse strand, counting down.
CTTTTGAGACAAGATCCCTCTCCTGAGTACTGGCCATGGGGTTCCTTTTTTTCTTTTCTTTTCTTTCTTTCTTTCTTTTTTGTTTTTTTGTTTTGGGGATTTTTTTAGGGGGGGCTGTTTCAAGACAAGGTTTCTCTATGTAGTCTTGGCTGTCATGGACTCAGATTTGTAGACCAGACTGGCCTCAAAGTCACAGAGATCCGCCTGCCTCTGTCTTGCTGAGTGCTGGGATTAAAGGCATGCACCACCACTCCTAGCTGGGCACAGGCTCTTATGTTTGCATGTTTACACTGCAAACAATCTTCCTGCCCCCCCACCTGCCATTTTTGATAATTAAAGGATCAAGATTATAAACAGTAGTCCTATGTAAAACACATAATAAGCATATTAAATTCCACATTTACTAATCTATTTAAATGACTGAACTTCAATTATACCATCAACCGGATTAAAACAATGTTAGGTGAAAAAAAAAAAGTCACAAAAGAAAATAAGTGGTGTGATATACTTCTTACAAAGCTTAAAATAACAAAATTAAGCAAATCAATGAATAAAATTGTGTGTAGAAATGCACATAGTTTTGTCAGCACCAGCACTGAACTGACAGCCTTGTGCATGCTTAACAAGTGTTCTGCCATGGAACTACAGTCTTAGCTCCACGGGTTTTGTTTCTTTTTTTGTTTTGGTTTTTGCCTTTTGGTTTTTTGGAAGGATTGTTTTGTTTTAGTTTTTGGGTTTTTTTTTTTTTTTTTTTTTTTTTTTTTTTTTTTTTTTTTGTGGTTGTTGTTGTTGTTTTACCCAGATAATTATATAGATATTTTTTAATGGGTTGAGAAGATTTCATTGAGAGGATGTGACTTGTATCTGTGCCTCTACGTAGCATTTCTGAAATATGATACATGCCCAATATTCATATTTGAGGAAAATAAACAAATAAACCAAATGGCAATTTAACTTTAATTTTATTCCTTTTTTGTTTTCTGAGCAATTTGTGCATGCATACAGCTTGTTTTGTTCAAATCCACCCCATCCCTTCCTCTCCAATTCCTCTTCCATCCTTCCTACCACTCTCCACTCCCCTGACTTCAGCTCTTTTTCTTTAAACCCTCTGAGCCCCTTGGTGCTGCCTGTACATGCATGGGTGTAGGATCGTTGATGGGAGCATCTGCTGAGAGCCTCTCAGGAGCCTGAGTAGTAAATGAGTCTCCTCAGCCCTCCGAACGCCATCTACACTGAGAATCATGCTCTGTACCCATGTCTAAGAAAGTGCTGACTCAGGAGGATAGCTGGTAGCATGAAGTAGGCAGGGCCAGTCACTACTGCATGGTGTGACATATTAATTGTGAGTATGTTTATTAACATGTGCTATATGTATATGTACACACACACACTCACACACACATATATCCTTACACGTGTAACTGGAGAGACATCCATTCAGAAGGTGAATAGCTTCCTAAGAGTGATCATCCTTTGTATGTTTAGGTCTCAAAACTCAGCTGGATTGAGAAAAAAATGGCTGCTACTCTGTTTGGGGAAATACCATCATCAACAATTCATGAAGCTTTGCTTAACTTCCTTAAGGTATGTCTGTCATTTTAGTGTAAGGCTGCCTACCATCCTGGCCGACAGCTGCTGTCCTGCTGTTAGGGAGATGCTTCTTTCTGTGTGGAGAGCTCTGCATGAAGCCCTGGCTTGAACTGTAGCCTTGACCACACTGTTCTCAAGTCTTTAATGATCCAAGTTATGCTTCACATGTAAGCCTTTTGGAACCGAAACTATTGCTTTTGGCCCTAGGAATGACACACTGATTTTCTTGGTTTGTTTGTTTTTGAGACAGGGTTTCTCTGTTTAACAGCCCTGGCTGTCCTGGAACTCACTTGTGGACCAGGCTGTCCTCAAACTCAGAGATCCACTTGTCTCTGCTTCCTCATGCTGGCATTAAAGGCTTGTGCTCTACCTGGCTCACTGCTTTTCGAAAGTAATTCAGTAGCCTAAATAAAGGTGAAAAAAAAAGGGGGGCTGGAGAGATTGCTCAGCTGTTAAGAGCATTGGATGCTCTTCCAGGGGACCTGGGTTCCATTCCCAGCACCCACATGGCAGCTCACAACCATCTGTAATTCCAGTTCCAGGGGATTCCATACACTCACACAGACACATGCAGGCAAAACACCAATTCATATAAAATAAAAAGAAATAACTTATTAAAAATAAATAAAAGTGTAAGTAGAGCAACCATTACTACCAAACCTGAAAGCTAATTGTTGAACTTGCTCCTAACATCCCTCGTGAGCCTGACACAGAACCAGCCCAATATTAAACAATTCTGTTGTGTCACTTTTCTGGGGTGATAGAAACAAGTGGTTATTCAGACCAGACAGGTCTCTGATGACAAATTTCATCCTACCCAATCATAGCTGGGTGAACCAGAGTTTATGGGTTACTTACAGAAGCGTAGATGACTTAAAAGCAGCTGCACCATTGAAAAGAGCACCCCAATGTGGGTGATGAGTGGGGAAACAGCCCCTCTGCACCTTCCCATCCAGCATTCAGGCTGCTCCACTGAGGGGTCTCTTTTCCCAGCAACTGTTTCCCACCTTGCAGGAGAGGCTCATAACCCTCTGGATTTCCAGAGACCTAGTTAAGGTCCCTGAGTGCCATGTGCCTCCTAAGTCCCTTCGCTTCTTGGGCAATGTGAGCCTCCCTCCTCCCTCTAGGAAAGAGCTTCCACTGAAGCAAAAGCTATCCAAGAGATGTGAAGAGTTGTTCCAGACACTTTCATAGAAGGTTCTTTGGGCATCAGATCAAAGCAGTATTCTGAGTCTTACCTTAATGTGTATAATTGCTTTGCTGACACAACTTTGAACAATTGAATGTAGTAATGCGCACATCTCAGCATTGTAGTATATCCACCTGTTAAATCAATGTCCTATTCAGCTGCTCTCTGCCTTCCTCTGAAACCAGTTATACAAAGCCAGAGTCACAAACTGAATGCTCCACATTCAGAAACCTACAACTGGAAATGCCCCCACGCCTCCAATCTTGGAACCTTCCTGTCTGCTCTCAAACTTGATGCATATGGGATTTCCAATACCCAGATTAGAAATGCCCGACTCCTGATGTCTATGCACATATTACAGTTACTGTGTTGTTAAAGGCAGGAGCACATGAGTGGACATTATCCAGATAGCGTTTTCACAGAGCTAAGACACATCCTGAACAGAGGAGGAGGTACGGTTGAATGACCAAGCCTGGGTGTTTCTTGGGATGGCTCAAGAAAGATTCTTACCAAATGAGAAATATTGAGATGGAAGTGAATAAAGAAGAGAAATACCTGGTCAGCCAGAGTCTGTGGGCACTGTGGTAGCTCCCCCTGGTCAGCCAGAGTCTGTGGGTACTGTGGTAGCTCCCCTTGGTCAGCCAGAGTCTGTGGGCACTGTGGTAGCTCCCCCTGGTCAGCCAGAGTCTGTGGGCACTGTGGTAGCTCCCCCTGGTCAGCCAGAGTCTGTGGGCACTGTGGTAGCTCCCCCTGGTCAGCCAGAGTCTGTGGGCACTGTGGTAGCTCCCCCTGGTCAGCCAGAGTCTGTGGGCACTGTGGTAGCTCCCCCTGGTCAGCCAGAGTCTGTGGGCACTGTGGTAGCTCCCCTGGCCCTGTGACCCCCAGGCTCCATAGCACATCCAGAGCCAAGGCCACCTGTCAGGCTCAGTCATAGTTACACATATAAACACTATATAGGAACAAGTATGTTCTTTGATAGTGAAAATTGAGACAAATTTAAATGTCTAGTGAGAAGAGTTTATTTCAATGAGAGTATATCTGTAGTTTGAAACGCACCTTTAGGAAAAATGAAGTAAATGTTAGTATGCTAATACACAAATGTGTTCATGCCTCCAGGAAGGGAAAAAGTATAGAAAAACTCCCTATTGTAAGTGTTATTTTTTAAAAATTATTTCTGTTTCTATATTCAACAAATCAGCTGGCAGGATGGCTGTCGATAGCAGCACTCCTAGAGAATGAGATTGAAGCTGAGATTAAAATTACGAAGGAGAAAGTTGCCTTTTTGCAGTTTGTAAATAAATGAAGCTCTAAAGTTTTTTCTGTGTTTAAGGTCTCCTTTAGGTTCTGTGTTCCTCCGGGCTGGGGACTAGAGTCAGGTTGGTAGCTTACATGCCTCGCCACCTCGGCAAACGGTGGCTCGGAGGCACAGACAGTTGGGTCCTTAGACAAGCTCTAGTTTGGCTCTATCTCTAAGGGATTTTTATCCCCCAGAGATTAGAAACAAAGGGTGAAAGAGCAGAGATGGGTGCACCAATAGCACCTACTCGGTCTACTACTTGGACTAGCTCTTTCAAGGGCCCTGTATTTCCTTTAAAAGCACTGAATGTGATAGACTCCAGGCATTATTGAAGTCATGTGACCTGTGTTCATAAGCAGTCAAGTCCTAATCTAGTAAAAGATGGTTACCATGGGTGACAGCCATGCTCTACTCTCATTTCCTAAGCAGACTGTGGGATGTATAGGGCCTGGTACAGGGAGAGTATGTTGACAGTTGGATTTGTTCTCAAAAAGAAAAATGAGAAAAAACGAGAGAGGCTAGGACAATAAAAATAAAGGCTATGACTATATATGAACTAATCTTGTTGCTGTGAAGGCTTAATGACCATAACGGAGGTGTCAATGCACTTTAATAGCTATCTCTAAAGGCTGTGTTTCTATACAAAGACACTTAAGCCAAACAGGAAACCACCAACAGCCTTGCGGCAGTTTGGTTGCTAGGTCTGATTTGTTGAAATGTGTCCATTTCATTATGACCAGTGCTCTTGTTATAACATTGCGCTATTTTTCTCTGCTCTGCTTTCTCTTCACTCAGGCTGAAGAATTGCAACCTGGCTATTCTGTGTCCAACTATATGTATGTGGCCAAGGTAAGAAAGGCAGCCACTCACAGACCCCTCTGAGGACATGGCAATAGGTGTGGGTTGTCTTTAATACAAGCCTTTCTTTTCGTTTTTAGTGTTACGCTGATCTTGAGGAATCTCAGGATGCTTCGAAATTCTGTAACTTGGCATTATTACTGCCTATTGTTACCAAAGAGGTAAGTCTAGGCAGTGGCAGAGTGTGAGGGCCTCACCAGTACTGAGGTGCAACTATGAGCAACTGGCGTTTTCTTTATTGGTTTAATAAATTTATTTTATTATTCCAGCTGTATTAAGAGTGTACTTAATATAATTCTATGTATGTAAGACACACAACTTGGCGCTTTTGGTTTGTGGACACACTGTAAGATGATTACCACAATCAAGCTTATAGATGCAGGCATATATATCACCACACACCACTGTTTTCATTGTCGAAACCACCAAAGAGTGCTCTCTTTCCTGTTTCAAGTGTTCGGTGGAGAATTACTAGCTATAGGCAATATGCCGGGCATTGGTTCTCCAGACCTTACTCATTCATGAAGCTTTGCTCCCTGAACCACTTCAAAGAAAATGCTAAGATGCTAAAAACCATGCCTATTCTCTTTCCCTATGATGAAACTTTCATTTATAATAAAACTTTATGACTTCGGTTTTGTATATATTAAAAATTTTTTAAAGTTGCCAAGTCTGTGTAGGATAGCTTGTCGCTGGGAGAGCACAGAATCCTTTAAGGCACATGCAAATCACGAACTGTCATTAAGACACCCTGGTGCTTGCTGGGTATAAAACTGCGGGAAGGGGCTGGGCAGATGTGCCAGTGGGTCAAGTGATTACTGCTCAACCAGCAGGAGCTGAATTCAGACCCCAGCACCACAGAGGACACAGTGCTCAACCTTTCCATGTCCTGGTGAGAGACAGTGGACAGGTCTACAGAATAACTGTAATGCAAAGAAGTTACAAGTGCCACAAGAAAGATGAAGGATGCTATGAAAGTGCACAGGCAGGGGAGGAGGTCCTCACTGCACTTTGTGCTGCTGTTAGTTTAGCGAGGGACAACCTAGCCACAGACTCATTCATTGAGTTATCTCAGAGACAGGTGGTTATACATATAAATCACTTTATCCTATGTTCTTTATAAAAAGGAAGTTGAATTCCTGACAGTACATTTACAATTTAATAATACAAACAAAGACCAGGAAAAAAAATGGTGATCAGTTGCCCATACTATTTTTCTCATTATAGAGTTAGTTTCACAGTGTCCAGATTTTGAAGCTGCATTCCCCTAGTGCTGCTTTCTGTTTCTGCTGACACCATCCTCCTCTGTGTGGGATGAAGACTGTGGTGCTTCTCACCAACGCTTCCCGAGCGGTAACATGCTAGGTGTACCCGGCACTAGGGACACAGTGACAAACAAAACAATTGCTGCTACTATCGTGGAGCAGTCACACAAACAACTCTGCAGTCACTGTTGTGCTGCCTGGTCTGCAGGGAACATAAGAGAGGGCCTGTCAGGCAGTCTGTGGGAAGACATGAGGACCGTGCATAAGCGGGAGGGGAGGGGGGCAATATCAGGCGGTCTGTGGGAAGACACGAGGACTGTGCCGCCCTCTGGAAGGTTCCTATGCTCTGCTGCTCCACCCTGGCAGCGACATGGAGACAGTCCCAGCGGAGTGCCTCTCCCCGGGACATTCTAAACCCATCATCCAGTTGCTACTCCCACTGTCAGCCATTTGGTCTCTAGAGGCCAAATTACTGCATATAAACAGCTTTACAGTCAAAGAATTTGAAAGTACAGTCTTTACATTATTTATGTGAGCATATCTGCACATTGAGGAGTTATCACAGATCCTAAGATTCTTTATAAGAGAAAACAAAAGGAATCCCTGTGTCTAGGGCAGTATTCAATGCTTGCTGAGTGAGAGGATGGCTTCATCAATAGCCTCGCCACTGTTTGCATAGAGGGAATGTCAGGTTCAGTGGCCTGGAGTGTGCTGAGGAGACTCAGATGGGAAAGACATCATAATACTTCAATTTACAGTAATAGAGGTACTAATTTGAAGAGAAACTTGCTTTAAATTTCTACAGTATTTTCAGATGGCGTTAATCACTCATAGGAGAGTACTCCCCAGTATAAACCACTTGGTAAAGTCAGTAATGAACTGGATAACATTTACGAAACATAATGTGACATATTTGTATATGTGATCTGTGTATATATGGCTCTTCCTGAGTAATCTCAGGTAACTTCAAATCCTGCTGCTAGGGCTATGGCCGTTTCACATCTCTTAGAAAAGGGAGACAGGACGAACTGGCTAACGAACTGGCAGAACCATGTGTCAACCTGTGTGGGAGCCTTTCCCGTCCTGAATCCCACTCCAGACTGTATGGGGAAATCGCTCCTTGTGTTAGCTGCATTCTCATAGGTCTGTACCCTGCACGATCCTAAGAAATCTACAGTCCTCCTACACCCAACAGTAGTCCATTTCAGAGCATCTAGAGTGTCAGGACATCTGTGTGACATTTCATTGTACATCTGTGTTTTCTTTACAGGACAAAGACGCACATAAAGAGGTGAAAAAAATAATCTGTTCTTTGAAGAGGTAAATAAAAGAACTTATTCTTCAGCAAACCCAATACGGTCTTCTAGAATTTATCGGGATTGTATTTTTATAATGCTTTTCCCCTTAATGTAAAGATTATGTGTTCTCATTTGATCTGAAGGTATAACCATGCCTCCCACGGCAGCTGCACTATGAAACAAATCATGTTATCTGGAGACAGGATTTGCTCTGTTAGTATATAATGATCTCTGAACATGTATGCTTCATTTTTTCATGTCAATAAACTATAGGCTTTAGAATGTTTGTGTAACTAATACTTAAATCATCCTAATACAATGCACCCTAGTGAATTGTATTGGGTCAATAGACTTTATAAAATAAAATAATTTCATTCATAATGATGAAAAATGTAAACAATGTGCACAGTTGCTAGATAAAGGACAAAAGAAAATACAGCTAGTAATCAGAGAAATGTAGATAAAATTACAATAAAAATACTCTTTCACTATCAAACTCTGAAGTTCTTTTCCTTTTTTCAAAAAGTGGTCAATATTAGCAGTATTACCATAAAATGAAATGCGTTTATATATTGTTAGTTGGAGAGTGTTTTTGCTACAATTCTTGGGATAAAATATATCCAAAGCTTAATAAGTATGTTAAGTGTAATCCTGCAATGTCACATCATGGAACTAGCTGCAGCGAGAAAGCACGGGTGATGTGCTGATTCCCAGCAGCACCACACTCTGCCCAACAGCAGGGCAGCATCACGCGTGCTACGCTTCACCACAACAGAGATATTTTGGTATTAAAAATGATCGTGTGCTCAGCATGGTGGCGCACTCATTAATCCCATCTCTCAGGAAAAGGAGGAGGCAGGAGTGTGAATTCTAATCTGGACTGGGTTAAAAAGCAAAACCCTGTCTCCAAAAAATACACACACGGATATGATGTCGTGATTATGATGTGATGTGATGCGGAGAGAAGCAGGAAGACTGAGAAGCAAGACTCTGTCTACTTCGCGTGTGTGTGTGTGTGTGTGTGTGTGTGTGTGCATGCGCGTGCGTGTGTGTGTGCGCGTGTGTGTGTTACATAGAAATGCATAGAGAAGCAGGAAGACTGAGAAGCAAGACTCTGTCTACTTCGTGTGTGTGTGTGTGTGTGTGTGTGTGTGCGTGCATGTGTGTGCATGTGTGTGTGCGCGTGTGTGTGTTACATAGAAATGCATAGAGAAGCAGGAAGACTGAGAAGCAAGACTCTGTCTACTTCGTGTGTGTGTGTGTGTGCATGTGTGTGTGCGTGCATGTGTGTGCATGTGTGTGTGCGCGTGTGTGTGTTACATAGAAATGCATAGAGAAGCAGGAAGACTGAGAAGCAAGACTCTGTCTACTTCGTGCGTGTGTGTGTGTGTGTGTGCGTGTGTGCGTGCATGTTACATAGAAATGCATAGAGAAGCAGGAAGACTGAGAAGCAAGACTCTGTCTACTTCGTGTGTGTGTGTGTGTGTGCATGTGTGCGTGCATGTGTGTGCATGTGTGTGTGCGCGTGTGTGTGTTACATGGAAATGCATAGAACAGCTTGTGAACAAGACCAAATGGTACATTGATGTGCTACCAATTGTGTGATAATATGCTAGAAAAGTATTAATAGAAAATAAACTAAAATAATAACTTGTTTTATTTCTGTGTGTCAGAGTTTTATTTGCTGTATTTCCCAATTTTTAGTAATAAACTTTAGATTTTTTTTTTTTTTAATTAAGCTTAGTCATCAGTGATTGATAAAGATTGTCTGGTATCCTTCAACCATCCTAGGAATAAGAGTGGAAATTGAACTTTCTGTTTGCTCTCCCCAACGCACACACAGACACATAGACACACATACATAGACACACATACATAGACACACATACACAGACACACATACACAGACACACACTCACCCACAACTCGCAAGCCTTTCTTAGAGATGCCAGCTCTCATAAGCAGCCAGTTGAGGTACCACCGCATTCGCTTTCCTCTCCAGCTGGTCTGCTGCCTAGATGGGGGGGAGAAACCACTCAGCTCACCTCACGGCCTTTGCAGAGGCTACCATGCTATCAATAGTAACTGGCAAGCTCTAAAAAGCTAAAAATAATAAATAATACCAGTAATAATAGGCAAGTTGAGGCAGGCTGTTGCAGCCAGCAATAATTGGCATTGTATTAGTCACATCATTGGCTTTGTGGAAACTGCTCCACACCTCCTTCCAACAGAAAGATTCCTCTAAGGAATCTGAGAAAAAGGAACGGTGTCCTTGGCAGATTAAAATACATTAGACTAAATGTAATGTTCACTTATTTTGACAAAATTCCTATTTGGTCCCTAATATCAGTATGTGTTCAATGGTCATGTAGTAGTTTGTGAATAAGTCTTGATCCAAAAGCCGTGTGGCACTCCTACTTTAGCGATTTCTGGCTGGTGTGGCAGTTTCTCCCACAGAGTGTTAACAGAGGAAGGTCCCCACCCTACCATAGTCACACCTCCTAAAATAAGCACTAATCCCAGGCTGTCTGCGCCCCACCCCTCTCTGAAGCACTCACATCTAGTCTGGTTGCTGGCTGTACCAACCCATGTGGTTCAAGACACATGCGTGATGGGACCAACTCAAGCGTCTGCTTTGTTTCTTTGCTTGTAAAAGCTGTTTTCCTTGTACGCCCAACTGCATTGCATATAGAATAAGACATCCCCTCCAGGGAATGCCACACAAATTCCTCTGTGTGAACGCTAACTGTCTGTGGTTACTTCAGTCAGCACTCAGGATACCTGACTATGGAAAAGCCAGAGCCCGGGAGTCTCGACTGAATTGAGGATTTCGGCTGGATCTCTGAGGCCAAGCTAACAGGACCTCTTCCACTTAAAAACGGAGTACACACGCTCTGACCTATCAGGAGACTTCAAGCACAGTGCTGGGAAAAGGGAGTTCAAATCTACAGCTTTGAATATCTCCCGAGGATACAAATCAAAACTGTACGTTACAATTTCTCATAAAACATTAAAGAAGTAAACACAAGGCTCTACCTGACATCTTAATGCTTCCATGTCCCTTGAGTTGTGCTGTTAGCTCTCCTTCCTATGGGACAAATGGCCTTCGCTGTCACTTCGGTTGTCCCTCAATGTCATAGCAAAGCGTTTTATTGTGTAGTGCTTTTATACTTTTGAATTAAAAAGCACATTAGTTAAAGCTGAAAGGGACTATAAATATGTCTTTCACACCAGAGTTCCCATTTTAACAATAAATAGCTTAGCCTCTGAGGAACATAGTTGGGGCCAGAGAACTGTACTGGCCAAGCCAGGCCTGGGATCCAGACCGTGGAATCTCACGTGTTCTCAAATTCGCCTTGAGCCTAGGGCTGTTTACATGTCATGGCTCGAGTCCAGTGTGGCTGGGACAGATCAGACTGCTCTGAGAACAGTAACTTGCATGGCGATTAATCATTACTCCTGAGCTGTTTACCCAGTATCAACTCATTTTAGACAGCAGCCTTCCCGAGGCTGCGACCCTTCGCTACATACAGCTCCTCACGTTGTGGTGACCCCCAGCCATAAAATCATTCTGTTGCTACTTCCTAACTAACTTTGCCACTGTTGTTAACGGTAGTGGAAGTATCTGATACATGACCCCCCAAAGGGGTCACAGCCCCCGCTGAGAACACTGCTACACACCAACCCTGTGCAGAAAGGACATTTGATTTTACCCCATCTGTGTCGTGGAAGCCAGAACGCAAGACACAAATTACCCTGAATAAGGAGACTGGAAGCCGGGAGTGCTTCAGGGTCCTTGTTGTGGTCTCAGCCGCTGCTTACTCCTGTGAGGTAGGGGCAGGGCGGAAGTAGCCTGAACAACAGATAGAAGTAGCCAGAGGGCACTAAAATGGGAAAGAATGGGGCAAAAGAGTAAGGAGAAAGTGTAAAGAAAAATATTTTTATATTAGCTTGTGCTTTCTAGTTTTATAGACTTCTGACAACCTATTGAATAATCTAATACATTAAACCTTTCTCGTGTGCCTACTGTAGCCCCCTCCCTTAGATGAAAGGAGAAAAAGATAGGAGGCTTAACTAGAGCATCATGACCTCTTTTGTCTATGTGGACAGTAAGAGCCTCACTGTAGACTTTATAGCTTATTAATTGTGATGAACAAGACAAGGTAGATTTGAGAAGCAAGTAAAGTAATTTTCTTGATGTCCTGTATTCTTGGGGTCTCCCCAGCATATATTTTGCTTTAGGCTCCTGCAGCCAAATCATTAAGGATGGGTTTTTTAAAAACAGATTTGTTGAGATATTATTGACCCACAGATAATTGCATGTATTTGACGTGAGTCACTTGGCAAAGTTCGACATGTGTATGCTGTGAGATCTCCGGCACAATCAAGGGCATTTCTATAACCTCAAACTCTTTGTCCGTGCACTTTGTAGGCTTTCCTTTCTTCCTGCAGCCGTGCACAACCGCTGACCTGCTGGCTGTCACTGTAGACTGAGTCCTGGGATTAAAAAAAACAACTCCAAAGTAGGAAAGAAGGGGCTGATGCATATTACAAAAATGGGTGGTTCTCAAAATAATCACCCTTAAAGAAGCCAGACAGAGATCCCAATGTGTGTTTACATAAAATCCTACAGTGTTCCATCTACAGCAAGCAAGCCAGGACAGAGCAAGTTTCCCCCATCAGTTCAAGGCTGATTTCTATGTCCTACAAGCAAAATGTACAGAGTCCTCAGCAGTTGGCTTTTATCATCTGGCCATGAGGAACCAGCAAGACAGTGGCCTGTGCTGTTGGAAAACCTCTGGGGCCCGAGCTGTCACTGGAGCAGATGCACCATGCCTGACCATGCTGAGATTCATGTCTAATAACTCATATCTCTGAGAACAGTCACCCACCCCACACAGAGCCCTCCTTCCAAGTGCCCTTAAAAAATCATAATATAGACTTTTAGGGCTTTTATTCTCTCTATGAGAGTCTCATATCGCATATGTTTTGATACACTGTGCTTTCACTTTTATCCACTGGAAAATAATTTTTAATTTCTGTTTGTATGTGTTGGATTTTTTAACTTGTTGAGACTCTATAGTACAAATAATTTCTATGTTGGTAAATGGTCAGCGTACACTTAAAAAGAATATGGACTCTTCTTTTTTGAGAGAGAGAGAGAGAGAGAGAGAGAGAGAGAGAGAGAGAGAGAGAGAGAGAGGATCTGTACTGTCTAGACTGATTTCAAACTCTAGCTAAGTGATTCTCCTACCTCGGCTTCCTGAATAGCTGGGCCTGTAAGTATCAACTACCATTGCCGATAGGAAATATATTCTATATAGATCAGTTATGTCGAGTTGGATAATAGTGTTGCCAAGTCTTTTAATCCCTTTGGTCTCCACTGCTTGCTTAAGTCAGGAGGATCAGGTTCCCACCCCGTAGCCCAGAAATTCTCAAGCTGGGGCAACCATAGGGTTCTTGTGGCCCACCTCTGAGGAACTGCTCTTTCTGTACCTTAAAGCATTGCTGCCTATGCTCTGTCCGTGTGGAAAGCCATGAAGCGGAACTTCGGGAAGATGCACCATTGCATATAAACACCCATCTCCCTGCCACCTTTCTAGTTCCACAAGCAATGACTTGGTAACACAGCAAACTCAAAAGCACCACACTCCTTTGTTATGAAAAAGCATTCATAATGTTTCAAATATGCCTACTTTATAAAATAAAGCAACTAAATCCTCTATGTAGATTTTGGACTTTGGTTAGAGGTGAGCTAACTCTTGCTTGTCTCTAAACAGCATCCTTGCTCTCGGTGATAAAATTAACTGCTTATGAGGAGCTAAGTCTTACTTTCCCCCTCCTTGAGCCTTTCATGTTGGGTCATCTTAACCAACTTAAAGTTGGGAAATCTAACTTAATACTAGGAAAATAATCTGCTGGAAATTACTGCATTAGCAGTTACTAATGCCATGTAACTGTGGTTCCAGCCGAACCCTAATTGGACAGTCCCTTCCAGGCAGGGACACTGGTCCTGCAGTGTTGGATATGGAATGCATTTGGCTCACAGTGTTGACTGCCATAATTTTTTTAAAGGTCTCAGTCATAAAGATAGCAATTTTACAGCCGAGCCATTAGCTGTTATCATTCTTTGAAATGTATCCCATTCCCCTTGTTTCCTTTAGTTCTGGGAGCTCAGGATTCCTTGCAGTTTTAGTTAATCAAACATTTATTAAGCTAACATTTAAAGGCCACGCACTGACTCAGAGTTTATGGGGACCTGAAGCTTATTTAATTTGTAGAATTTTTAGTTGAAAACTATAAGAAACATAAATTTTAAAAATTAGCTTTGAAAGTGACTACATTTTTATAATGTGAAAGATGTTCCAACAAATCATAAAATTTCAAAAGCTAAAAATATAACCATTCTAAAAATCAAAAAAAAAAAAAAATAGCCCTTTATTATTGTCAACCGTATGGCATGGGATAGCTTTGTCATACTCTACCTTTTTGCATGTTACTCTTTGTCCATGTCCTCACATGACACTAAATATTTCCATCAGTCTTTCCTCTAGCATCATGGCATAGTTTTATAGCAGATGATGTAGACATGCTTCTCTCAGGCCCACTTCAAATTTGTAGTGACGTGGTAAAACTCCTCAACATCCCTTCATCGTAAAGTCATCCCTCTCGGACCTGCAGCCCCTTGAGTACCTTAGACTGCCACAGCAGCGGGACCAGTTCTATCTGGCTTCTGTGCTTCCAGAGCCTGCGCCCTCCATTTCATCTGCAGCCTTGGTGGGTCCCAGGAACCCCTGAAGCCTGAGTCATGGTGCCCCCCACCCCCAGCCAAGAAGGACTTCAAAACCCTGGTCTGAAGCTTGATGTAACCCTCCAGAAGTAGGCTGTTTTGCTGACGTGGACGTGGTGTACTACCTTAAGTATCAAATTCACCCTAGACAGTATAGGAAACCCCGCGCGCACACACCATTCCCCTCCTTGGCTCTCCATGCCTCCTTCCTGGACCTCTTTCCTTGGGAGGATAATGAAAGAAAGAATGGCAGGCTGATACCAATATCTTGTGGTGCCTTCCACGTTGCCCGCCACTTAAAGGCCAACTGAACCCCGTCTTCCTGCCCACATGTCCTTCCAACAGATCTCCAGAGCTGTCTCATTGTGCACACACTGTCTGCATGCCAGACAGACTGGGTTAGTCGTTACTCAAAAGCTTTCTGGCACTCTTCTGCCCTACCGCTTGGTTTTATTCCTTATGGGGATGTTTCCTATAGGGATAAATGCCTCCATGACTACCTCTGGAAATCAAAGCCTGTCTCAGTGATGAAAGGTCCCCCGTTGAGGTTATTTTTCTAAAACTGTGTTTGTTTCTCTCAGCTTTTCTCTTAACCCAGCTATCACGCAAATAATTGATACTCTTTTGTATGTGTTTAATAATAAGCTTCACAGCACAAGAACTGAGCAGTTATTACTGTAGTGAATGCAAATATATTTTTGTTTTGATCCCAAGTGTGGGGTGTGAAACCGACTTACGTGAAGGTATGATGTATTTTTCCACTGGAAACAGACTTGTGAGGGAACAGGTGATGCTGGTCCCCTAGAAGCTGGGATAGGTTAAGAAAATGATCATGGAAAACAATGGCTGGAACAAAACAAATTTGATGATGCCATTTACCTAGTTCACACAAGTAGGACACTAGACCTAGAGGCCTGATTTCCACCACTGGTTTGGACAGCACTGAAACAAATCATATCAGAGCTGTATATTCAATTTCAAACCACTTAGGATTAATGTCCTTGGGGACTAACTCTGTTTCCCTTTACTTTGTTTCTACTTTTCTACAAAGTAAAGCAGTTAGAAAGAGTAGACAAACAAAAATTCTTGAAATTTGTATAATTGTTAACTTAGCCAAGAATGTATCAACTATGTCCTGTGGGAGGGAGAAGAGATGTGGAGATGGTTCACTGGAAAGGAAAGCAGAAATTTAAGGGGAATTTTGGAAAGAGGGCTTGGTGACCATATGAGAGAAATCATGGGAACGGCCTAGAAGGTGCCTACCTCTTAGGGCACAGTCTACTTTGTCCCTGATAGCGGTGATTTCTCCATGAGATGTTTCTAGTTATACGTTGTGTCCCTTTTTATTTCACATAAAGCTGTGAGTTTTCACTGCTACAGAACTGTGACTTATACTTTAGAACATTCTTGAGGTCATGTTCTAACACTTGCAAATTCCTACCTGTTGCTGTTGTTATTTTGTTTTGTTTTGTTGTTGTTGTTGTTGCTGCTGCTGCTGCTGTTGCTGCTGCTGCTGTTGGTGGGGAAGGTATCCTGTCATAGGGTTGAGTGGGTACGGAGAAATCCTCAAATGTGTGTGCGTGTGTGTGTGTGTGTGTGTGTGTGTGTGCGTGCGTGCGTGCGTGCGTGTGTGTGCGTGTATGTGGCAGTGGCCATGATGACAGCAGTAGCCGCCGTTGGTGATGGCTGAGGTGATCTTGCCGCCACCTGAGGTGCCACTTCAGCGGCAGAATCCCTACAAACGTGCCCTGAATTAGCCAGAGAAACTTAGGAGCAAGGGAGTTCACCTCGGTTCCCCAGATCCCCTCAGCTAAGCATTCCCGGCAGCCCAGTTCTTTACAAAGAACAGTTTGCTGGGGTTCAGTAATCCCGTACTGTGTCCTGACCTTCCTCCAGGGCACCATGATGGACACAGGTTCAGACTGGAACCTCTTCAGGATGCACAGGGTGAATGAGGGATGTAGTTGACCACAAATAGTTACCTCCTCTGTTTAAGGTCTTGTCCAAAGGAGAGCAGATAAGCTGGGTCAGTTCCTAAAAGATCGTTCTACGAAGAAGCGCATCACAAGGAATGCCTGTGACTCACTCGGTGTTTTACTGGTCGTTTTGGAGACCAGCGGCATACTGTGGACCAGCACCTCAAGGAGGTCTTCAGAGAGAGCTGTCTCCGATTTTCTCAAAATTAAAAGGCTGTCTCATTTTTACATTAAATGTACCAAGCTGTAGATTAGATACAGGGAAATGCTGATCATTTAATTGTATTGTTTGATGAATTATGACAACTCTACATACAATGTAATCCCCATTATAATTAAGATGTAAAATATGTGTATCACCCGCCTCTTCCACTCAGGTTCCCATGCACCTCCATCCGGCCCCATATTAACTAGTGACCTGCCTTCTGGTAGTGTAGGCTTGGGGTTTTCTGCTTCTCCGTAAGAACATGGCCCTTTTGCTATGCACGTTTTTGAGATATATACATGTGTGACATGACATGTGTGATTTTAATTTCATTTTGGAGGCATTTCTAGTTTGAAAACACCAAATTTATTTTTACCTGCACGGGGTGACTTGAGGTTTGGAGTTAAGAAAAACGAACTTGAATCTTCATACACAGGCCTTTCAGCAGATTTGGTTTTTTTTTTGTTTGTTTGTTTGGTTAGCTGGTTGGATTTTTTTCCAGACATATTTTTATCAAGTCTATAAACAGAAGAAGGTAAAAAGCTGCCAGTGGTGTTGTTTCTCATAATGAGTGTGCATTAACTTCCTGAGAAGCCACCAACCTACTTTTCAAACACTTGTACTGTTTCGCACTCTGATCAGAAAGGCACGTGTTTGGCTGTTCCACGCGTTTGTTTCGCACTCTGATCAGAAAGGCACGTGTTTGGCTGTTCCACGCGGTTGTTTCGCACTCTGATCAGAAAGGCACGTGTTTGGCTGTTCCACGCGTTTGTTTCGCACTCTGATCAGAAAGGCACGTGTTTGGCTGTTCCACGCGTTTGTTTCGCACTCTGATCAGAAAGGCACGTGTTTGGCTGTTCCACGCGTTTGTTTCGCACTCTGATCAGAAAGGCACGTGTTTTGGCTGTTCCACGCGTTTGTTTCGCACTCTGATCAGAAAGGCACGTGTTTGGCTGTTCCACGCGTTTGTTTTGCACTCTGATCAGAAAGGCACGTGTTTGGTTGTTCCACGCGTTTGTTTCGCACTCTGATCAGAAAGGCACGTGTTTGGTTGTTCCACGCGTTTGTTTGGCACTCTGATCAGAAAGGCATGTGTTTGGCTGTTCCATGCGCTCACCACCTCTTCGTGTCATCTGTCTTAGCCTTTAATTTCACATGTCCCAGGGGCGGTGTCTCTGTGCCCTCTCATGCACACGTTCCTGGTTGCTGATGTTGCTGTTACTTTAAGCATCCTCTTCCTTGACGCCGTTATGCCGACTAGTTCAGTGCCACCAACTCTTATTAATTCTACAGCCAAGGGCATCCTTGTTGGCTACCGGAAAACTCTTATCTTGGTTTTTCTTGATGTTTCATTCTTGTCAATACATTAACTAGCAGCTCTTCTTCCCCTCTCATCTCAAGTTGAGATCACCAGACATGATCATTAAAAGTCTTGCCTGTGAGGAGAGGAGCCTGTGACATCATACTTACCGTTCAACCAAATGCGCAGGAACCCCCAGTGACGCAATCCCATCGGCCAGTCTGTCCTGTGACCTCTCACAGCACTGTCCAGACTCCTTTTTTTGTTATTCAGTTACATGCTTCTGCTGAATTGTTATCTCTCCATAGGGACACATATCCATTCCCTAGACAGTAAAAAGACAATTTGGGCTGGGTTGTGGTAATGCACATCTTTATCTAATCCCAGCATTTGCAGGCAGAGGCAGGTGGACCTCTGTGAGTTTGAGGCCAGCCTGGTCTATCAAGAGAGGTCCAGAAAAGCCAGAACAGCCAAGGATATATAGAAAAACCCTGTTTCCAAAGCCAAAACAAAATAAAAGCAATATAAAAAAGGCAACTAGGTTTATCTTGATTCTGTGCTCTTAAGCTGATCAAAAAGTACTTTTAAAGTTAAACTTGCCCTTTTTCTTTTGAGAGATTCAGTCTGAGGTAAAATTTATTCTACACTTCAGAGCAGTCATTTTGTGGCAACCCAAAATGTCATTGTGCTAGGACATTATAAGATCCCTCCCCACCACCTCCTGGCCATGTTGATGTTTTAAAAAACAAAAACAAAAACAAAAAAACAACAACAACAAAAAAAAAACTCATCTTGCCTGGGCCTTATGACTGCAAAATAATGTATTGCTTTGAGTTTTTCACTGCATCTATTAATTTTTAAAGGACACATAGCTTAGTTGAGTTAATCACTGCATCTATTAATTTTTAAAGGACACATACCTTGGTTGAGTTAAAATTGCAGAAACCCAGATAAAAGGGATTATTAATCAAGAGGTTAATGCTTCCAGCTCCCTTTTCCCTTTTATGATGATGAGGAATAATAACATTTCTTTACTTTTTAGAATCTCCCTGGGGATGTTCTGGCAGGGCACTGACCAGAGTCACCGCTGTGTGGGAGTCAGGCAGTGGGGCTCCATGAGGTCTGGATGCCTCCAACCTTTTGCCTGATGTGCCTGGAGATGCTTCCTCTGCTACAGCCAGGACACTGTACTTGAGCTAAACATGATGAACGAAGGCTGAGCTCAGGCTAGACCCCTAACAGCACTACGTGGCGGCTAAATGGCCAGGGTAGTGAGTTCTGGTCAGCTTAGCTCTAGCCACTTCCTTGGAACCGTGCCAGATAGAGGAAGCATGGGCATGAGAAAGAGACTGTTTCCGAGGAGAAATGGGGCCTCTCCACATACCTTCTGTCAGCCAGGAAGATAACCAACCGCCATAAATCATCCAGGAGCATTCAAAATCCTCAAAGATACCCTGCATTGTCAAAGGAAGATTAAATTGTAGATATTAAAATACCTTAATATGGCAGTACACAGGCATTCTATTAAAATGCTCTAAACCCGAGTCCTCCAAACTTTGTTTTTACTTGGTTTGGGTTTGTTTTGCTTGCTTGTTTGTTATGTGGAGGTTTTTTTTTGGGGGGGGGGTGGGGGGGTTGTTTTGTTTGATTTTCAGACAAGGTCGTATAATATAGTTCAAGTTGGCCTTAAGTTCATAACTCTCTTGTCTAGATCTTCTGGGTACTATTTTTATAGAAGCATGCTATTATACACAGCCTCAAAATATTTTTATTCGCATTTTGATTTATTATTATTATTATTATTATTATTATTATTATTATTATTATTATGTTTAAATGCAGATGTATGTATACCATAGTGCATGTGTGTGAGTATGTGTGTGTATGTGTGTGTATGAGTGTGTGTGCATTTGTGTGTATGTGTGTGAGTATGTGTGAGTGTGTTTGTGTGTATGTGTGTGTTTGTGTCTATGTGTGTGTTTGTGTGTATGTGTGTATATGTAAGTGTGGGTGAGTGTGTGTGCATGTGTGTGACTGTGCATGTGCATGTGTATGTGTGTGTGTGTGTAAGAAGAGAACTCTGTGGGGTTGGTTCTCTCTCTCATCTTTCACAAAGACTCCAAGGATGAAATTAGGTCTTTGGACTCATACAGTGTCAGAACATGGTTTAGGAATGCAGTCGTGTGAGGAGAATTCTGAGTGCTTGTGAGAAAATTGCAAGGAAACGAGACAAGAGGCTTGTGACCTCAGTTTCTTCAAAACACAGACTTGTTCTCGGAATGTGTTTTGGAGCTCCTCCCAGGTGTAGCAGATGGGAGTGAGTTTACCTCAGATTACTCATTATTGCTTGCTCCTGTTATCCAATTGAATGTTTAAACCAGCCTCGGTATGCCTCTAGGGACAAACATGTTCTTGCCACCTGTGGCTTGTCCTTGCAATTGTATGCGGCTTGAACTCATGAGAACGTTACTCATGCAACCTTTCTTAGCCCTCAGGGTGTCCGAGGCTCAGAATAAAGTTGCCTATTGCCCGAGACTCTCATCTGCCTCACTTATCAGTTCCGTTCTCCCAGTTTCAACCCTTGCTGGGACAAGTACTTTTTACTGGCTAAACCATCTTCCTGGCCTCTCATCCATTGATGTGTAAATTAAAATATGCTATCTAGTCCATTTAGAGTTGTTTATTTATTCATTTATTTATAAATTGTACATATTACTACCATACTAAAATGTTTATAAAAAATATGCACAAGTATAAAACACCTTATTAATGGGTGGGAAGATGGCTTAGTAGATAAAGTGTTTGCTATGCAAGCGTGAGAACCTGGGTTCAGATGCCCCGCCCCCAAGTAAAAAGCCTCCCGACACACACCTCTAATCCTTCCTTGTACTGGGGAACAGGAGAAAAGCTGGATCCCTGGGGCTCTCTGCCCAGCTAGCCTAGAAGGATCAATAAGGTTCAGGTTTGGTAGAGACCTTGCTTTAAGGTAGGTGGAAATTCTGTGTTGTTATATGGCTCTCTGTTTTGTTGCTAGTCTTCTTGCGCTGTCCTCTAGTCGACAGCCAAACTCTGCCCAGACAGGGTAAGCAAGTCCTCAGTAGTTCCTGCCTCACAAATATGTCTGTCAGATATATTGGGCCAGAAAGCTGAAGATGATGCTCCAACGCTATAGAGAGTTTTAGGTGACTATTCAAGTAGAAAACTGCCTCTGTCATCTTCTCAGTTGGAAAGCTACTAACCTGCACTCCCGTCATACTCAGGTAATCAAGTTTACTCCTTCTTAAGTCTCTGAGGGAGTTGAAGACCAGGTAGCTTAGTTTTACTATGAAGCTTAATTATTTAGGGGGTAAGATGTTTTTAGGTCTAGATAGGTGTTCTAAGTTGATAATGACAGTATGTGATGGAGATTGATTTACATTCAGAAATTTAGACATGCCAGGATAGGAAAGATGTCTTCTTCAAGGCTGTCAAATACAAATAGCCAAAACACTAAGAATTTACATTTATATAATTCCTGATTGTGTCATGGTTCTTCTTGCTATAGGTAGTTTATTGTATATATGTGTAATAATATAAGTGTATATGTAAAAAAATAAAGAATAAAAAATAAATAACTAAATAAAGCAAAAAAAGATATGTGGAGAGTGTGAAGAGGGCCCCAACATGCCTCTGGCCTCCACATGCATGTATGAACATGTACCCACACATACACTACAGAGAGAGAGAGAGAGAGAGAGAGAGAGAGAGAGAGAGAGAAGAGAAGAGAAGAGAAAACATCTTATAGGATAAGATAACCTGATCTTGACTTTAAAAATTCTTCATTAGAAAATAAATGGATACTTTCTTAATATTACTCACCATATTTAAAAACAAAACTTTGAGAAGCATTTACCTTGAAGTCAGGAACAGAACAAGATGAGATTATACTAGTGTTATTTATTAATATCCTAGAGGTATTTGCTCTAATGAGCAAAACAACTAACAAAGTAGAGGGATAACACTGAATAATAAGTACATTATACATAAATAAATACATTCTTATACTGGTAAACTTATAAGTGTAGAAAACCTGAGGGATTATTTACAAAACCATTTCAACTATAAAAGGATTAATTAATAACATATAAAATAATAGCCATCACATACCGACAGCAGCCATTTAGAAGACAGGCTGGAGTATAAATGCCTTATCTACCATAACCTAAACAAAATCAAATCTCTAGGAATAAATAATAAGCCAGCAAAAATTGAAGGACCCTAAAGGTTTTAACAACCAGAAAGGCATGCAGTATTTTAGACAGCATTCTAAAATCACCAAATACCCTTCATGTAGACTATGCATGCCCTGCAATTCCAACATAAGAACTAACCAAACCCGTTTTTGTTTTGAGTTCCAGGAGGGAAACAAACAGGAAGAGTTATAAAAGCACTGAAAAAGTCAATTCAGGCAATGTGGTGAACTACAGAGACTTAAAAATAAAACATGCAACAACTATAGTCCTCAGAGACACACTGTGAGCAGGTAGATAAGTTGATGAGATAGGATGAAAAGCCTCTATACGCATGTATATATTCAAATGTGTATGCTAATCCAATATGTGGTAAAAAGTGGTATGTAAAAAAATTTTTCAAAGAGTTGGGTCTAAGAAGATTAGGGTGGGGTAGAAGAGAGCTGGAACAAGCTGTATGCTTTTTAAGCAATTGGCGTACCTTACACTTCCCCTATCACCTCATGTCCATAGGTCCCCAAGGGGCAGTAATTGCATCTTATATTGCATTCTGAGCACTCCCGTTTGTATTGAGACACACTAACAATGACATCTTATGAGTATGTACAGCACAGTAGCTGATCAACAGAGGTGACAGGTGCCTATAGTAGCTCTGAACACAGCAGCATAAAAATGCCAGGTGGGAAGGTTATCAAGACTTAAGAGAAATGAGGACATGGGAGGAAATTGATGAGGAGAATAGCCTAGCTTGACACACTCACAGGAATCTCCTAGGTATGGCTCAACTTAAAAAACATACAGCAATGCCTGTCCTGGAGAATGGTGGAGGTCTCATCACAGAGATGCTTTATGTATCACCAGAGAGGAACAACACATCATCCGGGCAGCAGCACAACACCGGGGCTCACAGGCATGGTTCTGCATGCTCTCAAGCAAACCTGTGGCTGTTGCATCCAGCTCACAGGGTTCACAAGCCATCAAATGACCAATGGAAATGCACTTTCCAAGCCCTGGAGCCTAGACCATAAGCCTTGCTCACTTCATCTCTCACCTTTTACTTCCTTAGGAGCCTAGAGTGACATCAGCATCTTAGTGATGCCCCGTCCATTCAAGTGCAGGTGGAGGAAGCAGCCTTGCCTGCAAGCCTCTTGCTCCATTTGCGTTCATATTGGCAGGCAGTGATGACAGGCATAGAGCTAAGCCAAATCAGGCAGCAGTGACGATGTCTCCAGATGTAAAACTCACATCTAAGCCCTGTTCTCCTGTCCTGGCATTTAGAAGACCATGGTTCTCAACCTGTGGGTGGTAGCCCCTTTGAGAATGGAAAGATCCTTTCACAGAGGTTACCTAAAACCACCAGGAAACCGATATTTACATTATTACTAAATATTCCTGTGTGGTAATAAATAAGTAATTGTGGTGATTATAATTATTAATAATTAATAATGCATATTGATATTTATAATACTGTGATTGTTATATTTATGATATATTAATAATATTAGATAATACTGTGATTCATAACAGCAGCTAAATTATAGTTACGAAGCAGCAACAAAAATACTTCTATGGTTGGGGGCCATCACAACATGAGAAACTGTATTAAAGGGTCACAGCATTTGGAAGGTTGAGAACCACTGCTTTAACAGGTCTGGTAACACCACGGGGTTTCTTAGGCTCCTACTAGCAAGAAGCGGGCCAGGGTTCTCTGTGAATGACTGCTAAGATAGCAGCCTAGTGTCCAGAAATAAGTGAGTATATGCCATTTGAGTCTTTCTGCTTCTGGGTTAACTCACTCATTATGATCATTTCTAGTTCAATCCATTTGTCCACAGATTTCAGGAATTTCTTGGTTTTTTGTTTTTTGTTTTTTGTTTTTATGGCTGAGTAGTATTCCATAGTGTAAATGTACCACAGTTTCCTTATCCATTCTTCAACTGAAAGACATTTAGGCTGTTTCCAGGTTCTGGCTATTATGAATAAGGCTGCTATGACCATAGTTGAGCATACGTCCTTATTGTGTGCTGGAGCATCTTCTGGGTATATTCCAAGGAGTGGAATAGCTGGGTCTTGAGGAAGCCTTATTGCAAGTTTTCTGAGATAGCGCCAGATAGATTTCCAAAGTGGTTGTACTAGTTTGCATTCCCACCAGCAATAAAGGAGTGTTCCTCTTTCTCCACATCCTCAACAGCATGTGGTGTCACTTGAATTTTTGATCTTAGCCATTCTGATGGGTGTAAGATGGAATCTCAGAGCCATTTTGATTTGCATTTCTCTGATGACTAAAGATGTTGAGCATTTCTTTAAGTGTTTCTGAGCCATTCAATAATCCTCTGTTAAGAATTCTCTGTTTACTTCTGAGCCCCATTTCTCAATTGGGTTGTTTGGTTTTGTGGTGTTTAATTTCTTGAGTTCTTTATATATTTTGGATATTAGACCTTTGTCAGGTGTAGGGTTGGTGAAGATCTTTTTTCAGCCTGTCACTTTGTTCTGTTAACAGTGTCTCCTGCCTTACAGTAGCTTCTCAGCCTCATGAGCTTCCATTTATTAATTGTTGACCTTAAGGCCTGGGCTGTTGGAGTTCTGTTCAGGAAGTGGTCTTCTGTGCCTATGTGTTCCAGGCTCTTCCCCACTTTTTCTTCTAACTGATTTAGTGTCTCTGGTTTTATGTTGAGGCCTTTAATCCACTTGGACTTGAGTTTTGTGCATGGTGACAAATATGGGTCTAATTGCATTTTTCTACATGTAGACATCCAGTTGGACCAGCACCATTTGTTGAAGATGCTTTCCTTTTTCCATTGCATAAATTTCACTTCTTTGTCAAAAATCAAGTCACCATATGTGTGTGGATTCATTGCTGGGTCTTCGATTTGTTTCTATTGATCAACCAGCCTGTTGCTGTGCCAGTACCATGCTGTTTTAATTATTGTTGCTTTATAGTACAGCTTGAGATCAGGAATGGAGATTCTTCCTAAGGTTCTTTTATTGTATAAGATTGTTTTAGCTATTCTGGGTTTTTTGTTATTCCATATGAAGTTGAGAATTGATCTTTCAATGTCTTTAAAATATTGTATAGGTATTTTGATAGGGATTGCATTGAACCTGTAAATTGCTTTTGGTAAGGTGGCCATTTTTACTATGTTAATTCTCCCAATACATGAACAAGGGAGATCATTCCATCTTCTGATGTTCTCTTCAATCTCATTCTTCAGATATTTAAAGGGGCGTGTCCCATGAAAGTCTTCACTTATCAGGAAAGTGGGATAGAGGGGAGGACATCCTATTGGGACTCTCTGTGAGAGAAGTATGGGAGAATGGGAAATAGAAGGATGCAAAGGGTCCTAGAAATCTATAAGAACATTATGATGGGCAGATTTGGGCCCAGGGGTTCTACTCAAACTATGGCACCAGCCAAGGACAATACGTGCAGTAAACTTCAATCCTAGAACCAGATCTAACCAATGGACAGGACAGTCTCCACAGTTGAGTGGGGACTGACTTTCATATGAACTCGGGTGCACCATATTTGACCACATCCCCTTGATAGGGAGGCCTGGTGGCACTCAGAGGAAAGGATAGCAGGCTACCAAGAAGAGACTTGATACCCTATGAGCATATACAGGGGGAGGAGGTCTCCCTCCCAGTCACAGTCATAGGGGAGGGGAATAGGGGGTAAGTGGGAGGGAGGGAGGAATGGGAGGTTAGAAGGGATGGGATAACAATTGAGATGTAATATGAGTGAATTAATAAAAAAAATTTAAAAATTAAAAAATAAAAAAAGACAGCAGCCTAGCGAGGATAGTACTGTGCTTGCAAGGATAAGCAAGGCTGCCTAGGGAATGCTGGTGGTCTATTTCCGGCCTGGGGGCAGGTCATAGAACATAGGAACATGTCTGCTTTATCACTGGAGCCTATCAATCTCCTAGAAACATGGGCTTCTAGGAAAAGGAACCTGGTCTACAGGAGAAAGGTGCACTGCGAGGCTGGGACCTGATGCAAATCCAGACCTTGCACATGATTCCTGGGTGAACTTGGTTGACAGACTCTTCTTAAGCTCTCTAAAAAGTGGGGATACAAATCAAATGTCTACCATGAAAAATTTTGCTAAAGGGGTAAATAGACATGCATGGAATAATTGACACCTCGAAAGGGGTGACATCTTCCCAGCCTTCCTTCCTATACCCTCCATAGATACCCTGACTTGTTTTCTCCATCCACACCCCTGACTCCCTGCTAAAGTGACTCATATACGAGAACTTAGCAAAAACCCATTGACCATTACCCTAGATCCTGCTTGCTTAATAGATGGCTTCAGAAACAGTCAGCAACTGGGCTCACTGCCCAGTCTCTCAGAAGGACTTGGTGACACCACAGGGCTCCACGCAAGTCTCAGGAGAGGAGCTGTCAATCACTTCTCACACCCAGGTGTCCGGAGAATGAGGCCCGCACTCCCTAGCTGGTAAGTCGATGCCAATTCTGAGTCACAGAGCAGTTCAGAACTTGAAGCGTGAACAACTGGCTTCCCGTCAGCCATTGAGGAGCTTGTAGGAAGCTCAAAGAAGGAACTCCCTAAAAGTACTTAGCACGCTCAGGCTCTTCGAACTCCCAGGGGCCACGATCCTGTTGTCTAGATGATTAAAAACAAGTTGACGTTAGATAAGTCACGTGTGCTGCCAGAGCTAGAGATCACCAGAGCCAAGAGACACACGCAGATAGTTTGGAATGAAATGGTGATAGAAAAATGTTGAGCTAAACACGCAATGCTTTGCAGACTCTGTAGGCCTGGCAGAACCTTGTGGAACGTAGCGTTCATTCTCCTTCCTCACAGGCCTGGCCCCCGGACCCTCATCCACACCCGCCTTTCTTCTTTTAAACAACATTTTAGGTCTCTTTATTTCTCCCTTCTGTTTTTGCTATCATTTGCCCACCTAGACTTTGAAAGCCTCCATTTTAGCACACAGGAATCTGAAAACTGGACAGGGACTTTCCACTGGCTGGCCTCTGCCATGGGACACAGGAATCCTTGGAGGAAGCCAACCCAGGGTCTCCGAGACACAGAGGATTCGGTCCAGAGAGGAGTCGGCCCATTGTGATTTTCCATGTACAAAGCTACAACTTTGCTTTCAACCTTAGGGTGTTTTTTGGTGTTCCCAACAATCTAATAAGCCTAGTGTTACCAGTCTTGTTATCTTTGTACTTGGGGAGAGAGCCAAACGGGAACTTAATACCCGCTGTGGAGTGAGTTCTCTTCTGGGAAATTCTGAAATGTCCCCTATATGGTTCATGGTCGGTTACCTTTGTCTGCACCCTAACCCTCAGACTTGGCTGTGCCTTCAGCAAGTACCTCAGCATTTGGGACCAGGCTGTGTTCTTTTATCTTCTGAAGTAGTCTATAGCCAAATGGTAAACAGACACCTTCAGTCTTTGCATCCAACACATCTAGAATAAAATGTGCCACAGAAGCAGGCGCCAGGTAAAAAAATCTTTTGGAATCAGCTGATTATAACAAGCTTGTCTCATAAATACACACTTGTGGCTGGCATGTGCTGTGGGTGGGTAGGGGCAGAGATGCCTTGGTCTTGCCCAACATGATCCTAGAGTCCATACCTAGGGACGAGGGTGTCATTTCTTAGCATCTCCCAGAATAAGGTTGGCCTCCGTTTAGCTCTAGGCTTTCCAGGCCAGCATGTCTCACTGACCAAACAGTCTACAGCTACTTCTATGGCCATAGGTAGAACCTACTTATTGTTTTGGGGTCTTTTTATGCCTAAATATTTGTCTTGTGTATCCATGTGAGATGGCTTCATTCTCAGTACTGTGGTTCACTTACTCCTCTTACAGGTTGAATTTCCAAATCTCCACTGGAAAAGTGTGGTTCGAATCTCTATGTGTAACCAAACTATGGTTACACCTACCTCTTGTTTTCTTGCTTCCCCAGCCTCTAGACCTAAAGTTCCCAATAATATGTGTTACTCTAGCTGTGGTAGCTAGTGATTTGTTCCATGCTTCTCCACTGCCATTGCCATGCTAAGGTTTTAATATGCATTGTTTACTTGAGCTTACTTGTTAAAGCACAGTGCTTTAGGAGGTTGCGGCTCCCCAAGAGTAAATACCCATTTAAAAGAGTCAAATTTAGCTGAGCACAGTAATCCCAGCACTCTGGGAGGCAGAGGCAGGTGGATCGCTGTGAGTTCGA